>NC_051159.1:139564191-139873343 GCF_013339745.2 Dermacentor silvarum | reverse complement strand
TTGATGATGGCTTGTAAATATGTCCACTCAGAAAAAGAATTCCACAGAAATATTTATATATAAAAAGTGGCGCACTGATGCTAAGTAGTTAGCTGAAGTCGAAGCACTCACTATATAGCCTCATAAAAAAAAAAAAAGAGAAAAGAACAGGTGCATTAAAAGGGCTCGCGCTTTCTAGGAACAAACAATTCTGCTTCTCACTCACTAAGTAAAAGCTTTCCGTGAAGGCTATGTTCCCGGAGAAAATCAAGTCTCAGAGCGTTATTCTGCATTCTTTATTTCCCGCCCCTCTCTTCACGCCCTCAAACAAGATTCTTGCTTTTTATTTGGACTTCAAACATAGTCGCGACAGGAAATTCACTGTCAACAGCCAGAGACCCTAGGTCACCGAAACGAAACGGTTTTCACCCTGTCGCCAGAGTCAATAAAAAAAAAGCCAAGCATGCAATATCTAATCTGAAAGCCAAATTCCTAGCGTGTGTCGCACCGACGGACACTCGCAGCAGCACAGGTAAAGGGGACCAAGAAAACAATCTCTCGGATTGGTCCAAACGCACCACTATGCGTAGATGCACACGCAGCCAGAGCGAGACATAGCCCAACGTATTAGAGACGACGCATTGACGTGACTAAACAATATCAGCCTGCGTCTTGAGTGCTCTGCTGTGTATTGAGTAGTGGAGAGGCGAAGTTGAGGTAAGACTTGGAGGGAACCCATCCTTACTTTTGCCCAGTGGGTGTCACGCGCCTGATGAAGAATGCGAATGTGAACCGGGAGCTACGACGTGAGTCTACGTGTTTGTCTTGTGGTGAAAAGGCTGCCATAAAATGAGGCACGCCTCTTCTCTTCGGGTCGTTAACAGATGAATAACTATCTGCATAATGATTATGCCGGCTTTAGAGCCAGGTTTCCTAAAGCGACAAGAAGCTCAGACCCAGTAATCGTACTAGTATTTTTACCCCCCAGTTCCTGTACGTTTGCTGAAGCTCGTACTTTAGGCCTTTGTATTTGAGCTGGGCCCTATGATTCATTTGTAATGTTCTGCTCTCGCACAGGAACCGCAGAGCTCCTTGTTGGCTGTGATCAAGAACAAGCAAATAAAAAAAAGGGGGAAAGTCGGGCTGTCTGCACCGTAAATGGTAAGCATAAAGTTGGTACGGGAATACTGGTGAACAGAGTGGTGTGGCAAATCACAATAAAGGCGGTATAAGAGAAAGATCAACTGGGATAGCAAATAAAAGGGAATGAGAATGGCGGTCAGGGAAATAGACAGACACGCTATTTACGGTGTTGCCTGACGGAGAAGCCTCTGTAAAGCCATAACGAGAACATTCCCGCCAAGCCTCAGTCGACAAGCCCCTGCGACCGTTCATAAATTTGCGTATCTGCGCATAAACGTGCGCGCAACTAGTGCTCTTTCGTTTGCTTTTTTTTCTTTTTTCGTTTCGTCTTTATATCCCCTTCCCCTAGTGTAGGGTAGCAAACCGGATGTGCGTCTGGCTAGCCTCCCTGTATTCCTCTCTCTTCTCTCGCTCCTGTACAGCCACTCCTAAATCTTCCTTCCTGACGAGCAAAGCGTCCGGTGTGATTCTTTCTTATTAAATGTATGTAGGTACTGGCACATCTCTAGACACACAGCTGGTTTTGACCCGGCGTGTTATCAAGAGAAAGAGAGAGAGAGAGAAAGGAGACATTCAACGAAGAATAAGAGGTAGAGGCGTAAAATAAGACTGCAAATAATCAGTTCACAAGCCTTGACTTTCACAAAAATGAGTCGAGGCACATCTGGCTCACCAGAACACAGAAGAGCGATAGCTGCGACGAAATGCGCTATGACCTCTATTCAAGGCTGCTTGTGCAATGCTTGTTTTTTGTATGGTAGGTGTCGTTGTTTGTTTGTCTTAATTCACGCGAAGTGAGCAACGGCCATGCTAATTTTCATTTTCCTGTTTTGAGGGTGACGTATTGGTGTAATTTGGTTAGGATATCTGCTACTGCATCTGCTAATGAGGAGATGATCCGAGATTAACTGTGATTCTCGGTGGTGGCATCGTGCCGTGGTACTTGTGAGATTTGATGCTCGCGCGCATTCGCGGAGCCCGTATGCCTTGCGCAAAGGTATTTGAGCAAACGCATTTTCGCGCACTGAGAGCGTGTGCATGTAATTCGAGCGGTACTTGCTGATGTTTTCTTAATAGTGATTGAGTTCAAGCATGCGATATATAAACAATATGAAAGACCCCTCAAGTGCGCTTTTCCGCACACTTGTCTGACCTTACAAAGATGGCGGACTTCAGGCTAGAGTCGCAAAAAGACGGCCCCGTGCTAAGTGATGCTGCCATCTCTGTCATTATTCGCACCTTGCACAATACAAAAGCTTTCAAAGCGCGTCCCTTAGCTTCAAGTGTGCTTATTAGTGAGAGGTCGGCCACCTGGTTAGGGTAAGTAATGTGCGTTTGAAAGCCAGCTTACGGAATTTTATGTATCATCTATTGTGACATGCCTTATTCAATACCTCCGACAATGTAGCAACCTCCTGCAGTGCTGTTACCGTTTGCGAAGAGTCCTGCGCAGCGTTAGCTTCGCCTTGCTTCGATAGTTTCTATAGCTCGATTGCTTTTTTAGTGTTTGCTATACAGAGCAAGGCTGCTTCAAAAACTTGAGATGCTGAAAAATGATGCGGCGCAAAGGTACTAGATTAGTGCGCAACAAAAAAAAAAAGACTTTGTGATGACGATGGCAACGACGACGGCATGACGAGAATCAGATGTCAAAGTTACCATGACGATGATGTAACGACCGCGACGGCACCACGTCGATCCTATGACAACGAATCAATGACGACGACGCAATGACGACAACGGTGTGACAGCCGCATGAGGACAATGGGATGACGACGAGTGTATAATGACAATGGCCTAGTGATCGTTTTATGATGAATCCTGTATGACTAAGCGTGACGATGATCGCATGACGTAACAGTCTTCGTTACGGCATGATTACCCCCCCCCCCCCTCCTTATTGCATAGGATAGGAGTGCGTTCGACCAATCTGCGTTTCACCGCCCTCCTGCTACCCTGCGCCGGCAGGGGGGGGGGGGGGGTAGCAGGTAACGAATTTAGGGAAACACTTTCCTGGTTCTGATAATAGTCTTCTACCTAGCTGCCAAGTATCACACATGTAGCCGATGCTCACTTCATCTTCACCAAATTTTGCAGTGACGAGCTTACAATGTCAGTTCCGTCCTGAAATAACTAGACCTAGCCTTGATTCTGTCAAACCAGCACACATGAAGCTTGTTTCTACTGATATCTCATGTTCCTAGCTAATTTATTAGCAAAATGGACCATGCTGGGCTATTTTCTAGCTCACTTTAAATTGGTAAAATAATTCCCGTCTTCAAAAAGGCTGTCATGAAAATTTTAACTGTTACACTCTCATCTGCATCTCGCCATGTTTAGCAAGGTTATTAAAAGTCTATTTATACTCACCTCATGAACTACCTTAATAAGTTCAAGCTTTTCACTCCCCTCCACTTTGAGTACGACATGGCTATTAGATTGATTATCGCTAGTTCACTGCATTGACAAAATTGTGTGATCCATTGATTAGGGACTAATTATAGGTGCGAATTTATCAGTCTTGCAAAGGTTTTTACGCTCTAAATCATTGCATTTGATGATAAACTAGAGCGATTCGGCGTTACTCTTATCGAACGTTTCCGCACATACTTGTCAAATCATTTCATAGTTGTCGGTGTTAATCATCACTACTCAATAAATTATTAACCAGCGCAGTTCCTCATGGGTTCATCTTAGGGTCATTGCTCTTCGTAATTATTCAAAAGTGACTAACCCAATGTACTTGCCAATTTAGACTGCATGGCATACGCAGGACGATACCACATAATATTTATCTCTGAACACATTATCGTCTCTGGAAGCTGCACTCAATACTTACCTCACCAATGAACACATGTGGTTGCACCTTAAAACTAAGTGCGTGTAAATATCGTTAAAACAATGTTTGTACTGTTCGATATGTCCACTGAAAGTAATAGTAAATCCCATAAAGGTTTTTTTTTTAAGATATAATATTACCAATACCTCAAAAGCGAAATTTCGTGAATGTTACCATTGATAAACATGTAAAACACTACTGCCATCTCGGTGCGCTACTGTAAAGAAAGTGTCGTTTGGTACTCACGGATCATCAAAACACGTGCCTATTTGGCGCCACATATCCTGACGTCATTAAATTATGCTTCTATAGGTAGCCGTTTAACATACCGTTTGTCTACAGGAGAAACACATATGCTTTTCACTTCAAGCGTCTAGAACATCTTCAAAATCAAACAGTAGAACTCATGAGATCGGCTGTGCTGCTATTTTCTGCCTGTTTATCAACATTCTTCGTATTCTACCTCTCCGGCAGTTACTTCAGTATAAGTCATCGCTTGTCATGTTTTGCTTCATTCATCATGACACACTTACAGATGTCGTTTTTTTTTTTTGTGTCACCTTTCTTTATGTCGCATTGTTAACTCAAACAACCCTAAATTTTCTCAATGGAATAACCTTATTTCCCCAAAATCACGTGAATTATGGAAAGCTGACACTCAGATTCGACGGTATAACAGTTTGGAATTCAATTCGTGCAGACATTAGGATGGCCTCTTCTTTGTATTCATTTATGCGAAAATGATATACAGGTGTCCAAAATTAAGCTTTACGGAATTTTTAAAAGCGCCTGTGGCAGGTATAGCATAATTGTTATCATTGATCTGGGTTATATTCGATGAGTTGGTATCAGCTAGCGCAAGACAGGGGTAATTTGATATCGCAGGGAGAGGTCTTCGTCCTACAGTGGACACCAGTACATGCTGATGATGATGATTCGATGAGGGCGAACATTAGTACCACGATAATCGAAACACATATTACTAATTACCATAAATTCACTAATTACCTTTTTAGTTAATTACTTGACGACACATACTGCATTTACGAATTGTAGCCGGTGAGCTTGTCAGGCGTATCCACTTGGAATAAATTTCCAGAATGACACCAGTTTGAGATAAGCGCCATGAAACTCGCCGTAAATATGCACTGCTGTTCCACTTATCACCCGGTATAAATTATAACTGTCTTATCCTGTTTTGTAGAGGGTATTGTAGTTACTTGTAATACCTTTTCCTAATTAACTCTTCGCATTTATACAATGTAAAAATTGCTTCAGCCTTGCTTGTTTATATTTATTTGATACAATACTTGCGTGTTGCATCATAATTATATTCACAAGTTATATGATCTTGCTATGCTTCTGTTTCCTTATGATAATACAATGTCGTTCTTATTGGCACATTTCTTTAATTTATAATTTTACCCTGTGATTTTACGTGTGTATATCATCTGTAATATGTAATCTTTTGACGTATCCTGTTGCTGCTTATGTCACTATCTTGTATGGCTTTTATTACAGGAGGTTTCCCGGACAGTTCTACTTTGGGACATCCTAATATACTGCTGAAGTTGTATGCTTGTTTTTCTTTTACGCTAGAAATAAACTTTGAGCTTCAATAGAAAGAAAGAAAAAAAGAAAGAAAGAAATGAAGAAAGAGAGAAAGAAAGGAAGAAAGAAAAAGAATGGATGAAAGAAAGAAGAAAGGAAAGAAAGAACAGTAACATTCGAATGAGCTCAAGTAGACGAACGTGCGCCCGCACTCTTAATACAAAAATACACGTCTCTATTCCACTTCTGTTACTGGTCAGTTTGTAATTTTTGGGTTTGGTATGCTACTGTTCTGAAGCTGAGAAATGGCGAAGTCGTCCGTTAGTATGAAAATAAGAAAATACCTCTGCCTTATTTTGAAGTTGAGGGAAATTGGAGTGTTCAAGAATAATCTGTCATTTCCTTCAATATAGACATAGGGCCTTCTGCCTCCGAGTTCACTTGTGAAGTAAAAAAAAAAAAAAAAAAAAAACAAGGGGAAGAAAGAACGTGCCCGCGAAGTGGGCCTCTAAGGAAGCAGCTTACGATTCGATAACTGCTTAGGAAGAAAAGTGGTTAACAGTGCTTTCGAGGCCCGGCTTGTTTCCTTCTTCTTTAAGCTTAGCTTCTCTGCTCCTATCTCCAAAGTTCAGCTTTATCACTTTCGATATTTGCGGCCACTACTAGGTGCTGTCTGCGTGGCTTCTTCTCACGTTTTCGTTTATTTCACAATAACTCGTCAATGCTGCCATTAACTTGCGATCCTTTGTGGTAAGGTTTAAAGTGCAAGGATAAGATGGAGAGAAGCGTTCTGTCTGCGTATGACGGATGCGAAAGAAAGTAGCTAACAAGCAAACCGATAAGGACAAGAAAAGGTATATAGTTAATCTATAGTTGAGGTGACGGTTATTAGTTTCCGCAACGTCAGGATTTGACAGCCGCGCTTATGAAGACCAGGGCAGCACAAGTGTCGAAGATGACTGAAAAAGAAAACATGAAATGAATAACGATAGTCTAAAGAGCAGGAAGAAACAGTCAAGTGTAGAAGAAGTTATAGCAACAGCAGTTGATTGAGGTTCCCGAAACAAAGAATAAACCTAAAGGCAAGACAAACACTTACAAGGTGAACATATAACAATGTGAGTAGCACAATATAGGGCCATAGAACTCTCACAACTTGGATGTTCGTCCGATGGGAGAACGAAAATCAGAACACCAGATTTCATTTGCACCGGAAAATTGCTTTCTCGGTAGTTTCAGCGCTAAGAGTATTGACTTGCAGATTAGCCCCTTGGTGAGGTATGCGTTTCCTTCTTTTATTCCTGGCTTCCTCGATAGATGGTTGCAAAGTTATCAAGCTATCATTTTTTGTGTCTGCTACTAGCTTTCTTTTGTTGTTAGACAAGGAGGCCTATTACGGTTCCCGGCGTAGCTCATTGTTCTCAAGGAACCTGCCAATCACAGCCTAGCGGTGATTGCCACTTTTGCTGTGTGTAAGTTTTCGTGCTACTTACAGTCTGCAAATATACAGTGACTCACTAGAAACAATTCCATATTATTCTGTAATGTGATGGTAGTCATGTGGCTTTTCATATGGAAGCAAGATTCCGCATTCCTTCAGTTAAATAATTGGGATATGAAGAAATTGGGAACCATGCCTTCGCAGAATGAACAGTGCTTTTTATCTTCTTAGTCTTCTTTTATCTTCTAAGGCCGCCTAGACGCAGCCATACGGCGGCACACAAAACAACTTAGTCGAAAGAGCTGGGCAGCACTGTGTAGTTCGCTGCATACGGCAAATGGTTTTGGAAGTGTTTGGCGAATACTGAAGGCTTTCCGAACTCCTGATATCTGCAAGAATTCAACTGCTGCTTTGTGCATAACGACTGGCCGGACTCCGAAAATTCTTGCGGACGCATTTGCCGACCTTTCGTACTTCCTATGTCAAGTTACAACGCAAACATGATCTTAATCCTCTGACAAGTCAGAACATCACAACGTTCTGAAATGGTCCAGCCTGCCAGATGGATGAAGCAGACTTTACTCTCGAGGAGCTTCATCACGCGCTCAGCCTCTCCAAACGTCGCACTGCCCCTGGTGAAGACGGTGTTACGTACCAGGCGTTACGAAACATTGATGAGGCCTTTCATCAAGATGTCTTGGACGCATATAACGAAGTGTGGCGAACGTCTCTGATCCCCAATGATTGGAAATCATCTGTGGTGATACCAGTCTTAAAGCCCGGCCGCCCTGCAAAACACCTAAAGTCTTACCGGCCAATATCTCTAACGTCTAATGTTATGAAGCTGATGGAACGAATGGTACTGTTTCGTCTAGATGGCAGGTAAGAGGAGCTAAATTTCTTTCCTGATGTCAAGAGCGGCGTTCGTCGTCACCGTCCAGCCCTCGATAACATAGCAGACCTCGTATCATCTCTAGAGTCTCTGCTCGATAAAACAAGCACTCTGTATACATGCTCTTCCTGGACATACAGCAAGCTTTCGATTCAGTTCCCCATAAGGCGATTATTATCGCCTTTATGAATGCGGGAATTTCGGGTCAACTGCTTCATTTCGTGCTTAACTTTCTATCTGAGCGCCACATGAAAGTGCGTGTTGGAGGAGCAACAAGCGATTCTTGCCCTGTTAAGTGTGGTGTACCGCAAGGCAGCATCTTGTCGCCGCTTCTCTTCAACAGCGTACTTGCTGGACTTCCAAGCCGATTGCCTCAGGAACATGACTTTCCAATATGCATAGCAATCTATGCTGATGACATTGCACTGTGGATCAGCGGTCCTTCGCGCCATGGTCCACGTCTTCGCGGAATCTTGCAGAGAGCTCTAAATGCAACTTCAGAGTACTTGGAGGAAGTTGGTCTGCAGATTTCACCTGCTAAGTCAGCCGCAATTGCGTATCATCCAAGGCAACGGGGTCGTCGAAGCATGAGCCGGCTGTACCTCGGAGAGACACCAGTGCAATGGGTACAACACCACCGCTACCTGGGCGTAATTATCGATGATCGCCTCTCTTGGCACTCTGCCATTCCCTCTGTTCGGTGCAAATCTCGGTCGCTGCTCAAGTATGTGGCCGCCTTGACTGCTAGGGGTGCTGGCTGCGACCAGACGACAGCACTTCAGGTATACCAATCATCTGTCCTCTCTGGCGTGATGTATGCCTTGCCAGTCTTGAACGTACCGCCAAATGTGATGTCGCAATTGGAACGGGACCATCGTGTTGCCCTCCGTGTCATGCTTGGCTTACCTCGTAAGGCGCAATCTGTTCCACTACTCACAGAAGCGCACCAGTTGCCCCTGAGCTTGCAAGCAGACCAGAGGGCGCTACACCATATCCAGCGTTTGCACCGAGCATCAGACGCCAAGCACTGATTAATCGGCTGATTCAGCGCCCGTTCTCTCGGATGGGGAAAATGGCGACATTGTTTGCGGACATTACTCGCAGTTCGGGAGACACTACTTCATTCACAACTCCGAAGAAGCACAACAAATGTTCCTTCCCCATTCATCTGTCAATTCCCGAAATACGCAAAAAGTCTAGCCAGCCTGTTTCGGCCCTATTTCAATTCGCCCAGTCCCACCTATTTGAAACATTTGGAGGCTATATTAAAGTATTCACGGATGCATCTGTACCAGCGACGTCCCAAGGCACTTCTGCAGCTTTCTTCTGCCCTTCGACTGGCATCAGACGGGTGTTTAAAATACTACATCCAACCTCATCCACAACTGCAGAACTGGCCGCGATTGATGTTGCTCTGAAGTACGTACATGAAGAGTTAAAAGCATTGAAGGTCGTCATCCTTACAGACTCCCGTGCTGCCCTCAGCAGACTGAGACAAGGTGCCAATACCCCGATGTTATGCAGTATTCAAGAAACCTCTGGCAAAATTACTTTCTGTGGAGTGTCCCTCATTGCCTAGTGGATACCCTCGCACGTGGGCATCTCTAGAAATGAAGAGGCTGATCGCCTCGCTTCAAGTTGTGCCCAGCACGAATGTGACTGCCCTGACATTTCGTGCCCGTTTGAAAACACCCGTCTCCTGATACGCCGACACCTCCTAAAGCACCACCCAGACCGGCGTGTTGCAGACGGATCGTTCCCTCCCCGTGTTCGTGGTCGAGGCTTGCCCCTGGTGCTAGAGCACTGCTCTATAAGTTAAGGGTTGGGTCTGTGTTGGTGCGCGAACGCCTTTACCGACAAGGACGTGTGGACAGCCCGTTGTGTACATTTTGTGGCTCCTGTGAGACACTTGAACATCTCGTTTTAGAGTGTCCCGCATTCGTTGAGCAGCGCGCATTGCTAATTAAGGAATATGGACTTATTGGACTGCAATGTGCGACCCTTGACGATTGCCTCTTTCCAAGAGGGTGCGCTTCCCGACGTGACCAGGCCCATCGAGCCCTGCTAACTTTTCTTGAAGACACTGACTTGGCCTCCCGTTTATAGACATTATTTGTATTTCGTTTTGTTCTGTCTGTGTCTCCGTCATTTCTTCATCTCCTCTTTTCTTTCCTCATGTTTAAATTCCTCTACTCCCTCCCCCTGAAAGAGTAGGCAGGCGTTGTGCCCCTCTCGGTGGCAGTTGTCAGCTTGCTCCCTCCCTATTTCCTTCGTGTCCTTGTGTTATATGTAATCAAACCAAATAATAATAATAATAATAATAATAATTACTAAGGACTTTACAAAAGTGGTAGCAGAAATCTCATGGTGATCACTTAGAACCACGTCCGTTAAATCTAGCACAAGTCGCAAGTGCATCTTGAGGTATCGTTTCAGATTTCAGTGGTAACATTAGAATCTCGCATCTCGGTAAAACGGACACGTTTTTGGGCGCAACAACATCACGTAGATACCCGAAAGGTGGACTTATTTATCAGAAATAAACAGGGAGAGAGACGGCACTATGCTATAGGACGCCTACAACCCTGTTGAAAGCCTGCATTTAATGTCTAGCGAAAACCGATTCTCGCAGCAATTCAGCAAGTGAATTACGGAGCGTGGATACTGACTTTCATGTTTATAACGCGGTTATATTGTCACGTTGTTACTGCGGCATATTGTTCATTCTTGCAGAAAGTATCCCGCGTAATGTAAGCCCTCGCAGGCACGTGATCTGCGACGCATGTGGAAGGACCTGCCACTGCCACTGCCACAACCACAGTAACGATGATTGCACTAGCTGCATCGCACAAGCTCTCTCTGTCTTTTTTTCTATTTCGAATCGTTGCGAAGTGAGGCTGCATACCCGCAATATTACTTGACAGAACATAGGTTGAGGATCTGCACCTCTTGGGACTAGCGAAATTGACATAAAAACGACCCTCCCAATGTTAGTATATCTTTGCATTAGTTGCGCACGTACCCGGACGGCATTTGGACGGGGTTCGTGATTTAACCCTGTCAGCGAGCGAAAACGTAGTTTGGGGAGTGGCGAGGCTTTGACAGCATCACTTTAGCTATTCGTGTCCACATCCTTGAACAGAGTCGCCGAAGTCAGAGGGGGGGGAGAGCTTGTGAGGCTCGCTTTCTCAATAAGGCATGTTCGGCCGCTTACGTCGCTGCAAGAGATCATTACGCTTTGTTATATATACAGACGGAACGTGAACTAATGGAAGCCTAGTGGATAAAAAATGTGAGGGAGTGCATGTATAAGTGATACATTCGTACGAATATGTAACTCTTTGACTGCTGATTGCTCCACTTGGTCTGCTTGATGTCCTCCTCTGCGCATGCGAATATGCATATATTTATTAATTTGGGTATGAATCCGAAATAAATCAGTTTAAAGTGCCGCTAGTGTCGTCATGAATGTTTCATTTGTGTCTATATTTTCCTGTACATCCTTGCAGCGGCAATTACGTCTTACAGCAAATACCAACTAGGCCTATAGACCCCGTTCTATCACAGGAACCACGGCACAATCTGCACAAATTGCTGAAACACGGGATTCCCAACTGCACAACTGCTTTTATGGCTTCGTCGATGTAACATGGTTACTTTCATCATGCTACCCCTAACTGAACTAATGAAGAAATAAATGAAAAGGTGGCTCAGGCTGGTTTCTCGACGCGGAGGTTCCTTATGACCGCGTCACCAGAATGTGTATGACCCATACGGTGTGGCAACGGGCTTGCGTAGTCCAATGGGCAGAGCACGAGGAACACAGTTGAGCTGAGAACGCTGAGAACTGTAGTGACGCAAGATGTATGTAGTTAAAGAGAGAAAATTAAAGAAACAGTGGGTCCCCTGAGTAGCAGTAAACAGGGTCCGAGATGAGAGTAAACGAAGCATGAAAACTGAATGCCTCAAATCTGTGTTGAGAACCCGAGCATGGTAGGTGCAACCAAATGCGCCATTAAGAACAGTCATGAAAAAAAAAATACAACCCCGTTACGAGCATGACGGTTTCTGTGCTCTGACGGCGCCGTTCTCCGATCGTGGAACGCCTGGCGCTATAAAGATTTCTGGATTGCGAGGCCGGTGTTAGCGTCGCTTTCCAGAGCGCTAACTAGATTCGGTTCATAGTAGGTTGCATCTCTTGAAGCAGCATGTCTTTAGCAGGCCTCAGAAGTATCTGCACTTAGAATATTCAACTCGCAGACCTCTACGTAACGCTTCGACTTTGTTTTCCAGGATAATTTTTGTGTGGTTCGCAGCTGGCTGGCGCGGTTCGTACGTGCTTGCGGCATGCTGCTTTATTCCTATGTGAAGAATAGCCAAGGAGGGAAAAGAATAGCTTCAATTTCTGTCCGTGGCTTGTCTCCTCACAGGTTACAGGAACACAGACGAACAGTGCAATTCTTTCAGAAGCATCTGCTTTCTGTACGCTGTTACAGACGAGTACTACGTCGCCGTAATAAAAGAATCATGAAAACAAGAACGCAAATATGTATATGTTTATTTACACGGCTTCCAATCGTATGCGGAAGTCACTTCAATCCTTTTCGCAAGGGTTGTCGGGAAGCCTGAGCGGGTGTCAGAGTCCCGTGTGCTCACTTTCTGTGTCACGTTCTTGCGCTGTTCACTGAAGTGTGTGTTCGTACCAACAAGCCCAGCTAGCCACCTTATTGAAGTTCATCCCTAGCATATCCACATCGGAACTTTCAAGTGTTTACGCGTACTACGTCTTCTGGTTCAATTTATTTGTTCTCGCGTTTCGTTCTCCACTGGCAGAAGATCATTCAAACACGAGATCGAACGCCTAAGAGAGTCGAAAAATATTTGCATAAGCAAGGTTTCTTTTCTTTAAAAAGGCGATAGCCTCGGCGGGACCGAAGACGAGTATGCATAAAGGTGACCGGCACACATCCTTCTGTATTCATAGAGCTATATGGCGAATTGTGCACCACGTGCGCTTTGGAGGGGAGATTCTCATATCGTAAGCTTTTCCTGGAAAGGCGCACGAAAGGCAATTCATGCGGCGCAGTTTTGTAGAGTCGTGCCTCGGCAAGCTAAAGAGGCCAATAATTGATAACAAAATCAATAAAATGAGAGCTGAAATGTCTTTAAGCAAACAACAAAACTAGAAAAAAAAAGGAGAGCAGAACGTCAGACAGCCAGGCATTGAGGATAGGAAGAAGGAAAGAAAATGGTATCCAAGACTGAAGTGAAAGAAATTCCTATTCGGCCCAGAAATGTTGCCTTTGCCCGCGTAAGCGGGCGCTCTTCTATTGTCCCGAGTAATATATATATATATATATATATATATATATATATATATATATATAGTTTACACTCCCTAGTCAAGAATCCCATTGGCGAGCGACGACCACGATGGGCTGTCGTGGCCGTCGCCGCTTCTTCTGCCGGGAAAGTGTCGCTTTCGGTCTTTCATTCTTTGCGGCGTGGCTTCTTGCGCCCTATGCCTTTTGTATGTGGATATATTAGGACGGATCTATACACGACAATAGAGATATCGGCCCTGAGTGTGCACACTGGAGGATTGAGGAGGATGCCCGCGACTTTTCGTTCTAGAGGAACAGACCGCCTGGACAGCCCAGGCATCCTATTCATTGAACTAGCCTTCGTAGGGGTTCTTTTGTGCGAAGTGCCATATAGATAGACATGGAGAAGCGGGTTGCCGTTCGTCATGAGAGCAATGGGTCGCCACCGCTGTCTGGAGAGCGATTATTAAGAAAGTCACCACCAATGGATGGTTGTGGCAGTGACGTTGATGTAATAAGTAAATAAGGTCATTCAAAGATAATCTCAAGATGTCGCGTCTGGTCACGACGACTTGTTTTTTTCTTGATGGCATCTAAATCTCCCCAAACGATATCAGTGTGCTTGGCGTACCGTGCGTCACCGTTGATGGAGGTGTCTACCTCAGTAGACCCAAAGTTCGGGGCCACCAGCCTAACTGCGTTCTGTTCTAAAAAAAAAAGCTTACTTAGCCTGCTGTTTGTCATGTAATAACTTTTCGGTACGAGGCGGGACGTTTAGAAGAGGCGAGAAGAAACCTCGGTCTATAATTGTGGTTACTAACATCGAATGGTTTCTTTTAGCTGTCTGAGTTAGTGCGACATACGCAAATTATTGTTTCCCTTCGTTATTTCTTGCCATCACTTTTGTGCCGTCTTCCTTACTGTTATTTCGTTTTAGCTTTTATCACTTGTCACTTTTTCATTTTTGCGGGTTCGATTCAGCTGATTGCTGGAGAAATTTAATTGTCCTTTTTAGTGATTCAAGTGCGCCACATACGCAGTGGCACATGCTCAGTTACCCGAATGTGTCTCAAAGAGATACATTGAAGAGCTGCACATACGCAGTGCCACATACTCAGCGGCCTAAGTTGGCGTCAGGTTCACTGAAGAGTGGCCCAGACTAAGTGGCACATACACAGTGCTCCAAGTTGTCATCAAAGAGGTTCGTTGAACAGTGGCACATACCCATGTCACGCATACCCAGTAACCGAAGTTGGCAGGAAAACGGTTAGCACGGTTGGAGGCTTAGATAGATAGATAGATAGATAGATAGATAGATAGATAGATAGATAGATAGATAGATAGATAGATAGATATAGATAGATAGATAGATAGATAGATAGATAGATAGATAGATAGATAGATAGATAGATAGATAGATAGATAGATAGATAGATAGATAGATAGATAGATAGATAGTGCCCGGAAAGTACCTGAATTACCCAAGAGTGGTAACCGCATTAATACCTGTATTAGAGTGTACTAGATTAGTACACTGTACCTGTATTATCTTCTGTTCAACATATGAGTACAAAAGCAATTAAAACGAAAGAAGCCATCTGCATGTCTTAGAAGAGGGTTAAACTAAGTAATTTTTGTTTGCGTCAATGAGTGAAGAATTGCTACATCATTATTCCGTCATAATAATAAAGAACAAAAACCGGCGAAAGCACCCAACTCGAGTAAGAAGCTACTCAAATGACCAGTTTCAGCAAATTCGCAAAGAAAGCGTTGAGGTGACGCAGGTATACATCCCCTGCATGTATCTAGCTTTTGGAGCAGCGAATGGAAGCACAGAGCCGACTCATTTCAGCGCCGTTAGCAGGCAGAATATAACGAAAGAAATTGTACGAATACGCTTGCACTACTGTAGAACACTGATAAATGACGATACGTTATAGCTCAGACTTTATTATGTGCTTCTCAACGTCTCCTCGGATCCATTGTCTGAAACCAAGGGAAAAAACAACAAAGAAACCTAAAAATCACCCCCAAGTCTGTGAGTGCAGATGGAGTAAATTGGGAATGGCGGCGGTGTTCCAGCGGCTTCGTATGTCAAAGGGGTGCCTTCGAGCATCGGAAAAGAGGCCGGGCATTTAAGACGATTCAGCCGTTAGAGGGAGTACGCCAAGGAAGAACCGCAGGCTGACAAGGGCTCGGATGAGCCGATGCGGGGAGGCACGGCCGCCGATCTCTCTTCCGACTGTCCGGGTGGCATGTTCGTCTGGGAAGTCCCCCCTCCCCGACAGGATCTCTTTTGTCTTCCCCTTTCCTGAACGCTCCGCCCGAATATCCCTCCTACCTTCCCCTAACCTACGCACACTGACCCATCGGTCCTTTCCTTGCTTTCTTTTCGAGTTGTGTGAATTATCTCTTCATTTTCTTTCTCTGTTTCTTTTTCGCATGAGTAAGGCTCACGTACGACGTGCCGTGCGAACGCGCAGCAGTTTTGTTGCCGCCTGTACTAATCGAATTGGGTGTGGCTTCTGCTTATCGATCTGTATTTCATCTCTCCGCCAGTTCTTTGTAGCTACCTCCTGTAGACCTGAGATCATGGCACTTGATTGCCCTATGCTCACGGCAGAGCTGAATCAACGCGCACACGTGTCAGCGGACGGGCGCGACTTTCGTCGCTTGGCGGTTCCTTATTCGAACATTTAGCTCAGATCTGTGAATAATTGATAAACTTATCCGCATTGCTGCTGTTTTATTCTGCTGAACTTCCTGAACAATGCAACCCGCACTCCACAACTGCCGCTGTATTCTTACGAAAGCCAAAAACCCAATAAAATTTAACGCTGACATGAATGTTGACGTCGTCTGCAGTGCCGCATTTCATCTTCCCCCGATATCATCTGTCGTTGTGAGCAATGCTGCACTGGCGCAACCAGCAGCTGCATTGTACCCCTTTATGAAGATGACGAGCAATTTTCGACACATTTTGTCATCTATAGCAGAGCAAGTCACATAGAGAGCGAACATAAATGGAATAAAGTATAAATGCTCAACACGACCACAGTTGCCTTTTCGTCCGCTTTCATTTTGAAATTTTCTTACGATTTCTACATTTCTAATAAAGCCCCGGTTAATCTCTTTCGTGCTTCCATTGGCTTCAGTGTCTATTGGCTTTGTGCGGTTCTGACTAAGAAAGATTGGGCCCTTCGATACCATTTTTTTCTTACTCGCAGTAAAACTTGTGCTTCTTTTTCGTGCGGTCATAGCTGTGTGGGTTACTTTAATGGCTCATCGTTGTAAAACGTAAGCGTAAAGGACAGGGATGCAAAAAAGGAACTAAAACGACAACGCAAATGCCATCGCTGTTGTGTCCGTGTGATCTACGCCTAACATTTCAAACTACAAATCCTTCCTACCGTGCTCAGCCACCTGTTAGTACAACTTCCGTGGTTCCTATTCAAATGCAGAGTTATTGAGGTTGCACAAACTTTTATTTAAATAAATGTATTTAGGAGATATTGGTGCCTATATGTGGGGCCGGCTACTCCTCTTCTCTTACATGATAGTTGTCCTCAGAAAGTTGTCAAAAAACACAAAACTGGACTGATAACCACATGTAAGAACATTCACGTACTAACTTTTAACTGTAATATAAATCAATGTTCGCGCAACAGAAGAGTTCACATAACATAAATACACATGCAACACATGAGTTCACAAAGCATAAATGTTCACAAAACCAAGATGTTCACACATAAGGTGTTGGGCACTTGCAAATTAGGTTCCTCTTGAAGGCCGCGCTCTAAATACAACAGTTTTTTACACAGACACAAATGCTACATGAACACGAAGACACAATAAACATGTAATCCAGTGTGCCTTTAACAATAACAATGCCAGTAATAACTGCCATTGTTAGTCCGTTGGTTTGAGGGTGGTAACGCGAGGTTGTCTTGTGGGTGGTGCCGGAGGCTCGTAGCAATTCGGCTACAATTTGTGAAAGGAATGCCTTCCCACGGTCGCTCAGGATGACACGAGGAGCACCGTGACGCAGGATTAATGCTTGAAGTATAAATGCAGCCACGTCAGAAGCAGACGCCGAAGTCACGCAAGCTGTTTCGGCGTAACGTGTCAAGTGGTCGACGGCTGTCACTATCCATCGATTGCCGGTGAGAGTCGTGGGAAGGGGGCCATACAGATCAATACCAACGACTTAGTAATTTTGTGATATTTTTGAGTTCTCCAAAAATTGTACTAAGGCGCGTGGAGCAATGTTTTGTAGTTTTTCTGTCGGCCATGGACCCAAAATGTTTCTTATGGATAGTGGTCGTCTATCCAAGCCATGTAGTTTTTCTGAAAGCTTCTTACGGGGAGCATCATGTCTTTTACAGTGTATAAGAAGGTGTTCTATGTCTTCTTCAGCCTCTCCACATGAGCATGTAGCACTATTAATTTTTCTTATCCTATACAGGAAGCTTTTAGTATAGGCAGTGCCTAGCCGAAGCCTATGTACTGTTGTTTCAACCGATCGGTTAATTTTAATCAGAATATTGAATTCTATTCCGGGATCAATATTACATAACTGAGAGTTCTGCGCATCATTTATGAACCAAGTTTCCTTGGACAATTTACCGCATAGTTTGTTCAATAAACAACGCGCATCACTCGTTGCTAGAGGAAAAAGTGATATTGCACAAACTTTTCATGTAACCTTTTTTTTGCACAAAGTTTTCATGTAACCTTTTTCTGCCAAATGGCGTCGTATTTTCGCTCAAATAAACAAGAAATTTATTACTTGCAGTTGTTTTCTCCGTTCCCATTTATTGCAGTCTGACAGTATACGCGTACGTCCCTGCAGATGATTAGTGAGCTTCGTCGTGTAGGCACACTGGCGTAGATGGAAGTCTAAATAACGGCGCACGTATCTAGGAGCCCAAGTGCTTGTAGTGGCGTCCTGTGAAGGTTGTGTGCTGCCAGAAGGAGCTGTAAATTTATATCATTTATCGGCTGTGTCTTGCTCTTTTGATAACATAAATGTGCACGCAGCCATGTAATTATCACGTAGCGTTCTTGCGTCTTTTTTTCATTTATTTTCATTAAAAGAATCGTGCTACAAGAATGTTCCTTCATGCTTTATAATCATTTTCATTGACACATTATGTAGCCCTGCTTTTCCTGGATAAGGCTTTTGCATTCCAGTATATGTATATATCAGTGCATTTAGGATTGGAAAAAAATAAAACCGTTCTCATTCCGGCCATATTAGATATGATACCTATCCTTATGAATCGCGAGTACAGCGCCGCTGTAACTTGAAGCCGACTAGCCGGCTTCTCTCCTTGCAAGCGTATTTTTCTTGCCGTCGCCTGCCCGCTATCGTCTATTTACACAAGAAAGGGTACTCTAAACGACCGGCCTACTGGCATGGGCCACTCCTCGACACTGATGGATGTTCCATTATTCTTTGCCGCCATTCGCTGCAGCAACCGTCCAGTTCTTTTTGCCTTGGCGAATGCACCGACCTTAAGTCAGGAGCCGTTTGCTGGATGGGACGTTATTTGGAGACGCCTGTTTGCCAGGCGCCTCAGCCACATACTAAGATAATCTTTTTATAGCAGCACACACACATTCAATTCACAGACCCCAGCCGAGCTCCAGCACCCTACTTGTAGCGCTACAGGGCTACATAGTAAGCGTCACAAATTGAAGCCTGTCTCATTATACAGCTCCGGCATGGCGCTCAGTCGAGCGATTATCCAAATGTCGAGAACCTCACGGGCAGGAGCAATTTCCCCTATTCTCCTGTTTCGGATTGATGCACCCGCCTTCTATATTGTAGCAGTTCGGGTAACAGCAAGGTCTCTTCTATCATCATGTCATTTGCTTTTGTCGATAGAGAATGGAGCTCCTGGTTATTCCACGATAAAATGTATAAAGATGAAGATGGGTGTATGCGTGCACATGCATGTGTGTACAAAGTTCCGGAGGAAGGGGGGGGGGGGGAGGGGGAGGGTGTGCGTACACGTGGTGCGTATGTTTTTCATCCGGTGTGAATTATGTAGCATGCAAGCGTAGAAGAGACACTGAATATTGCAACAAAAAGCAAATAGCGAAGAAGCCCCGCGTCATTTTAATGGCGCAGAAGGCACCAAAGCAAAATACACAAATCGGGGAGCAAGAAGAACGCGGCAGCTGCGAGGTATGGAATTCCGCGCTTCCTACACATTGATTTATGCACCCACTTCACAAAACCGCGTACGTGGCCACGGACGCCCTGTGTGCGTCCTCTCTTTCGTTGGTCTTTTTTACCCATCCATTCTTTGAAACGCGATGAAATGCACCCGCCGTTTTTCGAGCAAAAACCACAGCTTGCGGAAGAGCGTGTTTTATGTTGGCCATGACAATGTAGGCTTCGCGTAGCAACATGCTATTATGGCCGCGATAACGTGGAACGGAGGAGGTAGAGGATTTGGACGGGTGAGAAACGGCAGGACAACAGACGCACGGTGTAAGACTCGCTGCTTTCTCTTATATATATATATATATATATATATATATATATATATATATATATGATGGCCCTAGCTTGATGTTGAGGGTGGACGTATAGGAGGGTCGGGGGGATGCGACTTGAACAATGGCTGATGTGGGGTAGACGTAGTGCTTGAAGGAAACAAGCACAACCACAACAATAAGCAAAGGCGTCGGCAGTTTTATTCAGTGCAAGGGCGAGCAAAATAGGAGAGATCGCTGACGAAACGTTGCACCAGTACGCAGTGACGATGCAGGTTACAGTCGCCACGGTGTTTGACGAATGACCCAAGCATTGGACACGAAAATGCGTGTGCCAGCTGCTCGACTTCTCGGTACAAAAGGAAAGCTTGTTGCGGTATTATTCTCGATAATAATAAGGTGACCATTTTGAAACGCCTTACGCAGAAGTAGCTCCTTACAGTAAAGCATTTATAACTGGGCAAAATGCTTCTTCCAGTGGAAGCTTCACTGTCCAGGAAGTCGCTCCAAACTGTCGGCAGAACAAAGAAAACTGCTGTAAGCTCTCGCGAAAGTGTTTCTAACCCTCCAACTAATGGCGAAAAGACAGAAACGGTTATAATGTTGTGGCAGGAAAGTTGATTATAAAGGTCTGACATGTATGCGGTACAGTTATTAATCAGGTGTTAAAAAAATCAAAACAATGCGAGTCAGTCCACAAACAAATTAAATAATTAAGTGCCATATTCACAAAGCTTTTCAAGCACCAAGTGCTGAAATTCCATTAACCAGCCGTCACTACATCCATCTCCAAAGTTGTCTTTGGCTGGCAGCTGCTCGTACGCTTCTTGCGTAAGAGTGAATTAATGCCAGTTATGATGCAAGGCATACTATTAACTTGAGCTTAATGGAGATAGTATAGAGCACTCCTTCGGCGTGGCTTGAAGCATTCTGAACAATCAGATAGTCCGAATTGCAATGAACGCAGCTTGCCAGCTACAATGGAACATGATGTGCATGGTTTCGCAATATACGTGTGGCATGCCCACCACAGAAGGCTCGTGTCCACTCCCAGATTCATAAGCTTTCATAATAACGTGCAATAAAGGAGTATCATGCAAGCAGCTGTTAGCGGGGTGAGGCTTCACGGTTGTTCATTGTCTGATGCGCTGCTATTAGGGCTGTTGTCGTGAACACTAACGTTGTCCTCACAAAAAGCCGTTGTACTTTTTGTTTATTTTGCTCTCAGAATTCAATATCGCTAAAATGTTATTACACTTCTGCGTAAGATCGCTTCATTCCGATCAGTGGTTTGAGCGAGTCCCACACAGATCGATAGAACTTGCCAGCGGCATATCGGATAATATTTCTACAAAGGTAAGAGTACGGTTGTGAAGGGCGCATGAGATTCAAATTCAACATAGAATAAATTAAAGAAAAAAAAATGTTGTTGTGCCCTTATAATGATTCTGCTGGCGTAGCGCTACTACGAAGCTGGGGTGCAACTGACAAACATTTTGGTTCATAAATTCTGTTTGCCATTGGCCGACTACCTTCGCTAATGATATGTCCGAAATCTCGATAGGCTGGCACTAGCCTTCCGGAACAGTTTTGCATAAGGAATTTTCGTGAATGCGGACCCTGTTGGGTTTGTGTGTACGAGCACCACTGTGTCTACTGTCATCATTATCGCCAGTGTTTCAAGTCCAAACATCGGCTAAAAGTAAACATATAAGATGCCACGGTGATCATTTTGTTGTCAGACAAAGTAAATGCTTGGTGGATAATATCGCCTCACTGGTATTCAGGCAAACATTGCGGAGAAGGGCTGCTGTGTGACTGCCACATCCGATAATAGAGTTGCGTTGATATGTGATAGAGACTCCGGAATCACTACGGCATGCATTCGTTAAAGCACCGGCGAACACTATTATAGGCCCTCGAAGCGAATGCGGGCAATCGATCTTTGCCATGCTCATTGAAACCA
Source organism: Dermacentor silvarum (assembly GCF_013339745.2). Classification (NCBI taxonomy): domain Eukaryota; kingdom Metazoa; phylum Arthropoda; class Arachnida; order Ixodida; family Ixodidae; genus Dermacentor; species Dermacentor silvarum. Next base: position 139,851,701 of record NC_051159.1, on the reverse strand, counting down.
GCAAAACATGTGCGGACATAATGAAGTTACTCGAAACTCAATAACGGGTGCGAAGGACGGCATGTGGAAAGAATGGCGCTCTCCTTTTTCGAGAATATCTATCGATAACGTAATTATAGCGTCGCGTCGATTCGCAGGGTACCGTATGCATCACATCGAAAGCGCCCCTGTGCGATTCTATCACGAACGTGTACATGCCGTGTTTGAGAACCATCCTAAAGAGCGTACGCAGATGGATCTCTGCGTGGAACGAGACGCTTCAATTCGCAAGGGCACTCGTTTGTGCAATGCGCGTGGTACACGCTGTGGCCAGCTGTAAAACTTCATTTCGTTTCTGTTAGGGTTCTTTATTGAATACTGATAATATTGGTGAGAACCACATCTACGACACAAAATAAAGAAATAAAATAAAAAAGCCTCTTCTACGTTTCCCGCCTATTCTAATAGTGTACTACATACTACAACACAATGCCTGTGTCACTCTAAACTCAACTGTCCGGCAAGTGTACATCAAATTCATATATACTCATTTAGTTGTTTAATTATCTTGGTATCCTAGGGCATTATTTGGGGGAGAAGTGAAGGGAGGGGGGGGGGGCGAACAGAGTGGCAAGGAAGACATTCGAATACTTTGGCAAAAAATACATGCGCATCAAGCACTACTAACAGTAATTCACGAAGTATCGATGGCATCGGCACTTGCTTTGAAATATTTTACTTGAGTGCATTGACTAAACAAACACTAAAGTTAGGACAGTGGCAACGTAAGATCTAGAATAAAATTTATATGCAATAGCAGAGGTTGTATCTTAGAGTGAAAAAGATGTGCACTGCAGACAATTATATTTACACTGAGCACCAAAACCGCATTCAAGTATATACACACGGTTCATGCCGTTATCAAAGTTGTGCCGCAGCTTTCTTGATTCTAATTTACAGAGAACAAGCAGCATACAAATTGACTCACAGTACTCCACCAATCGCGGCACGACTTCACGCCATTCTTTCTGCAATGTGCAATGAAATTTATATGCTCACAAAGACAACCACGTCACTGAATAGCTTTAGGCGATTATCGAGCATCCCTACTTTTCCTAAGAAACATTCAGCCTTTGCGCAGCGAATGTTTATTTTGTATACTTCATACAAAATACTCACGTCATTCCAAAAAAAAAAAAAGAAAGAGCAGCATGTGGTACTCTAGTGGGTACCAATTTATTGTAGAAATGCAGTGAATGGTGCTGTAGATGTGTCAGCTCACGGCCGGGGCACATCAGCATTTGAGCCGAACTCATAAAACAGCAATCTTTTGAGGTGGAGATGAAATTATTGTACATTGCATGGATGTTTGTTGTGCTATGAACACTTTGTACACTATGTTCACTTTGCACACTTTATTAGCAATCTACTTGTTCATAGGTGTGCAATTGGTGATGGGGATTATGTTTTATATGTTATGATGATTATTATGAAAAGCGGCGCATACCGAGTGAGACAGACCCAGTGGCCCAACTTGGCATCCAGGAGGTGCATTAAAGAACAACGCTTACCCTGTGTTACATGTCCATTGTCATATAATCGCTCACCCAACTTTTTTTTTTTTTTTTGACGGCGCTATCTTCTGGATCAACCCATATTACTGGTTAGAGAGCTAAATAACCGGAGAGAAAACTGGCCTGAGAACGCTAAGAATGCTATTTGCATTAAAGAGGATGAAACGTGGCTATTTTCTTTGTCAAAAGGGATGCGCGTTGTTCTATTAGCAAGATCGGCGCCACATTTACGCGAGTAACTTGGTTTAATGATGGGGCTCAATGTTCGACATTATTCAAAATATACCCAATAATGAAGTTCACCATACCGATCAAGGTGAGCCGTGGTATAGAAAGAGCGATGAATAGATTACGACTAGGCAGTGCCTACATAAGGTGCTTCTTATACAGGACAAATAGGAAAAACAAATAGTCCAGTTTGTTCCAGTGAGGAATCCGACGAAGATAAAAAACACCCGCTTTTATGCTGTATCAAATACTCAACCTGCAGCCAAAAGCTGTCAAGAAAACTGGAGATTCTCGATAGAAGGCCGTTGTTAGAGAAACTTTTGCGTGCGTGGCCAACAAAAACCTACGGTCGGTACGTGCATTTGCATACTTGCTTGAGGAAACGATAATTGCGAGCTGTTACTGTGGATTATAAAATATTTGGAAATATGCTTGATTTTTTATTATTTACTCATTCAGACATGTGCAACCACGTATGCGACACTTGCGTAACAAAGAGCCCATGATCCTAGAGATGTGCTCTGGTACGTTCATATAGTGGTAGTGTTTTCTTCCTTATTTTAAATTATATATATATATATATATATATATATATATATATATATATATATATATATTTGACGCAGGCGGCATGACTTGTGTTATCCCTTGTGAACATTAATTGTGAACTTGTAGGTTATGAGTCACGACTTGTGAACTACTCGCTACTGCTCGTTCTTGAGTGATGTTTTTATTGCTATGGCTTTTTTCTTCCTAGCGTGTTCTTTCTTTACTGCAGGACGGAGCAGGGGAGTAGTCTGCGCCTTACGAGGCGACAAGACCTCCTTACATGCATTTCCGCAAACAAAATTTACAGTAGTGGCCCTAATTTTTTAAAGTTTCCACCGTTTGTTGCTCCACATGACAAAACTATTTTGAATAAATTTTAAGTACGGTGTCACGCTCCAACAAGCACGTGCTTGGCCACGCAGTGGATTTCTTGCTTTGCCTTTCGAAGTTGTCAGCCCTGTCTCCTGAATATAGAAACAGCTTTGCGCATTGAACAAAGTCCTGATATATAAATAGTTATCTCCTCGTTACCATTCTAATACTACTGTTCAATTACACGCTGTAGTTATCGTTCTATTTTTTTCAACTTCCTTGCCTTGCCTCCAGATGGCGAGCTTTAAGCCGACCGTTAGTCCGTGCAGAGCAAACAGAAAATGTTTGCAGATCCTGGCGGCAGTGCAGAAAGGGTCCAAGCGCAATGGCACATACACTTGTGAACTAGCGAAGGTGTTTAAGCTTGAGGATGGTCCGTCGAGTGTACGGCGCAAAACCTCCGCCTGGCGATGAAGCCATGCGTAGCCTAGCAACGCTTCGCCCCGGCTGCGCCGACCGCGCCGAGCATGGAGGAAAGGAACAAAACAGGAGAGGCCCTGACGTCACATTTATGAAGCCGGAAGTGCAGCCATGTTGGTGTGCCATCCCCCTTTGCGCCTCCAATGCAGGGGTTCCGCAGCTCGCTGGTGCAGATGGGCGCGAACTTTGAACTGCGTTGTTACGAGCCGCCGGAAGTGTGTGCTGCCGACGCGCGTCAACACAAAGCCTACGAAACTTCTGTAGCAGTTTTGGTGAAGCAGACGCGCTCCAGTGTTTTTCCGTGGCACGTTGAAGAAGACGACAAGGACCCGCGCCGTGATTGCTTGAGTGTATCTGTTGCTGGCTGGCACTCAACACTCACAGACCCAAAACACAACTTTCAAGCCTACACACCACACTCCAAAGTCAGCTTTTCTCGCGAACAAAAGGCGATGCGAGAATGACACCGGCGCAAAAATCTTACCGCACTTTTCAGATACCGAGAGCAGCAGCGAAAGCTTCAGGAGCATGGTTGCTATGGCAACGTTGACATTTGGGGTATCCGTCCCAGTGCTCCTTTGCGAAAAACAGCACGTGACTTCCGCCAAACTTTCTCCAATACGTCCGTGCTGGCTGGGCCTCTCCTGGGTTTCCTTCCTCCATGGCAGCCTCGCCACAGCTGCGTGAGCCATGACGTCATCGTGCCGTGCGGAGTATCCCGAGCATCGCGCCGCCGAAGCGGCGGTGAAACGTCGGCTATTCGCAGAGGATCCGGAGTCACGAGATCGCGAAACCGAGCAAAAGCGTTTGAGTGTCCGGAAGCGTCCCGATACTTTAATGAACTAGTGTTCGTTGCTCCTTGGGTTGTCGTTGCTCCTTGGGTTGTCCTTGGGTGATCTGGCGCAAAACGTGGCCGAGTCCCTACATCACTCATTGCGAACTTTTCTTTCAGCCTCAGCAGCAGAAAGTAGTAAGGTACGGTCATGCAAACAAGTACCTGGCCTCTGCGAGAGGTGCTTGTGCATTTGTCGATGAATAAGCATTTAGCGCAGGCTGGTCACTCCTGCGGCGCCGTTGTGAGTGAGCCTTAATTGTGAATATGTTATTTACCCTTGAAGTTGAAAGAAAATAACATCTGCTCGCGCTGATTATTCAAACATCTACCTTTAAGATGTAATTTTGCCGCGTTCTTTTGCATAATTTGGTAAACATTTGAAATCAGCTGCGTCAGATAGGACGTGCCCATGCATACCATAAGCTTAAAGTTTTTTTTGTTATGCTTGTTGATACTTTTTTTTAAAATCTCTGGTATTGCTTAAAAGCCAGCTTTCAGAATTTGTCAGCACCGGAATTTCGTACATTTCCAGAGTATAAAATAAATGAGAATCGTGTCTTAAAGATGTCCAGAAATTTATTAATAAATGCGAACTACCAAGAACTCAGCAGATACCAAAATAATTAATTACTAGTATTTTGCATTGTTTCTTTTTAAATGACAGCTACTGTCAGTTTCTTTTTTTTAAATTAGGTCATCCGCTTGTCAGCAATGCTTTTCCTTATCCGTTCTTTCGCTTCAAACAAAACAAATGTTATATATTTCCTTAGGTGTCGCTCGCTTGGGCGCACATAAGCTTTCTTAGGCCTCAAGAAAATGCAAGGGCAGAAAGAAGCTGTTAAATCTTCAGGCCTGTGCCACGTATTACACTGGCGTAGGAGAAGGAACATTTTATAAACAGTAAAATGTAAAATAATACAACTTTCTGCATCTGAGCCTCAGGAATTTCAATTTCCTTACCCTGTAGGACACTTGCGAGAAAATATCACTTGTCTGCTTAACAACATTGCTGCCTTTTTTTTTCCAGCGTGCCGTAGCAACGGTAACGCGGCCTTTAAAGGACAGCAGCGCGAGACGCACGGCTGTGATAAACGACGTTCAATTAGTCGTCAAGCGTAGGTGTCACGCACGGTTTCAGCTTAGCATGTATAGGCTTAGGTGCTTGCGGCGTCCACGAAAAGGGCATAGTAACAAAGAAGCAAAAATGAGACAGGCATCTGTCGGTTACTTCGCAGGCAATTTTTTTTTTTGAGAGCTTCCTTTCTTGGCCGCGTTACGCAACCTTTCCTAAGTAATGGTGTTCATTGCGAAATCGCTAGCTTGCATCACGTCTTGCAAATTTGTGGCGGTGCCGAGATTTCGGTTGCTGCATCTGCCGGCTTATATACTTTAGCAGTCTGAAAGCGGGAGCACACGACTTTAGCATGAAGTTCGCATAGCGAAGCTCGCAAACACATGCATGCATGCAGTCTATGCAAACATTGTTAGCCATCCTCCGGCTCTCTCTCTCTCTCTTGTTAAGGAATGTTCTCTCTTTAAGTAATGTTGAGAGCGAAGTACCTGGGCATTTGGGGAACGTTTTAATTAAAGGATTGCAAGTGGTTCAGTGAGGCAACTCGTCTGCGGAGCTGGTGACGCAAGCGCCTGCACCCGGGTTGTAAAACGCAATTCACTTGGTGGATCTGCATAATGTCACCTTTTTTTGTTTTCTCTTGTCTTACGTGCTTGAGCTTTACAAAATCATCTTGCATACTTTCATATTCTCACGTTTCATTTTTTTTCACAACTGTCTATACGCTTCCATAAAAAATTACCGACTGAATCCAACAGGTGATAAGCCAGGAAAGCATAAGGAAAATTCACTTATTTTTTAAAGGTAGTAATTGCACAATAAATGGTAAGACCCACATGCCCTACAAATTAAAACTAAAATTAGAGCGTAAGAAGAGACAGCTGGCTGACGGTGGAAGCTGAAACCAGTCTCCGCGTGACTTCTGCGGTACTCCCCGACCACGGCGGCCGCATTAAATGGGGGCGAAATGCGAAAACACCCGTGTACTTAGATTTAGGTGCACGTTAAAGAACCCCAGGTGGTCCAAATTTCCGGAGTCCCCCACTACGGCGTGCGTCTTAATCAGATCGTGGTTCTGGCACGTAAAACCCCGTAATTAAACTTTTTTTCTGCGGTACTCAACTGATTAGTGGTCAATCTTTATTGCCATAGCAAAACAGTGAGTTTTCTAAATAATTTTTTTTTTAAATTTGGAAACAATGTATGAAAAAAGAATGCTTCGCGCACTATTTATTGAACATTGCGAGTGCTACGGTCGGTTAATGCATTTCGTTAAAGGAGGCGCAGGGTCCTGGAATATTTCCCTGGAGTCCTGGCCGCTCAGCTACGGGCAGTCCAGAGGGCGCGCGACGCGGCGGTCAGGCAGGCCTGCCCATCCCGACGTGGGAGTGGCCCGCGGTGGCTCCTCCCCCGTAAGGAGTTCTCGGAGTCATTCCTAGGACCTAAAATAATGTCTGTCTGTCTGCCTGCCTTGCATGAGATGGTGGGGGGGGGGGGGGTAAACATTTATTAAAGTATTATTTACAGAGAAGTTCGGAAAACCACCCCTTAGTGGGCCAGCTCCTGTACAATACTAAGTGGTGTCCCTATTCAGGGACCCATTGGTCGTGGCCGCTGCCCTGACACGCCGGACCATGGCCTGTAGTGCCGGAAGGTCCAGACAGCCGAGCAGGGCCACCTCCCAGTCCTCTAGGGCTGGGTTGGGGTTGCGGGTTGTAGAAGGACTGAGTTAGCATGCCCATACCATATGGTAGGTGTCAGCCACCTCCCCACAGTACTACCAGAGGCCGGAAAAGAAGAGTCAAAGTGTGAGCACTGCCGGACACAGTAGCGTATTTGTGAATAGGCGAAGAAGAATTCTCTGGTCCGCCTTCTTGAGCCCTTTGCAGAGCCCTGGAAAGCGGTGGTGGGTGTCCCGATAATGCGTATTTATGTCTTTAAAAGGGAAAAGAGGAGGATTGTCTTCTGGATCAGAGTGGTCATTGGTGGGCGAGGTAGTGGCCCGGGGAATGAGTGCGCGGGTGACAGCGTGGGCTGCCTTCATAGCCTGTGAGGTCTTGATGGCCGGGGGTCCAGATTAGTGAGTGGGGAGGAGGGTCACCTACCCGCGGACAAGGTCGAAGAATTTGGGCAGCTAGGGGCGAGATCCATCCCAGTTCGAAATTTCGACAGGCTCCTCTGGAGTCGGGTATGATGGTTTTAGAGTTGTCATGTGAGATAGCTAGTGCTATGGCCATCTCTTCAGCATGGGTAGCATTGGGTGCATCGAAGGAGAGACCATCCACCTGCCTTTCTTGGTGGACTGCGGCGGCCGTATACCAACCCCCGTGGTAAGGGCTGGTGATGTCCGTGTAAAATACGCTTTGTTTGGAGCCATAGTGGCGCCGGAGGGCAAGAGCCCGCGCCTTCCGATGACAAGTGTGTGATTCATGGGACATATTGGTGGGGAGGGGTTGAACACGGATCGCGTATTTACAGTGTTCGGGCACTCGTACCCGCTGCTGCGTGTGGAATTCATGAATGATGTGTAGGCGATCTAGGAGTCGTCTGCCTGACGTGGTCTGCGCCAGGCGAGTGTATTGATTCGTCAAGTGAGCCTCCCGAAGCTCCTGGTAGGTATGACCACACTCAAGGCAAGACGTCTCGCATAGGAGGTGGCAATGGGAAGATCTAGGACTCGCTTGATGATTTTGTGGAGGGTGACCTCCAAAAAATCTTAATCGTGTTTCCGTAGCTGCAGGTACGAAGTCGCATACAAGATGCGACTCGTGACTAAAGCTTGTGCGAGACGAACCGCATCCTTGCTTTTGAGACCCCCCCCCCCCCCCCGTTTGTTGGAGACACGGAGGACCATGCAGCCGACCTGTTCTCCAACCTTACGGAGTTTGTGAAGTGTTGTCTCTACTCAGCGGTGTTTGTGAATGTGGAGTCCAAGGACACGGATCTACTGTGCCGCGTTAATGGGTCCATTATGTAGGGAGAGGTTATTGGACAAAATGCACTTCGGCGTGGGCCGAATGTGCACGAATTCTGACTTCTGTGGGGAACATTGGAGGCCGCAGTATGCCGCATATTCGTCCGCTATATGCGCTGCGGCTTGCAGGCTGTCCTCCAGGTTGCCCTCTGTGGCCCACAGGGTGATGTCGTCGGCATAAAACGCATTCCTTACCCCGTCGACAGCATCCAACCGGTCCGGGAGCTGTACAATAGATAAGTTGAAAAGGAGAGGCAACAACACAGCGCCCTGTGGTGTGCCTCATGTGCCCAGTGGGTAAGGGCTGTATTCCTGATCTTGGATGCGAATGTACGCAGCTAGCTCTGTCAGTGAGAAAATTTCGGATATAGTTGGAAGTGCGATTGCCACTGTTAGTGGCACTGAGGTGAGCTAGGATGACTTCGGGCTTGACGTTATCGAAGGCTTCCTTAAGGTCAAGCGCTACAATGATCTTGTCGTTGTGGGGGTGTTCTATGGGAGTGAGGACTTCGTGGTGTAGTTGTGGGAGTACGTCCTGCGCAGATTTCTTGGGTCTGAAGCCATGCATGGAGTCAGCGAAAGTGTTACGCTCTTCCAAGTCGAAGGAGAGACGATCCCTGACCATCGTTTTCATTAGCTTCCCCGCACAGGAAGTAAGAGAAATGGGTCTAAGGTTATCAGTGTCGATGGGTTTCCCTGCCTTTGGTATAAAGGTTACTAGAGACGTTTTCCAATCTAGGGGGAGGGGTGTTTCTCTATACCATATGACATTGATGTATTCGAGAAGCGACTGGTGTGCAGTATCGGGTAGGTTTCCTAGGACTTTGACGGTGAGTTTGTCTCGCCCGGGAGCCGGGCCTGGCCTCATTTTGGCTAGAGCCGTGCGGAGGTCGTGTAACTGGAAAGAAGCGCCCAGTCACGAATTCTCCCTGCCTGCGTAGTGATACTCGGGGCACCATGGGTCCTGCTCAGCGCAGAGATAGCGGTCCCGGAGCGAGAGAGCTAGTCGTGTTGTGGAGCCCTGAAAGAAAGGCTCGATGTAGATGTCTTTGCAGCCGACGCTTTCCGGCTCCCATGCTCAGGAGGAAATTGTTCATTACTTTATTTTCTTTCTTTTCTTTTTATTCTCAGAAGGGTGGGGTGCAATCTATAATATGTTTTTTTTTTTCTCAGAAAGGTTTAGTTCAAATCTGGATTGATGCAATTCCCCAAAATGTCCACCGTATTGTCTTCCCGCATAAGTTTGTCACGCCCCCTTTTCTCTCACGCTCCACCACGCACTTGTTTTGTTCCATATCGGGACCAGCTACCCTGGAGAGCTAACTCCCGGCAAGATGAAAAAGCTTAAATTTCCGGAAGCCCCTCAATCAAAGAGTGAAGCTTACGTTCTCCACTGTCAGGTAAGAATCCTCGCACTCGCGAGCCAGAGGCAGAGTTAGCTGAAGCGACAACACAATTTCCGCTCTACGGGAAGAAGGAAATGAGAGGGCACCGAATCCCTTACAATGCTTCTCCCATCGGCTGGTTGTCTGTTGGCGTGCGCACTGAATTTGGTGCTCGAGGTACGGATCCACTCACTCGTGGATACCGCGGCTGAAGATAAATCCTTTTCACTCCTGCTGGGTTCACATTTGGACGAGAACGCAGTGTGTGCCAATGAATAAAGGGAAGATAACGTCGGCAAGCTCCGGAAATCGCTGCATCCGCCTCTACGCTATTATCGTCCAAGTGAACTCGTAGCTCCATCCCTCCAGTTAAATCCATAGCTTCGCTGGCTTAGTGTCCTCTAGAGTAGGTGGCGCGTTAGAATGCTCATGCCGTTGTTCCGACAACAGCTGAGGGAAAATGGTTCGGGGTAGTTAGGTGGGTAGGTGGTCCTCCGGCCGCTTCTATACTCAGAGCCATGCGCTTACCGCTACCGCGTCGAAATAATGGACGCATAAGCAGCTTTAGGAAGATGAACAAGAAGCGGTGTCGAGTTTCGGAAGAAACAGAAGGATTGTAAAGTTCAATGCATACTTACATGAGCTAAACATATTAACAAAAGCTTAATTCCAGTGCCCTTGGTTCACGCCTCCTTGCTAGTGACTGACTACGACTTCACAGGCAGTAAGTAAAGGACGTTGCGTGATCAGTGAATGATGAGAGGGAATTACCTGTGCGTGAGAACGGCCAGCAAAAGTGCGCTTGATCAAGGTGGCAGAACCGTGAACGTATTAGAAATATAAACAGGCTGGTGCTTTTCTGTCTTGTCTGCAATATTGAAATACATGGCAAAGGATATTATCCAAGCTGGAAAGGGTAGATGAAAACGTAGTAACGTTTTAAAATAAATTTATGACTTTTATCACCTAGATTCATAAATGAGATGCGAAAAGTAGGGAGGTTAACCGGAAGGTAGATATCCAGTTTGCTACCCTGCACTGGGGAAGGGGTAAGGGGAGACAGAAAGATAAAGAAAAATGCGCACACATAGAAGGAGAGGGAGATAAAAACACACACACCCACACACACAAGAGAACTCAGGAGTGTCACAGTGGTTCAAGCAGGTCGCTTGTCCGGAGAAACCTCAGTAGCGAACTCATCGCCATTTGGTGGGAAGACGCATCAGCCGGCACTCTAACATCGTCTGCTCAGAAAGCGGCCGGTCGTCGAGGCGTGCCAACGCCGTCACCAGCGACTGTCTCTGGGAGCTGTAGCGGGGACAATGACACAGGATATGATCGATTGTTTCCTCACTGCCGCAACTATCACAGGCAGCACTGTGAGCCATTCCGATGCTGCAAGCAATAGCATTCGTAAACGATACTCCAAGCCACAGTCAGCAGAGAGCCGTTTTCTCGATTCGGGAAAGTCCAGATGGAATACATAGTCGGAGGGATGGGTCCAAGTGGTGCCGTCGATTATTCTGGAAGCCTGGCGTGTTAAACATGGATCGTGTGGTATCACGCGCGCGTATGCGAAGCTTTATTGATGCATCGGTTCTTGAAAGTGGGATGGGTTGCTTCGCAGCATTTTGGTGAGCTCCCCTAGCAGCTTCATGGGCCTGTTCGTTGCCCATGATGCCGCAGTGGCCTGAGAGCCACTGAAAAGTGATGTCATGTCCCTTTTCTGCTTGTTGGTGATATATCTGCCTTATTTCCAGGGGAGAGACGACGACGAAGTTCGTGCGTTCGGCTGGTGGTTCCTTTCTATGCTGAAGTTTTTCTATTTTTTGTGTTTAATCGTGCATAAGAAACACCCAGCACTGTTTGTACGAGCTTCAAGACTTCTGGTTTGCTGGGAGGCCCTCCCTGCGAAGCCTGCTATGGAGGGGATGGTGGTGGACCCGTCTTGCGGCGGGGACAGACCTCCCGTCGCAAGGAAGCGCCTCAGCTCTTCAGTGGAATCAGAAGCTGCCGATTCCGAATCTGACGCCAGATCGGACGACTCGGATGCCTTCATACATGCTAAGCATCGGTGTTCAAGACGGAAGTCTTCGACATCGTCATCAAGCGAATCAACCATCATATACAGCAACAGTGTGACTACGATACTAGCCTTCGTACCGGTCGACGTGATGGTAAGCCTGAATGCCATCTCCGAACAGAAACTACATGATTTTTTGCGAACTGACGCCGGGTCTTATTCAAGGGGTTCTAGTGAAACCAAGGAAAAATATCATTGCCGTGGACACAACAGATGAGAAGACGGTGCAAACTCTACTTGGTCTGTCTCAACTCTGTGGTGTCAACAAGCGGGCTTGCATACCACAGAGAGCGGATGTAACAGCTGGTGTCATAGCTGATATTGATTTAGAACTTGAAGACGACGTCTTGAAAAGTATGATAGTTTGCACGCCACCATGCAAAATCATCAGCGCTCGACGGCTGGGCTCGTCAAAGTGTGTGAAGATTCTTTTCGACATGTGCAAAGCTACCTAGTCATATAAAGGCTGGACTAGGGTGATACCCAGTTCGGCATTTCGTACCAAGACCCTTACAGTGCCGCAAATGTTTAAAGCTTGGCTATGTGCTGGGTTTCTGCAGAAGTGCTGTGGTCTGTGCCAGATGTGGTCAAAATCACGCCGTAAACTCTTGCGACAGTCCGACATCTCGGTGCCCGAACTGTAACGGTGAAAAATTGGCAACAGACAAAGAATGTCCCACACTGAAGGAAAAATTAAAAGTTCTGAAAGTGAAAGCTAAGAAGAAGGCATCAGGAGAGATCCCAAGTAGGCGCAGTGCCTGTCCAGCGGCTACAAATGGCAAAACTGAAGGTGTACACAGTACCCACACGTTAGAAGATTATCAAAGAAACCGCGCATCGGCAGGAAGGAGGGAGGCGGAATTTGTCTCTCTGCGATATCGTGGCCGGTGCTTCCATCGAAAGAGTCCGAACCAGTATCTGCCAAGATCACGCCTCCGAAAGCGTCGGAACCAGCTCCAGTCAAGGCGTCGTCTACAGTAGAAAACTCTGTAAATAAGCTACCTACAGTAGGCCTCGGTCAACGATGACGAACAACTTATCAACCTGCTTAAGATGCTTGTCAACATCATTAGATACCTGATGGCCGGTCGTCAGAAACCAACAGCATTAGCCGCAGAGCAACTTCTGGAGGTTCTTGTTTCAGTTCTCGACGGCCTTCACTAGAAACAACATGAACGCTCGTGGAAAGCCCCGTCCCTCTGTGCTGCAATGGATTGTCAGGTCCTTACGACCGCGGCATGCCGAGGTAGTCCTTCGGCTCCTCGCAATAAACACCCCACCAGATGTTATAGCGCTTCAAGAAACCAATCTAAGAAAAGAAGAATTCAGACTTCCAGGTTTCGTAGGCATCCCCAGTAACGCTCGATGCACAGTGCCGGCATGCGGGTCCTTCCAGTGCACGGACGCCACGTATCCGCGAAATTCTTCAAAAGCATCGCTATATGTCCGAGCTGATTAACGTATCGCAGTTATTGACACAAGCGATATCTGCAATGCTGATTATTAATGTACAGTCGTTACTGTGAGTCTCAGAGATAGGACGACGACAGGGGCAAGCATATATTATCGACCGACACGATTTTCAGACGCCACCTTATTGCAGTGCTTAGTCTCTAGGTCTGGCCCATCATTTGTACTGTGCGGAGACTTCAATGCTCACCATCCTCGCTGGTGTTCTCGTCCACAAGACCAGCGTGGGGTGGAGATCAACGAGGTTATTGTTAGACGTGATCTACAAACACTCAATGACAGGCTCAGCTACATTTGTCGGTAGAGGGAAGGAACAATCCAGCATCGACCTTGCGATATCAACAAGAGATGTGTGTCTGGCCTGGTCATGTGAATCTGATCCATGGGGCTCAGATCACCTACCAATTTGGTTGATTCCAGAACATACTCCTAGCCGCCAGACTGCCGCCTACACAGTGACAAACTGGATCAAGTTCCGTCAGCTGATTTCATAGGCCCCATCACACGACAAGTTGTTCAAACTGGTGAGCGAGTGTCTTCAACAAGCTACCATAAGATGACGGTGGGGCATAGATAAACCGAACCCTGATCTTGAGCTCTTGAGGCTACGCACCTGTCGACACCGCGCTTACAGGAGCGCAGCGCCCTAAAGGAAGCTCCGATTGCACGGTGTATAACCTCCTAGACGCCGTCATACGGCGGCACACAAAACAACTTTGTCGAAAGAGCTGGGCAGCACTGTGTAGTTCGCTACATACGGCAAATGGTTTTGGAAGTGTTTGGCGCATACTGAAGGTTCTCCGAACTCCTGAGATCTGCAAGAATCAAACTGCTTCTTTGTGCATAACGACTGGGTGGACTCCGAAATTCTTGCGGAAGCATTTGCCGACCTTTTCGGACCTCCTATGTCAGCGACAGCGCAAACAATGATCTTAATCCTCTGAGATGTCAGAACACCATAACTTTCTGCTATGGTCCCGCTTGCCAGATGGATGAAGCAGACTTTACTCTCGAGGAGCTGTGCCACGCGCTCAGCCTATCTAAACGTCGCACTGGCCCCTGGTGAAGACGGGGTTACGTACCAGGTGTTACGAAACATCGATGAGGCCGTTCATCAAAATGTCTTGGACGAATATAATGAAGTGTGACGAACGCCGCTTATCCCTAATTATTGGAAATCATCTTTGGGGATACCCGTCTTAAACCGCGGCCGCCCTGCAAAACACCTAAAGTCTTACCGGCCATTATCGCTAACTTCTAATGTTATGAAGCTGATAGAACGAATGGTACTGTTTCGTCTAGATGGCAGGCTACAAGAGCTGAATTTCTTTCCTGGTGTCATGAGCGGCTTCGTCGTCAACGTTCAACCCTCGATAGCATAGCAGACCTTGTATCAGTTCTAGAGTCTGCTCGAGAAAACAAGCATTCTGCATATACGCTCTTCCTGGACATACAACAAGCTTTTGATTCTGTTCCCCATAAGGCGATTATGATCGCCCTTATGAGTGCGGGAATTTCGAGTCGGCTGCTTCATTTCGTGCATAACATTCTATCTGAGCGCACCATGAAGGTGCATGTTGGAGGAGCTACAGGTGAATCTCGCCCTGTTATGTGCGGTGTACCGCAAGGCAGCGTCTTGTCGCCGCTTCTCTTCAACAGCGTACTTGCTGGACTTCCAAGCCGATTGCTTCAGGAAGGTGACTTTCCAATATGCATAGCAATCTATGCTGATGACATTGCACTGTGGATCAGCGGTCCTTCGCACCACGGTACACGTCTTCGTGGAATCCTTGCAGAGAGCTCTGAATGCGACTTCACAGTACTTGGAGGAAGATTTAAACAGCTAGATCAGCCGCAATCGCGCATTATCCAAGACAACGTGATCATCGAAGCATGAGCCGGCTGTACCTCGGAGAGACACCCGTACATTGGGTACAGCACCACCGCTACCTGGGCGTAATTATCGATGATCGCCTCTCTTGGCGCCCTGCCATTACCTCTGTGCGGTGAAAATCCCGGTCGCTTGCTCAAGTATGTGGCCGCCTTGACTGCTAGGGGCGCTGGCTGCGACCAGACGACAGCACTTCTGGTATATCAATCATCTGTCCTATCTGGCGTGATGTATGCCTTGCCAGTCTTGAACGCGCAGCCAAATGTGATGTCTCTGTTGGAACGGGACCATCGTGTTGCCTTCCGAGTCATGCTTGGCTTACCTCATGAGGCGCAATCTGTTCCACTACTCACAGAAGCACACCAGTTGCCTCTGAGCTTGCAAGCAGTCCAGAGAGCGCAACACCATATCGAGCGTTTGCACCTAGCATCAGACGGCCAAGCACTCATTATTCGGCTGATTCGGCGGCCGTTCTCTTGCATGGGGAAAATGGCGGCATTGTTTATGAACATTACTCGCAGTTCAGAAGACACGACTTCATTCACGACTCCAAAAAGCAGAACAAATGTCCCTTCCCCATTTATCTGTCAATTCCCGAAATACACAAAAAGTCTATAGCAGCCTGTCTGAGCACTATTCCAATTGGCCCAGTCCCACCTATTTGAAAAAATTTGAAATTATACCAAAGTATTCACGGACGCATCTGTACGCAGCGACGCCCAAGACGCTTCTGCAGCTTTCTTCTGCCCTTCGACTGACATCAGACGGGTGTTTAGAATACTTCATCCGACCTCATCAACAACTGCAGGACTGGCAACGATTGATGTTGCTCTGAAGTACGTACACGAAGAGTTAAACACATTGCAGGTCATCATGCTTACAGACTCCCGTGCTGTCCTCAGCAGACTGAGACAAGATGCCGATGGCCCAATTTTATGTAGTATCCAAGAATCTGCCGGCGAAATTACTTCGCGTGTAGTGTCCCTCATTGCCCGACGGATACCCTCGCACGTGGGCATCACTGGAAATGAAGACTCTGATCGCCTCGCTTCAAGTTGGGCTTACCACAAATGTGACTGCCCTGACATTTTCTGCACGTTTGCAAACGCTCGTCTTCTGATGCGCCGACACCTCCTAAAGCAGCACCTTGACCGGCGTGTTGCAGACTGATCGTTCCCTCCCCGTGTTCATGGTCGAGGCTTGCCCCGTCGTGCTAGGGCACTGTTATATAAGTTAAGGGTTGAATCTGTGTTGGTGCGCGAACGCCTATACCAACAAGGAAATGTGGACAGCCCGTCGTGTACGTTTTGTGGCTCCTGTGAGACAATTGAACATCTCGTTTTAGAGTGTCCCGCATTTGCTGCGCAGCGCGCACTGATAATTAAGGAATATAGACTTATTCGACTGCAATGTGCGACTCTAGATGACTGCTTGTTTCCAAGGAGGTGTGCTGCTTGACGTGACCAAGGCCATCGAGCCTTGCTCCGTCATTTTCTTTATTTCCTATTTTCTTTCCTCCTACTTTCAATTCCTCTATTCCCTCCTCCTGAAAGAGTATACAGGCGTTGTGCCCCTCTCGGTGGCAGTTTTCAGCTTGCTCCCTCCCTATTTCCTTCATGTCCTTATGTGTAGAAACCAAATAATAATAATAATAATAATAATAATAATAATAATAATAATAATAATAATAATAATAATAATAATAATAATAATAATAATAATAATAATAATAATAATAATAATAATTCCAGCATAAGTTGGTCTTGTGGCCCACGACGTAGAGCATATAGCAGACACTGCAGGGCTGCCTTCGAATCAGTAACTACGCTTCATTTTCGTGGTAGATCTTTATGAATCATGTGACGGGCGCTGCGAGGTGCAGCAAGCTCAACAGCAGTCGATGTTGTCCGGTGAGAAGTCTTAAACTGAATAGTCACCGCTTTTTCGGGAAAGACCGCAGCTCCTGTAGATCCGTCAAGAGTTGTCGAGCCATCAGTGTAAATGTGAAGGTGGTCCTTGTATGGTCCCGTGCAGCATGAGTAGAGATAGCTGCTTGAGAGCTGGTGACGAGAGTCCTGCTTTCGTTCGAATCCCT
Source organism: Dermacentor silvarum (assembly GCF_013339745.2). Taxonomy (NCBI): domain Eukaryota; kingdom Metazoa; phylum Arthropoda; class Arachnida; order Ixodida; family Ixodidae; genus Dermacentor; species Dermacentor silvarum. Next base: position 139,834,774 of record NC_051159.1, on the reverse strand, counting down.
GGCCCCGAGAGTGGAACTTGTGGGTGAGACAAACAGTAAGGAGGTGATAGCAGCATCTCTGCAGGCGCGTAATCTCGAGGGAGGAAGCCACGGTACGCCGATATCTCCCGGCAAAAGGTGGCATTGGGCCGCTCTTTCGGCATCGTGGCGAGGTGATGAAAAGGGGCGCGGGCAATGTGCCTGATGTGTGCTCTGAGCACTTCCAATGCCATATGAGTTGTGACTGGGTAATCTTGAGCTATCGCAACTGTTTCCGCTGGCGATGTGCAGCGCGGCAATCCAAGCCAACCCTGAGTGCCTGCGCCTGAGCACTCTCGATTGTGCGGATGTTGCTTCGGCAGGTATTGCTCAGTACAGGCAAGTTGTACCTCAGATAAGCAATACATGGACTATGAGGAACGCCGTATTCGGGCGCAGAGCTTTTGCTTGAGCTGGTTGGTCAAACCAACTGGTATTAGCATTATGGCGCAAGAAAAAAAAAAGAAAGAACCGTGGACAAATAAAAAGACTTCAATTGGACGGGCGCCAACTACCAGCCAGAGTTAATAGGCAGAAATAATTTCAACCATGTGGGATTCTTTACCGTGCATGTAAATGGAAGCATTTGAGCGTTTTTAAATTCCGCCTTCATTGGAATGCGGCCAGTCCCGGCAGATAATTGAAGCCACGAGCTCGTTCTCAATTACACATTGCCATAGCAACGGAGTCACTATGGCATTATTGTAACAAAGAGTGACAATTAATTAATCGTATATAGTATATAGCTAGCAAATGTCATTTAAGCAGCGAGTACAATGTTTGCACGCGCGAGTATTGCGGACAAGGTCGCTGACCTATATATGAACTGCCAACGTCACCACTCACATCAATCATTCAAGAACGACAGCGAAATTGCAACATATTGGCTAGGCACATGTAAATATACAGGGAGAAGAAAATTAGAGTTTGCTATCAGCGACGTTTTCTTCCTGCGAAAGAATGCATTGGATCATTTTAGCACAGTTTCCTTACAAGTATTCCCTCTTTCATTGCTACCAATCTCAAAGGGGTTGTGCCCGTCGCGTTCAGGCTGCGGACACTTGGTCGGCGCAGCGGTTGAGCACTAAGGCAGTAGTACTCTATACTAAAAGGGTGTTGTGAAAAAACAAGGCTTAATCTTATCGAACGCGTAGTGGAGAGTGAAGTGCGCAGCGCTGAATAAAATAAAAGATTGTTCCGAAGAGGATCGCAGACTAAGAAAGTGGAAAGCGAAGATAGATACAATGCCATGGAACAGGCACAACCCATACCTGCCGAAAAAATACTTCAAGAAATTGTATGCTACTGCGTAGAGTGTCGCAAGCGACTATGGCTGCCACATTTAAAGATTGTGTCTCGATAAGGAGATGCCAACCCCTAAAGATGGCCAGTTGTGAGCAACGAACGAAACCATTTCTTTAGAAGTTTCTCACTGAGGAGCTTTATTTAATGTCCGCCGATTCGTCTTTCTTTAGACTTTTTTCCGTCCTGGTAAAATAATAATAATAAATTGACCTACTGATCTTTATGGAGCCTCTCGTGAGCGGCTCCTAATGTGTGCAATCGGAATTGTAAATCAGCTGGCGTTCTACTATGTAGCGCCAAGATGGCCATCATAGCCCAGCTTGCATTATGCTTGTTTCACGCCATAAGAAGTGCCTCGGCCTTTGCCCGATGTTGGACGCAATTGCTTCGGCATTGCTCAACATCTTCATCTAAGAACGGTCTTGTTGCGCGTCTGACAGAGCAATATTTTGCTATTATTTATGAGTTATGTCGGTTTATTGCGAAAGTATGGACGTGTACTGTGGCTGTCACTTTTTTCTTTTGCGCTGTTTCAATCTCACTGGCTTCGATGGAAGCCTCCTCGCTTGCGAGATGTGCAAATGCATTCCAAGACGCCTGGCAACGAACGGAAATAGCTCTCCCCCAGACGTTTTAATTTAGGGCTCTCTGAAATGTTTTGTTTCATAACCGTTTCCACGTTTGTGCAATTCTGAGCATGCCTGCTGAAGGGCAGCATCTCGCGGAGACAGAAAACACGCTATGCAATGAAAGAGATTTTTTTGCTTATCGTTGTTCATACGTATTTAAGAATGGACAACATATCATAATATGAGTTGCTAAAAAAGATCACCAGCCCTTCCCCTGTCGAGAAAATGGGGGCAAGCGAAGCTGGTCGTGTGTGTATCTGACCTTCGTGGTGATTTTAACGCGATAGCGTTTAGGGCCCCGTTTCGCAGAAAATACGTTGTCGGCAACCGGCGCGTGATCGAGGTTGGCGGAGGAAATCATCCAAGCACATCGACCGAGCAGGCCCTCCACGTGGTGCACGATTTTGGTGAACAAAAATTTAATTTGTCACAGTGAAATTCGTCAAAAAATGGTAAAGTACGATTTTACCATTCGGCGTCGGATTCGCCGTCGGATTGTTTACCAATCGGCGTCAGATTCGAATTTCAATGTACGAGAAAACCTAATTCTGCTACGAGGAAACTCAAACACTTCTACCGGACCTGCGCGCGTCGGGGCAATATCAAACAATTAATAAAATAATAAAAGAAGGTGCTAGGGCCTTCAGATAATAATATAAGACCACTTATATTGCCCCTGGAAAAACGTATTTCCAGCAATGAATTTTAGTTTAAAAGTGAAGCCAACTTCAAAGGGATCGGTGTAAGCTTGGTCCTTGTAAGCTGGCTTTCCCACGTTCAGTGTTGCAGTGAATGAAGTCTACTTGCCGTATACGAACGATGTGATGCGAACGGGTCCCGATAACGCTATCGCGTTCAACTCTTAAAGGCGAAGCTTAAGTGTCCTCCAAGTTTTTCTTACTTTCTCTCTCTCTTTCTATCTGTCTTTCTTTTTCTCTCTCTTTCACTCTCTCTCGATCTATCTTTCTTTCTCTCTCTTTCTCTATGTCGTTTTCTCTATCTTTCATGATTTCTCTTTCTTTCTTTCTTTCTCTCCTCTCTCTCTCTTTCACTTTATTTTTCTCTTTCTTCCATTCTGTCTCTATTTCTGTTTCTTTCGCTGACCTTCGTGGTGACTTTCTTTCTTCCTTTCGCTCTCTCTTTCTCTTTCCTTCTCTCTCTTTTTCTATTTCTCTTTCGCTCATTTTCATTCTATCTCTCTCCCTCTTTCATTTCTCTCTTTCTCACTCTCTGTTTTTTTATCGTTCTCTCTTTCTTTCTCTCTCTTTCTCACTTTCTTTTTGTCCTTGGTATGTGCAATTGAGCTTGGACCTTTTCGGTACTTCAGTAGGACGTTCTGGCGGGCTAGTTGGTTCATAGCTTTTAGACGTTTATAAACTGCGCAAGAAAATGAAGACACAAGAAAAAAAACACACACGACACCACGAGCGCAGTGCGATCGTGGTGTCGTGTGTGTTTTCTTTCTTGTGTCTTCGTTTTTTTTTTGTGCAGTTTATAAACGTCTTTTCGGCACAGTCGCAAGGATCGGCATACATTTCAACGTGACACCGCCGCCGCCGCCACCACCACGCCGACACTTGTGAGCCTATAAAGCTTCGCTTAAAAATTAGCGGCAGCTTCACACTAGTGGTGCGAAGACTGGGCAAACAGCGATGCTGGCGACTGCACCTAGCTTTATCTCGGTTCAGGCAAGCTTTTGCGAGGTTATACTTCGAGACTCAGCCACGTTTTTCGCAAGATCACCCCGAAATCATCGACAGCCCAAGGAGCAATGAACACTCGGTAATTAAAGTATCGGGACGCTCAAACGCTTTTGCTCGGTTTCGCGGTCTCGTAACTCCGGATCCTCTGCGAATCGCCGACGTTTCGCTGCCGCCGCTGCGGCGGCGCGATACTCGGCATACTGCGCACGGCGCTGTGACGTCATAGCTCGGCAAAGCTAAGGCGAAGCGAAGCGATGTGGCGCGCACGGTGACGTCATGGCTCACGCAGCTGTGGCGAGGCTCGGCGCGGCCGGCGCAGCTGGGGCGAAGCGTTGCTAGGCGACGCATGGTGGCGTCATCGCCAGGCAGAGATTTCGCGCCGTACGCTCGACGGGCCATCATCGACTTTAATACCTTGGCTAGTTCACAGAGGTACATGCCATTGCGCTTGGACCCATTCTGCACTACCGCCAGGATCGGTCCACATTTTCTGTTCGCTCTGCATCGACTAACGGTCGGCTTTAACAGCTCCGTTGTTAAAACCTGTGTATCGATCTTGACAAACATAATGTTCTCTAGCACTGAAACTTGATGAAGTTAGTCATGAGTCGAGCTTTTAAAATTTTGTTCAGCATGAGTTAATCGCGATGTCAACAACACATATTGAACGTGTACTCAATACCTTTAACCTACTACCCAATTACTGCTTCTCGAGACCGGACAGCCAGACATTTCAATTAATTATATTTTCAATGCGTCCAAAGAATAAGGAACAGGGAAAAAATTCCACGCAAATTGTTTGTGTGTTTGCTGAGTTAGAGGTGCCATGAGTTCAAAGACGTGATATACATCATACATTCTATTGTTGAGAATTACCATCCTTGCGTTAGACCTGTATGTTGAAGAAATGTGCGTGCTGGTAACTTAGGTAGTTCCTTCAGTGCTTTTTATGCCGTCACTGATGCTTTTTTAAAAAATGTCGCAAACCTTTGCCGAGCAAGCTTATTTCATTATGTTACTTCTTGGTTAACATGTACGTGATGTTCTTTTTTACGAAATCTAGATATTTATTTTACTTAGTGTCAAGCGTGTACATCAATCCCTCTTTATTGAGATATGATTACGGCAGTAATTTAGCTTCTCGACACCTTTAGAAAGGCACGGTTGGCAAATAAGTGGCGAATAAGGGGGGCGCCAAATAAGCAGAGCAGATTGAAGAAAAAAAAAACGCGTCCAGAAATGCGCCTGCACGTACACAGGAGAGAGAGAATGGGAGATCAACATATTCATTAAAAAAGAACTTCGTCTATGTACAAGTGCTGATTAAAACATTGCATCAGAGAGACTCAAGTAACCTAATTACCCAATCACAACTCTAAAATGAGCTCGAGTGTTGCCAGCTGCAGGCGGACTGAGCCTTGTAAGATGTGCCGACAAATGCTCCACCGAGGGCCGTTCGGAAGCCCGCCACAACACATGCAACTAGGGAAAGCTAATGGTGAGGACGGATTTGAATCTGGGTGCAACAAGCAGCGCAACATCCATCCCACCTCAACCAGCTAGTCCACCCACACGACTCAGAATTCCCACTGAAGCTATGTATCGCGTAGGAAATTGAAAAACTGAAACACTTCACTCATAAATATGCGGCGTCCTCGCAGGAACAAAATGTGACTTGCGCTTGTATACAAGGCAGTTGTACGCTCGACTTCATCTATTATTATCCCAGGACATTTCCATGTAAGTGATCACTGCAACTACTCTAGTTATATTAAGCTGCTGTTTAGGAGAAAAAACCACAGCGCAGAAGTACGTGTGTCAGTGTACACCACCGCATGAAGCGTCAGTGTGTTTATATTTTTTTAGAGAGAAAAAGAAAAAGTGGAGCTGCAGGGGACATTGTTTTCGAATAACTCTGTTCTTCATTTTTTCCCGCTCTGTGTCCTGGTAACGTGTTGAAGTAGCTTCCTTCTTGCTTTTGTTTTTGCCTTCTTTCTTTCTTCATTAGACATTCATTCGCATACAACACAGAAAATAGGCAAACATTGCTTAGAGCCGTTACCACAGGGCACTAGGAGGTATACACTAAAATGTATAACTGCCGAGCACAAATTGTATTAAAAATGAAAACAGCCCGCATGATAAATCAATTTTATTTGCTACTTTGTAAGAAAATGAATGCAAAGCAACACAAAGTGTTATCTATAATGTATAAGTATAAGGTATAAAGTATGTACAACAAGCATACATAAATATAACAAAGGAAAATAAGTACACTCAACAGGCAACAGTCAGCCTAGTTGATCGCAGCAACTATGGAATTGGCAGCCTTGGTAAAGACAAAGAAAAGAGAAAAAAAAAAGAACTCGAGACGTTACCCCAGGCAGTGTTAAGTATAAGATATAAGCAGTGTTAAGTATAACATATATCAGGACTGCCTCTGAGACATTGAAATTGACAAAATGTTCTTAATAAACGGGACCCGCGAGTTGAATTGGAAGATGGGAAGGAAAAACTTTAGTCCTTTACTTTACAAACTTTAGTGTTTTACTTCAGCTCTTCTACATACATGCTCGATTTCGCTTTCTCCCCCAGGCCAAAATCCCTTTTCCTCCTCCAGACGTGCACACACCCGGTTCATTCAGTTAGTGTCACATGCAATGCCTGCTGAAATTTCGAAACTAAGGGTTCGTTTTGCTGAAATTCACAACCGAAACGTGCATGTAAAGACCACGAATCAATGAGATATATAAAATCAGCACTCTTGAAGTTTCTTTCGAATTCATCGTCATGGAACATTGAGATCGCGCCAGAGAATAAATATTAGGGCAGCATTTAAAAAGCTATTGGCCCGTAATTGCGCTTCACTAGTGACCTGCGCCACGGCCAGTGCACCGGTAACTATCTCAATACGCTCCTTACAAGAAGAGTTTGAATCTAGCTGGAGAGTCTTGCATGATCGTTGTAAAACATTGCAACGGCTAACAGGCGAGACAGTGCCGGTTCCTAGCCATGCCTTGACATTTGCGCTACTCAAGCACGCACCGAGTAGAGCGGAATATCTTGATCAGGTGACACAAAAAAAAATGAATAGAAGCGAATGAACAAAGTATTATACAGATGGTAAACCTATCTAAGTATGGAGAATACATGAATTATACCGAGAGGCGAATGAGTTTGGAAGGATCCACACATAGTACAAAGCCAGTCGGAACCCTGCGCCTGCTACACTATTGCTTTTCTATAATCGTTCGAGAATTTTTTATCTTTTTGTATTTGGAAATAAGCCGAAAAGAGCGCCTAACACACCGTTTCGTGAAAAGAGAGCACTGCCTTTTTCGCTTGAAGATGATCCGTCCTTTGCGGAAAATTGCATCTGTGTCTTAGGCCGCTTTGGCGACATAACTAACGGAGCTTTACCGGGAATTCTTAACAGCAGCCCTGCTTCTTCGGTGCGCCGCATTTTCGCCGTCTGCCACACTTTAAACCTTCTGGCCTTTTACATATCAAATACTTGTGCGGACGCGAGGTTAGGTCCCGAATTCTTTGAAAAGCTCCCCGAAGTATCAATGTTAAAGTAGTACTGCTGCTCAGTTCGCGTTTTCTTGTGACTAAACCCTATAAGAGCAGTCGCAAATCAGACATGCTTTATGTGGAATATATATATATATATATATATATATATATATGCAAAGAACATTCCCTTGCTTCTGTCCAGCTACGTAGTATTAGCATATTTTTAAATCTTGGCACATGACAGTTGGGTATACAGGGTGTTCATTTTTAAGTTTCGCGGAATGTTTAAAAATCGCCTATGGCCGGTAGCATACTTATTGTTGAGCTGGGTTATTCGAAGAGGTGGACATTATAGGGCACGAGAAATCGAAGCACATATTCAGGTAACTAACAAAATTTGACTAATGAACTGCTTAGTTAATCATTTTACGACACATATTGCCATTTACGAATTGTATATAGCTGGTGAGCTTGCAACACGTATCCACTAGAAATGAATTTCCAGGTTGCTTGCAAATAATGCCAGCGAACGAGAAGCGCATAGACGAAAGCAAGACGATCATAGGGTGTCTGGTGATAGCCTTTGTGTGTTCTGCTCCTTCTCTGGCTTTCATGCTTCGTTTTATCTGCTAGTTCATTTTTTCTGATGCAAGTAATTCCACAAATACTGCCGCAACTGTTAGTAGGAAAGTGTTAGTAACCTATGCAAATCTGAGGATAGCGTTCATTCTGCTTCTGGTCACTTCATTTGTATTTTCGCACTGTTCACTGCCTCCAGATTTCACTTTTAGCAAGTTATTTCACATAGATTAGCCAACAGAATAACTTTATAGCCACTTTCTTTAGGTGCGAGCTTTGGGTGTTAACATTTACGCGAATTAGATAAACGCAGGATTGCGCAAGAGCCAACTTAAGGAAGAAATATCAACGCCCTCTGTAGCAAGCTATTACCCACGAGAATTAAAGTTTGACGAAGGCTTTGCGAATCTCCCACCGTAATTAAAGTAACTGTGATCACCGAGGAAGTAAATGTGAAAGTAATAGATTTGCATGCTTCTCCTATGTTATATTTAATTTTGTTCGATCTTCTTCCCTTACTCTTATCTTCAACTTCCTTTTATACCCCCTCCTTGCCTAAACCATAGGCAGACTTCGTGCTCCTCCCGGTAGCAGTTGCCAGCCTGCTCCTTCCCTATTTCCCTATCTGTGCATTGCACGTGCTTTTTTAAATCAAATAATAATAATAATAATAATATTAATTTGTGAATTTCAACCGTTCTCAGCCCTCTTCCCCGGTATGCATCATACGTAACTGGGCACCACCATGCATCCGCCTACAGAGCCGTGGCTCGTTCTCCATCAGATTTATGGCGTCTAGAGCTACCCGTTTCTGGAAGCCTGAAAATCCAATGCTGGCTTTGTTTTGTGGGAGACCTTACTTTGGGACTCGTTAACAGCGTCCGCCTTCCTGGTCACTCAGTAAAGATGGCGGGGAGGGGCAATTCTCGGGGCTCTCGTTAACACGTCGCGAACAAAGCAAGCTCGACCTTTCACACGTTCTCGGCCGCCAAGTCCACAGGCACCATATAAGCGAACCTATCCTAGCCTTAGGGATCGTAGAGGCCGGAGTGCACGCTCTCGGCGCCAGGATAATAAAAGCATTAGCATTCAATTTGGCCCAGGCCTTCTGCAGGAGCGCCCATTGGCACGAACACGCGCACCCCGCAGTCGTCGGCTATGGCATGGATCGGCCAGCGGCCACTTCCCCAGCGCCTCTACGTCCTGCCTATTTCTTCTTATACGACCGACGGACGTGTTTGCTTTGTCGCCGCGGAGCGCGGTGCTCAAGACATTTCAGCCTGGCCTCGTCGAGAGGTCTCTGCGCGTAGCACTTACACAAGTGCGCACAGAGGGCCGTCGCCCGCAGGGCACGCCGCATTAGCATCCTCTCTTTTTCGTCTATTCGTGGCAACTCATCAGGGCGTTTCTGTGCGGAAGCCGTAAACCAGCTGTGCCTATAGGTTGTCCTGCTGATGATGCTTTTCGGCTCCTATACTCTCAGTTACTTGTCTTCCTCTACTTTGTTATTTGCTTCCAAGTTGTTCTCACCCCGTTCCAGCCGACAGCTGCGCATTAGGACGCCGTGCTCAGCGACGATGCAACGAAGTGCAATCCGCGATGGTCGGAAGAAATGGGCGTGCTGCGCGCTATATTTGCGATGCTGATCAGTTGGCGCGGACGCCGGGTTGCATCTTGTGCCATGCCTTTGTGCTGCTGCAGTTCGTTGCGTTCATCTCCATTCCGTACGTGCGTGGCGTAAGGTTGTGCACCCTAGAAAATGAGGCGCGTAGATACGCGTGTTTCTCCAGTGTGGTACTAACGAGAAACTTCATGCACATGCGCATCTTTCCACTTTTTTTCATTTTTGGCGTCGACACAGATCATCAGGCCCCCTCGTGCTACTGCGGTGCCAGCAGTTGATGACGAGAAATATCTAGCGCGAGATCTTCCACACTGCTTCGCGCGGCTGCTATTTATGAGCTTGCCTGTGGAAGGACCGCACATTCAGTTTCTTGTGCTTTATCCAACGACGAGTCGCTCGGAACAGTGACGAATCCAACCAGGTGTGTGTCTGTGCGGACTACGTCAACTACGTTACCATGGGTTACAAAAGAGCCTGGTCGAGACACGAGCATCTGTTTCTTCAATGAAGGCATGCGATAGACGAGGCATTTGATTCCATATGTTACCGGAGGGGCCGAAACATCGACAATAGACACTTGTTTCTCAAGAAAGGCATCAATTTTTCAATTATTACCATGCATAAAGCATACATACCTCTACCTTGGAGTCATATAACGAAAGAGAAACGAAAAAAGAAAGAAATTGACGCGGATTTCAGATACAAAAAGATATGTTAAAACATTGCCACCGTAACAGCGCTGTGGTACTTATGCTCCGGCCCGTAAGTAGCACACAGAATTATACGGTGACCCTCAGAGTACAAGCACTGAAAGCGTACTCCCACTAGATGTGTCCACTATCCCAGTGGATTTGCCGAAGTGGCGCGTTTTGAAGCTTAAGGAAGGCGGGCGTAAACCTTGCGAAATCCTTGCCCAGAGGCACTTGATATATACATTATTCTCTTCCCTCCTCCTGCCATGGCTGCTGTTCCATCTGTCTTTATAATTGCGTGCCCCTCTCACCTGTCCCGCAAACGTGCTAAGAGCATCTCATCGCGAGCAGCGAAACCTGGTTATGGCAATCTGGTCGGTGACCCGCTCTTCCACCAGCAGCTCTCCTCAACCCCATCAAAGCTGAGAATTCTCTCTCCAATCATCACGATAACTAATCGCGGCTGTCTCGAGTCTAAATGAAAGCCAAGTGCTCGCGAGAAGTTGTTTGGTAAAGGCATGAAGCGCTTAGTGGGCGCGACTAAGTTTTGCCGTCCTAGTGAGAGCTTGCTTTGACCTAAGAAAGACGCGGGGCTCTCTAATGTCCACGGCGGCACTGCGAAAGATGCGTCCAAAGTAACATTTCACCCTCTCACCTTACCGTGTTCCATCAGCGGGCAACCCATTAGCGGACACGTGCTGTGACTGCAGGATTCGGCTATACTTCCCCACTGCAGACGATATTTCCTTAAGGAGCGTAGTGGTGGCACGAAGAAAGTGATTAATGCCGGCATCTGCGGGGGACAGAACTCTTCAGATGCCGCAGATTACTTCTTCGGGGCGCTCTTATGGGAAGAAATGCTGCCTCACCGTTAGGAACGTGTTGTTAACCGTTATTAAATTAAAATTAGAGCTTGTTGGGAGTAAATTACATCCAGTTTGAAGTTTATTTGAAAAGTGAGCGGAGCTACACGAATCGCTCATAGTTACCTAATGACTCCTGGTTCGGTGAAGTCCTAGTGCAGTTGCCTCCTGACGTCGCTCACCGAGGCTACGTCACTTACAATCCAGATATTGCAAGAACTAACAAGAAGTACAGCGAATGTTTCTTTCTTTTTTTTTCGGAAAAGAAAAGGCGAAATCGACGATAACTCATTTTGAAACGCCTTCAACTCCAAAAGGCATTTCGCCATATTGGTGTGGATTCGATTCTTTAACCCCCTTATACAGAAATGCATCTTAACTTGAAGCCCCTGCTCGATTGATCTACTAAACAACGCCTCGCGTAAATGTGCCCAAGACGCTCATTGCTTTTCCTTCGACTCGTTCGCGACCGGCGTCATTTAGATAAAGTAAAGCGTGAGATTCAGTCAAGGTGCATTTTATTGCGATAGCAATTATATGGACACTCTAAAGCGGATTTCTGCCATCGGCGTCGCCGTCGCCGTGAGGTTCCGTATGACGTCGACGGCGATGAAATCGTCCCCGCGCTCCGGACGCTGTATGTGCGAGTGAAAGGGCGCGAGGGACGCGCGCTTTCACGGGGAGCGAACGCACGTCGCAGAGCAAACGCGCGTTCTGCGCCGTGCTCCCTTAAGGGCTGCAGAATTAAGTGTCTCTTTCCAACTTTACAATCACCATATATATAGAGCAAACGCGACTTCTTCCATCGCGCGAAAGGCAGTGGGGGGACGGGAGGGAGGGAGGGGAGGCGACGTTTAGCTGCAGCGTCAAATACGTATTTATATAAGAACGTTGTGAGGCGAGAAGGTGGTAAAGACTTCCGACGCTGCTCGACGAGTGTCCCGTTCTGATCTCGTCGAAAACCTTCGAGCCGCCCCCAGAGGCACCGGCAACAGTCACCAACGCCGCGCGCGTTCGGTGCGAACGCGGGCAAAACGCCGACGGCGTCGACAACAGTTCTGCGCATTCCCGGTGCTGCTGCATGCACAAGTTTATACAGCTGATAAAACTAGTATCCTTACTCCGTATAGATCTCTACTAATTTGCTATCGCAATTGATGCTTCGCCTTTCGGGTGAAGCTGCGACAATCGTTTTTTTTTTGAATACGCATCTCTGTAAGCTCCAAACAAAACTCTGAGGTGATACCCTGTTGGCTTTAGCGATTTCAAATAATGCACAATGCATTCCGCTGAATTGGGAATTCTCGCTTTGAAAGTGCGCGCAACAGAGTGGAGAAGCACTTAGTGTTTAAGATGCCCCGTGCTTCAAAGATGCCGGCAATCGTGACCTATAAGTTAACCTAATTTAATCTAATTTAACCTAACGCAGTTTAACCTAAGCTACTTTCAGACGTGTTCGAAGCGCCAGCATGTTAAAACGGGGCTAGGACGGGTGCAAGCGATTGAGGAGGCTTTATGAAGGCAGTGCTTAATGGATAGCTCTCTCGCGGGAGCGTTTCGCTGTGTTTAAATGATTCCCGGTGAAGGAACTGCGTCTGATACCAATGGTAGCGTCATCCACTGCGAAACCTTCCACGCACGGCACTCGCGATCTATGTCACCTATGTTCAGAATGCAGAACGGAAAAGTGGCGGATGGTGGCTGTCTTCCTCGTGCACAAGCAGGTAAGAACGTTCTTTGTCTTCTTCTGCCTCAGCAGAGAAGGCAAATCGCTTTAACTGACCTCTTTTGCCACACTTCATCAAGCGCGTTTCCGCCCTGTCTATGTGGTCGAACGAAGGCGGTACAGAGAGAATCCGATCTACGTCGGATTCTTTCTGTACATCTCTCAAAGCGCTTGTATCTCTCAAAGCGCTTGCAGTTTGTCAACAGCGTTTTTTTTCCCCGACTTTTATTTGCAATCTGAATGTTGCACAATAAGTAGTCGACCGCACTCAAGAAAAACAGAGAGACAGAGAGAGAGAGACAGAGAGAGCAAACCCATGCTCATCGATACCAATAGCTATTTTTTCTCAAGGACATATAACATTTTCAAACGTAATATATACATGTAGGGGCGAAAATTCCATCAATATAAAAATTCGCAAATGCTGGTCACATCACTGACAGCTGCACAATTTAGCTTGTGAGGCGGGGTAAACAACCGTGAAATCAACATTCGTAGGTTTTCGTGCAATCCCTACTTTCCTCATCTTTAATCATTCTGTATACTTGAATTACAATTCATGAATTATTACATGTTTACGCAGCTTCCTACCTCAAGGGATACGAAAAGTTGTTTCCAGTCGCTATTCATGCTTGAACTTCCAGTGCAGTCCTTACCTTGGACTGAAGAATAAACAGTACACTCTGACGGTTCGGTTCACAAAGGAAGCCACTGGTTGGGTGATCGCACTATCGGCCACCTTAGCACGAGAGTCACTACCGGGTTTGGCCGTTTGCCTAAAACTCGTTTTTCGCATGGCTGCTCCTTGGAGGACTTGGACGTCAACCCCAACTCTAGCGTGAAATTTCCTTTCTCCTCTCTAAATTGAGTATTTTGCGGAGGTAAGCCTAGGGCGTACATATACTGGACCGGTCATCTCAGTGGTTGTTCCAGGAATTGATCCCGTCTCACGTTCTCGAGTATATCGGTGCCCTGCAAGAATCGCTGTTGTGTTTTTGTTCTGAAGCTGACTTCAAGAAAGTATTCATTTGATGGCAGCGTTTGACAAAGAGATGTGCTATTGCAGCTCAATATTTATGGTTTCACATAGCGCAATAGATTTTTTTTGTATATGTGACCTTGCAATATCTTCTTCTAGCGCAGATAATTGCGTCTTTTAAAATTTCGCCTCGGGATATTTTCTGTAGAGTCAGCATTATTATAAACTTACAGCAGCAAAACAAATCAAGCACCTTCAATTTTAAAGCATTTGCTGCATGTCCAGGAGTATAGATTTTACTACTGAACCATCAAAACCAGGAGAGATGCAGCAGCAGTATTGACTATTCTCTTGCAGTTTATCTTGAAAAAGGGCGATTAGCTTCATGGGTTTGACTGATAGAACTCTTTGCCGTCGAAAACAAAGAAAGAAAAGGATCGAGCACCTGACAGCATGCTGACCAGTGTCACAGCAAAGAGGCAAAATCTCCATCTTTCACAGTTCTTTTTCTCAGGCACACATGACCTATATTAATAAACCGTGGAGCAGACGTCCAATAAGAAGTGTCTTTGGAGGTATGCGACGGGTTTAGGCATCGTAATTTTCATTCCTGCTTTTAATTGTTAGGTCTAGTTCTTGGGAATAGAGAGTTTCGTGAGAGAAAGAATGGAGAAGCCGGCTTGAGGCACAATTTTCTGGTCAGCTACCATGTCCTGTGGAATAAAGAAGAGAAAGGTACGCATGGGCGCTTTATTTCGTTTATTAAAAAGCGCTGGCTTATCGTTGTTTGCTTCATCTCTTCTGCCTTCGTTGTAACCCATCATGTCGCACAAGACTCGCACAGGGCCCGCATGTCATGAAGGCGTGTTTTACTGCGTAGCCCACAACATAGCGTTGTTTTCTTTGTGTAGGTTATCCACAGTTTTTCACAGAAAGAGTGTCTAAGGCACGTGCACAATAAATTCATCCTCTCGCGGTCAAAACATACACGGAGGCAATCAATAGTAATTATTTTCTTTCATTCATGGTGCCTTACATGAAGCCTTTAGAACTTCTTTGAAGTTCGCTTTGAACTGAGCCAGCCTAATTCTATCCGAAGTTGATTCCTATGCCTTCTGCCTTCTTCTGTACAGATTCGCGATGCTGCGATCAGAAGAAAATGCCTACATGATCAATGCGGCCTTGATTAGCCTTGTTTGGCGAATGTAAGTTATTTAGAATAGGAGCCTAATGTTTCTCATTATCGGGCAAGCAATGGCGGATATGGGTCGTGTCTTTATGATGCCATCTTGACACATGAAATCTACGAAGAAATAAGATAGTGCTAGTGCTGCTCCTTCCAGAGAAGTTAATGTGCGTGCAGGATAGGGGGGACGGGGGGTGGAGGCGTCTTCCCTTCGATTGATTTCAAAACAAGACGTCTGATTGAAGATGATATTGCTAATAAATACGTGTCTAGACGGCAAATATTCCTTTTTCTCCTTTCTTTTCTTCTTGCGCCACGACATTTTCAAAAACTTATAGCTTTTCTCTTTGCATGGGAAAATTAATCCACATGGGCAAACACGGCGACATGAGTTCCTAAATTAGGAAGAGATCAGGTACATAAAAGGAAAACCAAACCAAAAGAACATAAGGGTATGCGTATAAAATGGGTAATGGGAGTAATTTAACAATTTCACGAAGTTGAAAACAGATGGAAGGAAGGAAGGAAAATAAGAGGTGAAAGGCAGAGAGGTTAACCAGGTTAAGTGTCCGGTTGGCTACTCTGCATAGGGGATGGGGTAAGGGAAGAAAAGATCAGAAAACAAGAGAAGATTAAAAAGAAGAAACCCCCCCCCCCAAAAAAAAAAAAAGAAAACACATCAGTCCGCACAATTCTATAGTTTTCACGAAGTCCTGTTTCTTTTAAAAAGCGTACTAGCGCTTTTAAAGCAGTTCGTTATTATTTTCTATCAAAGTTCAGAATTAAAATCGAAATTCTCATGAACTAGGTAGTTATATTTTTCTACGCTTAACTTATTTCCAGCTCAGACGATGTCGTACATTCAGAACCGCCAACGCCTAATAGGCTATATTTAAATAAGGTATTAGAAACGTAGCAAGGGCTGAGGTGTTTGCTTCAGGCAGTTTAGCTTACGGCAATATGGATATGGCTTGACAGCGACAAATTTGCAGTGATGAGCTATGTCCTTTAAAAGCCTGAGTAGCCATCCCATTCCATAACTCTAGTTCCCGTGGACAAAAAAAAAAGGGGGGGGGGTGTGTTCGGCTCACATGTGTGCACAGGGCGCTATAGAAATAGACAAAGGAGCGCCGATATAGACCGCCGGTAATGGAAATATACTATCATGTTGGGTGTTGCTGACATGAGAGCGTGGACGAAAATTTCGCGCCCTAAAGCAGCACATTAGCATACGAACTAAACCTTCAGGTCCATGTGTGTCGCCACAACTGAAGAATAAATGTGTGCAACCCAGACTCAAAACCACGCTACTGGTTTCCTTTACTGTCCTCTCCATTCCAAGCAAGCAGCAAAGCTAGCCACGAGCGCAAACTCTTCGATTCCACGCGCAGGGAGCTCTTTTCGACTCTTATCCGACGACTCAGAGTTACATTCAATGCGGACACCGCGGGGCTGTGACTACGTGTCGGGCAGAGACAATCTATCGATCTGTTTTTGCTAGACATATACGAAGCCTGGGCGCGACTGACACTGCCGCGGGCAATGATAAACAAGCCTGGACAATGACACCAGAATTACACAAAAACAGTTTCCACTCGCGAACGAGTGCTTATTTTTTCAGACACGTGAAGTTCGGCGGGAACTCATTGAGATTTCACGCTGTAGCTGCGACCTACAGCGTGAAAGCGTGTATATTTTCTATTTTTGACCCCTTCGTGTGTTGAATTTGGTCGCATGCGACACGTTCGAGAAGTGTAATATGCGGCCAAGAACAGCGTTTGTATATGAATGCCGACAACATCAGCACCGTCATATCAACAGGGGTAGCTCAGGACACCAGGTCATATTTTATGTGGGTTGAAGAGACGATTTGATGAAACCATAGAGGTATATGTAACAATATGGACGGAGAGAGCTCAGAAATAAGGACAAGTTATATAGTTATCTTTTATTTTGTAGTTTATCTCTGGCGTGTAAATTATATAGAGTAGCAACCGCCATGAAACTCACTGACTAAAAGATACGCCACAATGGGGGAGGAGTGGACAGGACTTGAAATAAATTTCTAACGCCTACAATTCCTTAACCTGCACACAAAACTTGGCACATGGACATTTTTGCATTACTTCTTGATCTGATAGCAGCCGCCGTGACTGGAAGTCCAACCAGTGACCTCTTGCTCAGCACAAAACGATTTAGCGACTGATTAATTGCAGCGAGTTAGTAAATAAAGATTAATTTAACTTTACCAATAGCGTCTGGGGGTGGCTCGGAGGTTTTCGCAGAGATCAGAACGGGACACTCGTCCAGCAGCGTCGGAAGTCTTTACCACCTTCTCGCCTCGCAACGTTTTTATATAAATACGCATTTGGTGCCACAGCTAAACGTCGCCTCCCCTTCCTCCCTCCCGTCCCCCCATGGCCTTTCGCGCGACGGAAGAAGTCGCATTTGCTCTTCGCCGTGCGTTTGTTCCCCGTGAAAGCGCGCGTCCCTCGCGCACATACAGCACACGGCGCGCGGCGACGATTTCATCGCTGTTGCACTCTATACGGAACCTCATGGCGACGGCGACGACGACGCCGACGGCAGAACTCGGCTTCAAGTGTCCATATAATTGCTATTGCAATAAAATGAAATTATATGCACAGTGCTCGATAAACGCACGACATACACAGACCACACCAAAGCACTAAACAAAATGAAGTATCTCATTGAGAGTCCATTGAGAGCCCAGGAACTTTAAAAGTGTCATTATTGCGCGTGATGAACAAGTTGCATAAGTCCATGAACCAAGCACGTGTCTCAAGGAATGTAAGTCGAATTAATGTTGAGTGCAGACATGAAGGCCGTTCTTTCTGATGTAAATAGCCTGCAAGCGCAGATTAAGCGGGTTATCCGTTGCCGTACATTGCAGGCAGGGCACAGAAGTGATCTTATCTGATTTTAATTTGGAAGTTTTAGTACTTGTGAAATGTAACCGAATGCAATGTAGACATGTGCAATTGCGCCTGTTAAGGCCGCACGGCTTGCGAGACTCGCACATAGGATCTTAAGTGAAAATAGGCCCGTACTGCTGCTCTGAGTCAGTCCAGGCAGCACGCTGCCTGCGGCGTTCACAACAAGACACCAGAGCTGACGCGTCACTCCTACAGAAAGGTACTGGGAGTAGCTCTCTAAAGTTGTGTGCTGAACAAACAGCACAGCCTGCATGTTCGTTGCCCGCCACTCCACAGTCAGAAGGAAGACACAGCAAAGCTACGCTCTTTAGTATAGCATAGGTTTCGGTGCGCAAGCAGTTGATGTCGTACATAAGCTGGTGCTTGGCGCGTGGAAACTATAGCGATCACAGGGCACCACACGAACCTGTAAAGACTACCCAGGAGCACACTGGCTGCTTTAAGGTGTAAGTTAAAGTTGCTTGCAGTGCTGCTAGCTCCGTGGAAGTGGCAGAGGTTCTGTGGATGCACCTAGCGGAAATTGTGAGACCTGTTCAAGGAATCCACAAAACTATGGCAGAGGAATCAGTTGTCAAAGAGCCGTCAGTGTAGATGTGGCAGCGTTGTTCGCAGCACCGTAAAATACTTTAATGCTGGCGTGGGTGTTCTTCATTTGCATTTTATGCCTTACAGGGTTGTAGTGATGAACCAGGCAGACAGCTTTCAAGGAGGCAGTAAAGACACAGAAGGATCCCGGTACTGAGGCGCTAGCAGGTCGATAATTTCAGAAAGTTATGTGACAGCAAGATGATGTTTGGGAACTCTGGCCACATATCGCACATGAGTGCAATCGAACTCCTTTGTAAAACTGGTAGCGAGAGGCGTCTGCCTTTTGTTCCTGTGCCCATGTTGATGTGTACCTCGGGAGACCAAGGCATATTCTTAATGTTCTGGCTTGTATTCGTTCCAAGACCTTCATGTTTGTTCGGGAGAGGCCATGCAGGGCAGGAAGTCTATATAGAAGGAGACATTGACAAAGCGTTATACACAATCTACTGAGGGATTCAACAAAGCAGCCGCCAACATGGCTGGAAAGCATGCCGAAGATGTGAGTAAAAAAGGTACCCTTCGCCTTTAGATGTCGTACATGCGGCGACCATACCAGCGGTCTGTCAAAAGTCACGCCCAGGAATTTGTGACAGGCAGCATAGGGTAGGTATCTGGGTACCTTTTGCTTTCAGGCCATAGCGCTGGATGTCTCTCTTCGTAAATGGTATCGCAGTACATTTTTCTTGGGACATTTTAGGCCGTAGACTACGCAGGAATATCCTAATGCAGGTGACGGCAAGGCTTCGAATGCACCGCTATGTATACGGTGTCACGTGCCGATGCACGTTACCTTACATAGCTGTGAAGCAATTAGTTTTTAACAGCAATAAGTATTGTTTTCATGCGTAACGACAACAGGTGACAGGGCAGAATTATGTCCTAGATATGAGAGAGAGACATAACTTCGTGGTATTGACATTTCTATGTTATGACGAAGCAATGAACGAAATTATTGTCAACGCATTTAAAGAGAATATATATATATATATATATATATATATATATATATATATGCGAAGAAGAAAGTGGTGGAGCGTTCCAGCAAGTGCGGCAAGCATAGTTAATTGCACGGTGCAACTAAACATAATGAGCAGAGAGTTGCAATAAATATGCGGAAGTTAAATTTCTGCAATTTCGTCAATACTAAAACCAGTGCAATTAGTGGCTTTGACACAAAGGTCTCCCATTTGTTCACCGGCGCGTGGCGTGAACAATGTGAATGACTAAGATAAATGAACTCAATAAAGCACAACACACAGTTTCAGACATCTAAGGGAAATGGCTTAATGGTGCTCGGAGCAGTGTATACATATGGTTAGCGTGCACCACTTTGGAAATCAAATACGCAATGTTTTAAATGACGCACTTTACACGCTTCTCCACGAGTTGTTCACCTGGTAATGAGCAGCTATCCCCCCGGAAATAAAGAAAAAATAAACGACCAAAAGAAAAAAAACTATCGATTAATATTATTGACGTGAGTTCTCGCCAAAATTTCATTTTGCCCAAGCGTGCACCCCACTGGTATGATCTTTTTATTATTTCACACCACTTACGAAAACCCTCAATTCATGTAGAAAAGGCAATCAGTACGACGCCGTTTTTTTTTTTTTTTTGGGGGGGGGGGGGGGGGGCGGTGACTGTCAGATATGTTTGCCTGACATGTAGCAAAAAGAAGAGAAATCTAAACTGCCTTAATCTTTCCTCTCGATTTTACTGCGGCTATTGAACTTCTACTTTTTTGACGACAATACAAGTATACCGATGGTCAGCTTTAAGGCATCTTTAGTTTTTTTCTTTTTTGCTTGTCTTATAGCGGGTGTTCCGATTTCGCAGCGAAGGCGCGGCTACGCTTATTCCGCAATAGTACGAGAACTTGCGATTCGACCCGACAGCAACGCTCATTTCTTATACGATGGCCAGCAGCTCATTGTGCAAAACAAGAAGCAGGGAGGTTCAGCTGATGGTGTGATATTTCGTAAGCAAGCTCCACGAAAAAAAAGAAATGAAAAAAGCCCTTGGGGTTTTACAGAGGCAACATACCAGGCGTGAGCTTTCGGAAGCTCCGATTCTTCCGAAGTCGCTCGGTTTTCGGCGACAGCGCGACAGGCGGAACGGTATTCCTTCCAGAAATCATGCAGGTTGTGTGATTTTATTTTGATTTTCTTTTGAGCCGTTTTGAACCAGCCACTGTCCATAAGAAGTGGTGCGTGAGTGGAGAGAAGGATCTGGATCTTTATTCACAAAAAAGTTCTTAAGCGAATGTTGTTCCGAAAAGCCAATTCTATTCAATACAAATGTGGGACCTCTATCAAAATGTTACTTTTGGAGAAGCGCAGCGAAAGACCATATTTATAGTGTATTTACAAGAGCAGGTGTTCGACAGACCAAGGTTGAAAATTGCTCGCGCCAAGCGACCACTGACTCCTCGCAGTCTTATTCGCATAGGCTGGTCGCTTCAGCATCTCTCGAATCGTAATATTATTATTATCGAAAACCGCCGGCCAGCACCAAACAGCACTTTAAAACGAAGAGCCTTGTGAATTAGGCATCTGTATTTCGCATGAATAAACCGTGCAGCATTGGCGTTACAGGTGGCAGCCAGAGCTGCCGTCAATATTTCGGTAATACAAGGGTCAAACTGACCGCTCTATTTTCAATAAATATCCTCGATGGACAACCGCCACGGCCACCGCGAACTCTCTTTATGTTCACATAGGAGCTTAGTTCATATTGCTATCACCTCACGCAAGCGTCTATAGAACACTGCGCAAAAATTGGTAAGGGAATAGGCTGCAATCGCGCTTTAGATGTGAAAGACGTCACCTCAGATACTGAGACAAAAAAATGCAAGGAAAAGGAGCACGGCCGCATTTATAATGTCGAGGTAGTGGTTCTGCATCGCTCGAGCATTCTAGTGCATTGCATCTGTGTAAACGCTTATAGTGCTAAAGAAACCAGAATCGCATAAAAAATTCTCAGGGTCCCTAAAACGACTTGAAGGCGAAAGCCAAAGTGCCGATGCATTAAAGGGCCCCTAAACCACCCCGAGGGCGAAATTTAGTTGTGGTGTTGCAGTTGTGCACGAGTCTACAACGAACACGTAGCCCCGAAATGGTGCCGTAATAGCCGAGTTACAAGCGTTTGATGATCGAAACACGGCCCTCGCTCGTTTCGCTCTTTCCTTCGCTACTCTCCTCGTCGGCTGGTCTCTCCTCCTCGCCGAGTGCTCCTCCAAATGTCACGTGACATAGGTCATCGCCAACGCGCTGTCGATTTCCGGTTAAGGTATGTCCACGCTAGCGGCAAATATACCGACAGCGAACCGGCCTCCAGTGCCGTAGAACGTCTGTCGCGCGAGAGGTGGCCAAAGTAGACAGCAGTTCGTCCGGCGCACCGCCGCAGCACGATCAACGGGCCAATCGACGACCGCGAAGCTGCGCGCCTCCGCCACCGGCGACTAAAACATCGGCTGCAGCTCAGCTGCACTGCACGGCTACCGATGGGAGACGACCGGCTCGGCTGTGCCTGCATCGCAGCCGTCGGCGCCGCTATTATCAACGTATTTTTCTTCTTTGTGTACAATTATTGCGAAGAGCGATAACAACGATAGGAAAATATTGTGGCTTGTGAGCGTCGGTAATTCATTTCGAAGCGCCGTCCGCTTTAGCTTTGAAAGGAACCGGAAAAGACCTAGCGACGATATCGGCGTCGTCGAGCGATCAGCAGCGGTGAGGCTGCCGCACAAATGATTCACGGTCTTTTCCTCTCTACGTACGGCAAGGAAATCTCACCGTTCGCGATCAAAACCGCTGTCGAACGGCGGCCCGCGAATGGCGAACGGCGTGCGGCGAGTTACCGTGCCGGTAACGTGCTACCCGCTGTCAGGGGCGTAGCCAGAAATTTTTTCCGGGGGGGGGGGGGGGGGGGGGAGCGCTAGCTTCTGCTTTCCTCTACGTCAGGTGATCGATAATAAATATCGGTAGTTTAAGCAGACTGTATACATGTATATCAAAGACATGGGATTCCCCCCCCCCCCCCCCCCCTCGCGTGTGCTTGTGCTTGCGCAGAAATTAACTAAACAGTAAAGTAAGCTCAGTAATATACAGTAAGTACGACAGGTACAGTGGGCGTTTGGACCAACGGTCTCTCATCGCGCCACTGAATGGACCAGTCTTCGAAAACACATCATTGAGACGACCCGTGCGATCGGAGACGACATCATTCATTGTTAATTTCCGTTAAGCGTAGATGGCGTCGTCCTCGTCGGGGCGAAGTGCGTTTCACAAGTCAAGGACGGCTATACGCGTCAAAATGCACGTGTGACCAGGCTATACCTACTCCCATAGCAATAGCTTGTTCGCTGCGTCTCTGCGCTAGAAAACTTCAATACGCGAAAAAACGAGTAATGCTTTTTTTTTTTTTTTGAAGCTTTCGTCGCCCTGCTCCCTCATATGAGAGGGTTGCATTTCCTGCGGCAAGCGCATGGGCTGCTCTGTCTTCTGCTGTGTGCGAGCGTGCTGCCGTCATTTGCCTTTACGTCAACAGATTCAGAATTGTACAGAATATTTCACCGCACAGCATAGATATGGCATGTGTGCGCATTTTAAGTAGTGCGTGCAACTCATTTCTGCTTCACTTACGCCAGTGCAAACAGGAAGCGGCCTTGTACCTCACAGAATCTCGACTGATTGGTGTACTAGTGATGCAGGAATGAACTCCGGTCTTGTTCAGTACATCGTGCACATAATCAATTTCTCAGGACGCGTGAACTCCGACGAGAACTGTCAGCGCCTGCAACAAGAGTTTACTTAGGCTGTACTGCGCACAGCAGTAATTCATGCATGCTTGTCGGCTGTCTGTTTCGTGCATTCTGTTGCGAGTCGGTGGAATTTCACTGCTGTCATCAACCCCTTCGTGAGTACATTGCTGGTTTGGGATTCCACAACAAAACAGCAACTACCAGCCTTCCGTAATTGCTGGTTTGGGATTCAACACCACAACAGTAATTTCCATGCCTTCCGTAGCGGCGCAATCGCAAACAAGAAACGTTTCTCGCGCAGACTACGTTCGCACTTGGGAAGCGGCAAGCGGGCGGAAAGGCCAAAGCGGCCGGAAAATTTTTTCCGCGCCTGTCCAAGTTGTTCACATTTGTTTTGCTACCGCCGCGGCCGCCGCTGCCGTTTTCGTCCAGATCCATCTCGTCTGCGTACGTTTGTCGGCGTGGTGGAGCTCATTATCGCATTATTTCGAGCGGTATGTTCATTCTTTGACCCACATACCGTCATCAAAAGTGATCATTTTACGCAACTTCGCGTGTCATCTGCGACCTTCGGTAAATTCCTCGTTGGCGTTCCGTAATTCTCCTCACACGGGCGTGGTAGCGCTGAGTCACAGGTTGGTGCCTAGGCGTGATAATATTTCTTTAATAGTTTTTATTTACAAGTTGTAATAACATTTCATCATTTCGTATTGTCGGTGCCTCCAGGACACCAAAGGGGCAACGGGAACACCACAGCTAAAACCTGGGCTGGCCCTTGTGTTGGGGCTCGCCAAAGCCTGCGCGTCCTACGTGAGACCTACGCTCCCAATCTATCGTCGCAACGAGAAAAGCACCCCGCGACTTCTGCAACATACCGTACACGTGCGAGGAGAATTATGGAGCGCCAACAAGGAATCTGCCTAACTATTGTCTGCCGTGGAAGTGGAAGAAGAAATGGCTTTTATACTTCTACCTACTTGTTTTCTAGAAATGGACAATGAATAAACGGAAGACGCGGACACCTCGGAAACGGCGGTGGTGGGTTCGCCTGGCTTTGCAAAAGCGCGATAAGTTGGGTCACGCCAAGGCTTCGTTGCCGCACCTCCGATCGCGTGACGTTGAATACTATCGCGAGTATTGCTCACACAGTACGTTTTAGTGCCACTCTTGTCGTAGAGCAAGAGCTGGTTCTTGATCGTGTCGATCAGCATTACAGCATACACATTTGGTGCCATGTTCAATTTTACGACCGGTTGTTTACATGCTAGTGTAGCTTCCAGTGAAGCAAAACGACTTTCCGCCGCGTTTCCGCTTCGCCATGGCGAAAAAATCAGCCCGAGACCGATTTGGCTCGCTGCCTGTCTTTCTGCCTGTTTTTCCGCCTAGGCGGGCAGATTTTTGCAAGATTTTGCCGCTTCCGACAGCTTCGAGACCAAGTGTGAACGTAGCCTAAGATCCTGCTCGAGCGCGGCCTAACCGGCACCTGAAGGGAAGCGGCGCAAATGTATACCGGATATTTCGACCACCTGGGGTCTTTAACGTGCACCTAAATCTAAGTAAACGGGCCTCGACCGTTTTCGCCATCATCTAAAATGCGGCTGCCGGATTTGTTGCTTCATTTGTTGCGCATTTGTTGCTTCAGAATGCGGCCGCCACATTCTCGCCCAAAACTTCACAGAGTGTCAAAGCCTTGACAAACACCGTGACAGTTTTTTCCATACGCAGACATGATTCGCTGTAAGTTACCAACCCAAACGGAAGCGCCCAGGAATGAAATTGTGATAGTAGCACCGGTTTCAAGAATTATGTCAGCGCGAAGCGACGAGAACTAAAGGTGGGTAAGTGGGGGGGGGGGGGGGGGGGGGGG
This sequence comes from Dermacentor silvarum, assembly GCF_013339745.2. Taxonomy (NCBI): domain Eukaryota; kingdom Metazoa; phylum Arthropoda; class Arachnida; order Ixodida; family Ixodidae; genus Dermacentor; species Dermacentor silvarum. The sequence goes on along the minus strand of NC_051159.1, from coordinate 139,809,780 downwards.
GGGGGGGGTGCGGAAAAATTTCGGGGTTAACTATATCTTTCCGAAATTAACTATATCTTAATTAGCTCTATCTTAATTAACTCTGCAATAATTCACTTCGTCTTCATTATTATAAAAGGTCGTGGGTTCGACTCCCACCAAAGATCGAGGGTTCGTAGCACTTTTGTACCTTTCGTGTCATTGACGCGTTTTCGCTCCGGGTCGACTGACTCATGAGCCATATGAGGTTTTCGCCTTAATAATATTCGTGCCTCGTTGGCGTTCACCGTAGTCATGTTCTCGCTGGAAGTAGGCCATTCGAGTTTACGTTTGAGGGTCATTATACACCCACGCAACGCTCGCATGCGCGTCGCAGTTTTTTGATGAGTAAGCACAAATCGCTGTACGCGAGGTGACGGTGCTCGCGAGGGCACGCTGGAAAAGCCGGAGTTTAAACGAGCATTTACGTCACGTAGTACTAATCGACTAGCGAAACATCATTCGCTCCTATTTGAACGCCTGGCACACAGATAAGAGAACATGCTGAAAACACGAAGCGGCAGCTTGGCGGCACTAAAGCTATAATATAGGATTTGTGGAAACGTGGGTAACAAAGCGACAGCCGTTGGAAGGAGTAGTGCTCGGGGAGCATGCGTATACTGCACTAGGAAAAAAGCTACCCAGGCGTCCTCTGGGATTCTGCGAGAGCGTCACAGGCGCTGGCTTATCAGCCTCAGTTCGGCTAGTTACTTCCTATGTCGGTTCTTCCTATACGCATAACTGTGCTACCTCGACTGGGATTGTCGTCATTGCCGGGCTTGAAGAAACCTCGTGGAAGCCCAAGAGTGAGACACGGGAAAAATAACGGCTGTGCTGCACTCTCTCTGCTGCATCTGCCAGTGGGACACACTTCGTCAAATAGCACAAAGGTAAGACCTTATATCGAGGGTACGTCCATGCCACGACAGTCCATAACCAGGTCGAATTTGTAGGGGGATCTCGGATTGGAAATTAATCGAATGCTCCTAAGAGTGCCGCGTAACCGCATTCAAGAAAAATATAGCTATGAGGAGCTGGTTTGAAAGCAGCGTGCTCTTGTACCTCAAGCCTTTTCCTCGTCTATGTTGACGAAAACAACTTTTGTTTTGTCTGCGTGCGTTCGAACTACCTAAAATATCTCCCCATTTCCTCCGCCCCGCTGCGGCTAAACCTGCCCCAGCTTTCTGTCTTGGTTTCCACCCATGCGCTCACGTGAGTGGTGCTTGCGGCACTGCATCGTGGTAATCACTTCCTTCATCCGCGCTCGGATCAAATTTATTCGCTTATCTGCTTCTGCCAGCATCGTTTCTAGTGCGGAAGCAAACCTCTTGGCCATAATTAGTGCCATTAGGCTAAGAAGAAGCACGGAGACAGTGCGGATTTGACTGATTTCAGGATGTGATGATTCGCTCAACTCACAAGGTATTTAATTTTAACGAGCTACTTTGCTTCGGAAGCCCGGGCGAGAGGGCAAAAAGCAACAAAGGGTGTCAATTAGTAAAGAATTATGCTATTTTTGCCATCTTGTCATTCGGCGCACCGAGTGACATATTCCCGCAATATAGGTGGGGCATCATCATCTGAGCTAATTGTTAATGGCTAGACTAATGAAGAATAAATGATTACAAAATGCGATAAGGGATCCTATTTCTTTACGCGGAATTATGAGGTTCTAAGATGTGCTTTTGGTCCCTCAGAAATTACTGAGCAGGAACTGCAAGTGCACTGTGCAACGAGTGACATATACAAACTAACGACAACGTACTTTGGCAATGTGCGATATCTTATTCATTCTCTAAACCTGTGCCGCCATTTACTTAAAAAAAAGCATGTTCAGACCTGCAATCAATCTCGCCGTGCCTCGGCATGAAGCTATAAGAACGAACATTTTTCAGCGCTGCCTTTTTACGTTCCTTCACGTAGCATTTATTAATTTGCATGTCATGTGTCTAGCGCTGCTTCAGTGCTTCCTCTTATCAAGATATGGCTGACCTGAACGCAAGCATGACTCGATGCCCGTCTGTGATACAGGCACTTCGAGCGTATCAAAGATCACAGGCCAGTCACATGGCGGTCCGACAGTCTGGTTTCGGTAACGCGCCAACCCGTCCATTACTTCCTCACTTGGCCAGTCCTTCTAGTACATTTCCTGCGTTAAGGTGAAATGCATTGTCAGGGATGAAAAAGAAGCTTAAACGCTTCACCACGCGTTATACATGCTGGAAGCTTTTAATGCGTAAGCATTGACGGCTACTTGCCACGGAAATCTGTCCGTCTGTAACACTGGTCACGATGCGCTCCATAGGCGTACATGGGGTCCTATCAGGGTATATATTAGAATGACCGGTGACAACGTATGACTATATATATATATATATATATATATATATATAGTAATATTTTTCTGTTGGATAAGGGTTGATCAGAGGATCGTAATTTTGGTTTCGTTACGTTCACCAATCGATCACTGATAGCCGAAAAACAAGACGCTCACAGACACAACTCTTACGGGCACAAAATGAACGCTACAAGCACAGCCTCCAACCCCAACTTTCTAGCAGCGGAATGATTCATCGATGCATTGCGGCTACCACAGGAATTGTTCGTGAAATTTTGACCACGATAGCACTCGTATGCAGGAAGTTGTAGTTCTACGCGAAGTTTCAGGTATCTAAGCTTTTCTATCACCAGAGTGTAGCTGATTTGTCAATGGCTCGGTGGATGTTCAAAATTTCTAGCTGGCAGCTCACAGCATACTCAGTGTGTTCAGAAAGCCCAATGATACTGCGGACTTCGCTACGAACACGCATCGAACACGCGTAAATATCAGAATAATGCCCCCGAAGAAATTTATGCAGCAGCGCTGATGGTTATATAGTAAGGTTCTTATTACTATCAGTTCTTTCTTTCTTTCAAGACATTCACATCGTGGACCTCCGTAATTCCTGCAAGCCGCGAAGTAACGCTTTTGTTTTGTCCCGGTCAGTCGCGAGCTGCGAATCTCGAGCTTCACGGCTTTCATTAGACGGTGAGGCTCAGAGAGGCCGGAGTTGGCTCATCGGAGCTCCAGCTTCAATTCGCGCTTGCGCGCTTAATTCTCCGTTCCCAACTTAGTCCGAAACAACGCCGGGACCACCTGCGGTGGAGAGCCAAGCGCACTTCGAGGCGTTCAACAGCTGCGCCTAATCCTTCGGGAGACCCTTGCAAGGTACTTAAGCTTTTTCCTCCTATACATCTTAGCATCACTTAAAGCAGCCTGGCCAGTGAAACACGCACAGCGAGCGCAGGAGAAAAGCAAGAAGAAAATACAGAAGGCTAGGAAGACGTCTATGCGGTTGTAGCGTGCCTCAGGGGTGCTTTTGAAGAAACGGGAAGAAAAGTTTCGTAGGATATCCTATCCGTTGCCCGTAAGCAAAACTACTGACCTCCCTGAGCTTCTGTGATTATCTTTCTCTTTTTCTATATTTCACCTGTGATGAGACAAATCCCGCGGCGCATGAAGCTTTGACTTCAGTTGAGCGAGAGTGAGGTTTACGTCTTATCACCTTATGTCTCTAAGTTTCTGAATGGGCCTATATGCCGACTTCCGTATGGTTTCTGTGTGTGTGCATCTGTGTTCACACGATCCTGTATAGGAAAATTTGCGGGACCATTTTTCCCGTTTCATATCCGAGGCGGATGCTTTGCTCTCACAAACACTATTTGAGTCTGTGCTCGACATACATTGGCACAAAATTGCGCTCTGAAGAAGAGGTGACAGTTTCGTTCGGCGTCTTTTCCGCATGTCACGCGAGCATCTGTGGTGGACCTCGTTACGACGCACTGCCAGGCTAATTTTCATAGATGTAAGCATTCGAGCTTTTGGATAGCTTATCCCTTTCAGCACCCTAACATTCGCACAACCAAATAAGGTTTCCCACATCTCCTTTATCATAACGTGAACTAACAAGAAAAGTACGTACACATAAAACGCTGTGGTGTGTGTAAGCGTTACCTTTCGTATCTACATGCACGTGTTCAATCGTGTACACAGAACAAGTCGTTCACCTCGAAGCCTTTCAATTGCCCAGAATTGTCGCTTCCCACCTCGAAAGCCGAGTAGGCTGTCATTGGTTTTGAGGGTCAGCTAGATAGCTTGAACGGCCGCATTTTTAGGTAATGCCGAGTGCTGAACGTCATGGCGAGACGGTCGAAACAAACCCTATTGCCTTTCATAAGACATTCAATGAGTACACGCATGCAAGCAGCATTGCATCATGCGCACGCGGACCATGCACTCAGCCCGACAACGACGCAAGCGCGGCAAAACAATGATGACGCAAGAAAGTGTGGCCATCGTGCCGGTTGCGAAGTGTGTTTTCTTTCATTCCGTCGTGTCATTCTCCATCGCCTTTTACAGTTCCTGCGATTGCTGAGGGGATTTTTTTTCTTGCTCTTAATGCTTTCTCGAATTCAGAGCTAAGCGGAGCTCGAGAATAAATAGGGCCGCCGCGTCTCAGCAGCATTGCGAAACAAACCTTTTTCTCGAGGATTGCAAATTGGACCGGCGAAGATATTGAAAGTGAAAGCAGCGAAGTGTCCTGAGAAAAGGTTCGTCAAGAAAAGACGAGCCAGTGAGAAGGAGCTGTGCTGAGGTACGTGTCGGTAAAGCACGAATGTGTAATTCTGTGCTGCTAAGCGCGTTTTCGTGAAACAGTTAGACGAAGACGTCAGGTGCGCTTGAGGGTAGTAGTGGTAGGAGTTTTACTCGGGTTCAGTCTGAAGAAAACACAGAGAAAGGGCTTGTGCGCTGTTTGGCAAGTGCCTCGTTCTTTTACATGTCCTGAGTGTCACTTGCTGTGTGCACTTTAGCATTACTTCTATTTCGCTTCGCTTACATTATTATGGTATATTGGCGAGACGAGCCAGTATTGCGATGATTTTATTGTTATGCTTAGAGGAGCAGCATAACTTGTCACGAAGCACGATTCCCCGCATATTACGAAAATGTACAGGATCTGCGTTTTTTAATGACTTAATAAATGCTTCAAATAAGCGCGAAGAACTGCTAGCAGAAGAGCGACAAGAATATTCGGAATTTATGTGTCATAGGTGGGTTCCTGATGAAGGCGACCATCTTCTTAGAGTAATCGTCTTGTTGGTATCAGAAGTCCTCTGTTTATATCACACGCATGGCTAAAAATATTCCAATTTCTGGGTGTTCTGGGTACCTGCATGCTGCCTCAAGAATTTGGAAGGTTAATGTACGCCCGTACTAACGTATTTACGATTGTTTTCTTTCATGACGGTGTAAGAAACGTGTTCGGTATATACAGGCAACGTTTTCAGCTGAGTAATCTTCACGACTCCCAATAATTCCAGTAAAGCTCCAGATTACTGCCAGCTGCGACTGGTTCACCATTAGAAGGTTCCACAGCATACAGCACATTACCTATTTAGGAAGGCCAACTGTAATAGTTATTTCTTTTTCTTTTTTACAGCGAAGCTGTTAAGAGCTAGTTCACCCATGATCGTGTCCACGTGTAGAAATAAACTATCATCATAAACATTGGCTAGAGCGTCGTCGTCTTCTTCCGCAGCTGGCTCGTTGGCACCCCTAGGTTTGCACTCGTGCAGTTGGATGCCGTGACCTGCACGAGCGCGTACTGAAAGAATATGAGGTAATTTTAAAGTGATTCACAACAATATCATCAAAAATTACATTTTCGAAATTGTTAACAGATGTGCAGACTATACTAAAAATTACCTTGAGCAAGGACTGAGGCTTTTCAAGGTAGATTTCAAGTTTCTGCTCCCGCATTCATCGTGGTCGTCGTCTGCTTCCACAGCTGGCTGCGTTGCCGCTAATCATTCCAGTGTAGAATTTCCCTTCTGTCGTCGTAATGGGGAGGCCGCGTTTACGGGAGTATGAGCCATTGCGTAAGGGGGCATGAGCCATTCATGAGCAACTGACGACTTGTCCTAACGCGTTTGAGCAACGCCGCCGCGCGAACGCACTCGGGAAAGGGCTCGTCGACGACGTGCCGGTTCTAGCGTGAGGGCTTCCGAAGCCCAGGCAAAACGTCAGTGAAGAGCCACTGACCCCGAGTTGTGGGAGTGCGATGTTGAGGCCAAAGGTCAGCATCGTCTTGCCCTCCAGGAACCCGACAACGGTGGTGCACGCCTCGGCAACGCTAGTGCCAACTTTCCAGGTGCGACGGCCAGGTTTCAATTCGAGTTTCTCAACAGAAACGTTCATGATAGACATGTTCGATTGGGTGATGCCCAACGATGGGTGATGCCCAACGGGTGATGCCCACCTATACAAATGTGCCCACTCTCATCGTGGCGGCAATAATCACTACAGCAGACCTACCATAGTCACTGCTTCGCTGGCTTCCATTTTCACAGCAGTGGAAGGGCTCTGTTTTTTTTAATCAGCTCATGACAGAAAACCAATTCGTACGCAACGTAATCGAAAACCTTCGAAAGAATGCAACACTAGTACACAGTGTCACTGTTTCAGTGAGCCGAATCTTCTCGCGTTGTTTCGAAAAAGTTGGAAGTGTAATATAAAGTTGCCTTTCCACATATATGATAGCACTGATTTCATTAACTATTTCTACAGAGAATTTCCATACACGCTTTGCAATACAGCATGATAATCTTGGTGTAATATTTTGTGCCGACAGCTCGGTGCTCTACAACAGGAACATTCTTAAGCGCTCTCTTATAACGCACGGCACCGGGGGCTTTAAATTCTAGAGAAAACTTACTTCTAGGCCTTTAACGCTGTAAATCAAGATTGTGTAAAGCGGCAGCAGTCCCTAACTCTTATAGCGTTTTATTCTAGCATCTTTCGCAAACACGCCTTAACTAAATCCCGGTATTTGCATACTTGCAGTTAACGCCACATTATTTACTTCACACTCCATCCACCGTGGTGGCGTAGTGGCTTTGTTGTAGCGCTGTAAGCACGAGGACGCGGGATCAAATCCCTGTTGCGGCAGCTGCATTTCGATAAGGTGAAATGCAAAAAAAAAAAAAAAAAAGAAAACGCCAGTGTACCGTGCATTGGGTGCGCGTTAAAGAACCATAGCTGGTCAAAATTAATCCGGAGTCCTCCACTATGCTGGGCCTCATAATCATATCATGGTTTTGGCACTTAAAGACGTAGAATTCAATTTTAACAGCGGAGCTGTTTAAGCCGAGCGTTAGTCCGTAACATGCGAACAGAAAATGTGGGCTGATCCTGGCGGTATAGTACAGAAAGGTTCAAGCGCAATGGCACATACTCCTGTTAACTAGCTAAGCATGGCTGGGAATACTTAAGCTTAGTGTGTCATCGATAGCCAATCGATGGCCAGTCAATGCGAATCAGTAATCGATAAATAATCAATAAATTCCTACAAATGCTGGGGATGACTTGGTAGTGCATAGCCTAGCCCAAATACGTGGCCGATACATTGCGATAGCTAATCAATAGCTAATCGATAATCAATAAATAATCAATAAATTCCGGAAAATGCTGGGGATGACTTTGTAGCCCTTAGCATAGCCCAAAAGCCAGGAAAAGCTAGGTGCCCACCAGCTCCGCTGTTTCTTTAGCATTGCACCTCCGGTTACGCTAATTAATTTTTTTAGCGTTGCACTCCTTGTAGTTTAAGAAAGCATGCCAGTGGTGAAGCCACAGTACAATTATTTAATTTATAGCGTCTTCTCAGCGGGCAAATAAAGCTGCTTCAAAAAGGCCACTTTTTCAAGCTTTCTTTTTCGCAGAGCCGCGCCTCGTCATTCCTCAGCAGCGTATGCTTTGGTACAGGGTGAAACCTGCCCTATTTTTTCAAACGCGGCCACTTTCATTCTACGAATTGAAAGGCAGGTTACGTTATAGCATAAGCCTGATGAATTGTTCATAAAAAAAGAGCAATGTATTTCAGCCAAACCATCTTTTTCTTACTTAAAGGCGAAAAGGTTGTGAAATAGAAAAGGGGAGGGGATGCATTTAAGCTTAGGCAATGCGGGAAATACCGCTTCCACGAAAATAAGGAGCAGCGACTGCAAGGTATTGAATGGATTATACACGGGTTTTTTCAAGCAATAGCCGAAAAACGCACCAACTAGGATTTAAAGTCGCATGCATGCGGCACAGTATATCAATGATTTAATAACATGGTTGCCGTCGTATTTCAAAATCATTGATGATACCTTGTGCACGACGGATGTACTGTCACCGACAATAGTTAGCACCCCTTAAGTAAATTTCGTGCATCGCGTGATGACGCATTCCGTGTTGCAGCATCAGCTTTGAATATAAGGCGGGGAGGTAGCTAACCACCTCGTCTTTCAGTATTAATTCCACTACCCTATGTAAAGTAAGTTGACAACGTGTAATATTACTGCAAATTAAGCTACCAAAGTGAAAACTCGTGTACGTCTTTAGTATTAGAAAACAAGTTCCTCAAGGACTGTTCCTTAAGTACAACAGCTCCCGCGAGAGAACACTTGAATTTCCACCATTACGTTCCTACGTGATAACGAATAAGTTTGCTGTGCTTATTATAGGACACACTGAAGCGGGCTTCCTTGCAGCTATATAGTTGAGATTGTCTCCCCGAAAATGGAGACGGTAAAGGGATTGATAAAGGTACGGCAATTTCGGTGGCAGGCGTATAGACGGATAAAAGGCAGGAGGCTGCTGGCGAATAGGCTGCCTCATCGGGACGTCTGCATTGCTGGCAAGCGATGGCGAGCGGGTTGGCGCGCAGTACGGGGCAAGGGAAAGACATGAACGGAGGATTCTAGTGCGATTAAGCGGACATGTCCAAGCAATCCCAGCTCTGGCCCTGCAGGCGTTGCCATGACTGCAATAGACTCATTAATTACGAGCTAGAGGAACCTCATAAAGAGGGCCGAAAATACCTAAGTACCCTAACCTCTTAATCTCCGCGTGTTCTTTTCTTCTTCGCTTCTGTCTTGTCATCCGCGATCTCGTTAGCCAGCGGGACACAGTGGCAGTGACTGGACTGTGTTGTGTTGTTGGCCACGAAGGTGCCGAAAGCGTTGTTATACTCAGAAGATGGTGACTGAACCGAATAGTTTGCGCTTTCTACATTTAGCAGCTGTGTCTTGGCATGCGTTTTGCACCTTGGTCAGTGGTCAGAGTGTTAAGTAAACTGAACATTAAATGCCACGTATCTTCAAATATCGCTTGTACAGCTCCTTTCTTCTTTTTGATTCCGCGTGTGGTATATTGGAGTAACGCAATGCATGTGAGTTATACAGCACACGTGTGTGATACAGCGAATCGGTCAAACAGGCACACTTTCTTTAATTATCATTGCTGCTTGTGGTATTGTGCGAACCACATGAAACCGCTAATGATGAAGTTGTGCGAGCAATCATGACGAACAGGGTACCATGGAAGATCGTGATATATTAAGCATTTTCCATTTCAATAAAGTGATCTGTGTTATTATTCGTCATAAAAAAGCAATATTACCAAGCACATAGTGCACCTTCTGTTGCCTTGTCTTCTTTGAAACTACAATTTCTTAATCATTCGCTTTCAGCTTCACTCACTACGTTTCGCATGTATGAACTTGTTAAACATTTTTCAGTTTTTTTATTACGTTTTCATACAAGACTAGGAAGCCGTCCTAAGCTGCAAGGTTTTTGAATCCATTAATTTAAGTACTTTTTAGGTCGATCAATTTTTCAGCTTGCTTTGTCCTCTTTAGAAGATATAGTCAAGTAACCTCCCTATTCAAACAACGACTGTGAGTCCCCCGCACCTTTTGCCTGCCCCTGCCTCATCCATAATCATTATTATTATTATTTGGTTTGTACACACATATACACACAAGGACACGATGGAAATAGGGAGGGAGCTAGCTGACAACTGCCACCGAGAGGGGCATGACGGCTACCTACTCTTTCAGGAGGAGAGAATAGAGGAAATGATTATAGGAGGAAAGAAAAGCGGAAATAAATAAATGACGGAGACACAGACATAACAAAACAAAACGCAAATGTCTATAAACGGGAGGCCACGGCACTATCTTTCAGAAAAGTTAGCAGGGCTCACAAGACGTAACTGTTAGGACAAATACACAACAAACTTTTCTCATGAAATGACTAGTTTTTTTTTTTTTTTCGGGCACGTAGTATTTTGTTTTTTGACTTGTAATTACAATCAGTGAGGACCAGAAGCTCGTCGTATAAGCTCTTCTTGAACGGTGGTTGGCTTCAGAAGAATGTGTAAAGGTTTTTGAGAAATCTCTTGTGACGTCTATTAAACATAAGTGAAAAGCAAGTTAAACTGAAATATCAAGAAATGTAACTCATCTTGCATAATTTACAGTTTAATGTTTAGGCTGAAAGTAAGTATACTCTTTATCAGAACTTTCGCCGTTAACGCACATGATTTTGTTTCTAAAGAGCGTGTAATTTCTAATATCTTTTCGAACGTCCACAACACAACTCGGGAAGTTTCGTTCTTGTAAATTACAGAAAAATCTAGAACATGAAGAGCTCAATGCCATGCCATTGAATATTTTGCTAAGTAAACAAGCGTTTTATGAGGTACAACTTAACTTACACGCCCCACGGGACGTTATTATGGCGATACGCATATCCTTTCGTGCCTTTGGTTGAACCACTACAAAATCACTAAAGCGGACGTGCTCGATGTTACACGTAATAGGACGTCGAAGGAGACCTTTATAAAATTATTTTTAAAGACCTTTTCAAAGATGTCTTCGCAAAATTAAATATTGAGATCTCCTTCTTTAAATGATCCTGATGACGCATCAAGACGAAGTTAAAGAAAACGCTGCCAACAACAGCAAACGACCGAGCTGGAAACATAGTGATGACTGAATAGATGCTGCTATCCTGTTGGAGTGCACGCAAGCGACATGCAACTTTCTGCTGCTCTGAAGAATTCACTATGTGGGTGTTCCAGTTTAAATGAATCACATGTCTTTAGTTCAGAATTCTGCCCAGGCTTGTTGCCGTTTCTTTGAAGACACGCAGTGAAGAGCCCCGAACGAGGGGAGTACTTCACTGGTGGCGTTCAGAGGATGACTTTCATCCCAACCTTTACCACAAAATGTCGACGGACCGACCAACCCATTTTTAAATAAGCTCTCGTGATTAAAGAGACACTAAAGGGAAACAACAAGTTCAGCTGGAATAAAAAAGGGACCTTCAGGAATGCATGCAGTTTTTGTTGGGTGCAAAAATATGAGTTATTAGCGGGGAAATTCGTAAACAAAGACCAAATACCTCTTCCTCAATTCTATCACCTCAGATTTGGCGCTGAAGCAGTGTCGTCACAGATTTCATTGCTCTCAGCGAATCAGAATGCGCCATGATACGTCACCGCTTGCGTAAACGGCCGAGGCGCTATCTGCATGGCCGCAGCGTTTGCGTTAGCCGCGATGGATACCGTTGCTGCCGCTGAACCTTGCAACGAAGAGCTCGCCTGGGAAGCAGGACTGCATTTCAGCGACTTCCGTGAAACGGAGCGCGAAATGATCCTCCGTGCTCGCGCGGCAGGTGTTTCCGCGTACGAAGGCGGTGAGCCACCGGCCGCGCCGACGGAAAGCGAGGCGTCCGGTCCTCCAGGCGACGATGTTTCCGACAGAAGAAGCGTAGGAGGTTGTGCGCGTACTCGGTATAGTTTTTTTCATGGTTTTAATGACATTCAGCACTCACCGAGCCACCAGTTTGCCGCTGCAGGGGCACCAGTAGGGGATTTGATGAAGGCGACATTGAGGGCACAGCTGCTCAAGAAAGGACTGGCCGCTGGGGCACGTCAAGACACTTTCCTAGGGCAGGAATACATAGATAATCCGAGGGCGAGAAATGCAGAAAGCACACCATCGGTTTCTCTGGCTCTTTTGTTTTATCATCTGTTCTCTGGCGTTTTATCATCGGCAAAGCACTGAGTCATTGGGAACGCCGGGGCTCATCGTGCGGCACCACATGAAAGGACACAGTCGGGTCAACACTGCCGCTGCCCCTGAGCAAGCGCCTTGGGCCGTTAATACAGCGCTCAACGCTACACAAACGAGGCATTTTCTGGCTGTTTCCCGCGAAGTCAACGTTTTTCGAACCACGCAAGACGCAACCAAACACTGCTACACTGTAGAGCGGAACAGGCGCGTGCGATGATGATTGGAGCAAAAACGAAACTATCACGACCGTACGTCATTTTTTCTTTTTATTCATTTAATTTTGCGTTAAACTTCTACTTCCTCGCTTGAAACGTTCTAAAGAGTGAGCAAATGCTGTTTATGTACGTTTAAGGTGTATTTCATTTTGCGTTTTATTAACAGCGATAGATCGCTCTCGACTAATCGCGACCCGGCTGCGTTTGTGATCTCCGACGTCACGAACGTGTAGTGCGGGAAATACGAAGGGGCATCAGCACATATCCTTCAGTTTTTCGCTATTTTCTCGCTTATAAACCTCTGTTCGCAGTTAGAATAGTATGACTGTGACCTTGAAAGGATAATCTACCATTAAAGCTCAACTTCCGGTTTCTCTTTAGTTTCCCTTTAAATACCTGCTGACTAATTTAAATACCTGCTGAATTTAATTCTGCGGACTAATTTTTTACGACTATCAGCTTCAGGCCTTAAGAGGAGACATTGCATATAGCGCGGTTTTTTTCTTACTGTCACCAGAGTGCACAGCGCTAGCGCTTTGAACGTTCGAATGTTTTGATATGATTTGAATGTATACAGCTGTGCAGAAAATGCAGATAACGTTTTGAATTAGGTGTCGTATGCTAATTTCTGGCCTTAACACTATTTCGACTGAGCTCGCAACAATCAGCCAAAATTATCGCGCCAACAGAAATAAGTGAGGGGCTGATGACTGCTTTCTCTTCACTGAACTCTCGAGCTAGTCTTATACAGGGGAACTCATTCGGTGAATTGGGGTGGTAGGGTCATGATTCATGAGATAATGGCATTACGAGGTTAGTGTACTTTGAAAACGTTATGCGATGTTGGCGTTTTGTGAAGTCGTAGCTCATTAAAATTTCCACTAGACGTGTGCACTTCATATAGAAGCTAATACAGCTGTCTTATCAGACTTTCTTGTACCTTTCATGAACGAAAGAGCTTATAGCAGCGTAGTTAGTTTAAATTGGTGCAATTGAACGGAGTGAGGTGGCTGAGCATTAAAGCGAGGAATGCTAAAAGTGTGAAAATCACAATACGGCAGGATCAAGAGGGTGCAGAAAGAGAATTATTATAAAGAGTTAATGGGCGCAAGGATATACTTATTAGTTTGTAGAAATAAAACAAGATAGAGCATGAGAGAGGCGACGACCGCAAATAAGGACAAAGAGAATACACTTACTTTTCGAGCACAAATATTTATTCTGTGTCTAAGGCTGTTTTTCTCCAGGCAGCCGGCACGCCTTCGCCGAATGTAGGGGTGGCCGCTGCAAGGAAGACAGAAAGTAAGAGATGCCTCCGAGAAACGTGCTCTATCTCTACTGAAGATTCTCCATTGCTCTCTCTATAACTCCTGCCAGCGGATTACTGAAAGGTTCACTGGAAAAATATTACCGAAGGCAGTGAGCTAAGGATGCGAGACTCGCCAGAATAAGTGCCATATTCATACGTGTGCCCAAAGGTACTGTGCTAAATTTAGCGATCTTTTTTTTTTGACGCGATTAGCTTTCATTGGCTCTGTCGGGCGTTTTCGGGGTAGGTCGGTGGTACGACGGAAGAAAAGCGCGTGGGCTCTCGGGCAGTGGAGTTGCGAAGAGGGACGGGGGGAACAGATGAGGAGGGGAGCGGGCGCACTGTCTCTGTAAGCTCGCTCGCTCGTTCGTCGCAAGAAGGCGAGGGAAAGTGCGCGAAATCTGAGAATCCGCGGCGGATTCTAGCCCAAGAAAAATTCACTGCAAGCGAGCGTTCCGTTCAACGCTGACGGCGTTGATGTCGACACACCAAAGCGAGCAAGAAGTGGACGCATTCGTTCTTCATGTCTGCCACGAAGGAACTCCGGGACAGTGCCGATGGAAAGGGCGCGTGCATTCGGGCAACCGAGTAACGGGGATGGGCGGCAAGGAAGAGAAGGGAAAGGGGGGGGGGGGGGGCGGGGATGGTCACTCGCTCGCTGGATGGTTCGTCCGTTCGTTCGGGCTATTCGCTTACATTGTCAATCATCGACAATGGTTTCTGCATATTTGGTATTCCTTGAAATGACAACAGGCGGAAATGTGCTGGAAACTCGAGTGACTAAGACACACGCGACAGAAGACAGTCTTGCCACGTGGGCAATGTTTTCTCATGAAATCGACAAATTAAAACCGTTCTTAATGCTCCCTTCTATTCGTGTTCACTCACGCCTGCAAGTTCCACATTGCGTTTTCATAATAATCGCTCAGTAAATGAGTGGCTCTGATGCACGGCCGCTGAATAGTTCCTCTGATGCAGGCGCAGCCTGCCGCGTGTATCGAAAATGGTGTCATCTGCAGATGCGCCACCAGTCAGGGACTGTTGTCTGGGATCGGCATAGAAAATGCGACAGAAACGCGCTTGGAAAGCAATCACCCATGGAAGCCGACGCGTCCCATCCCCGTCAGCCAGTGCCGGTGAGGCTCAGCGAAGCGGCCGAGAATGCAACTATGGCTGTGACATTCGCTCCCATTGCACGCGACCCACCTGACGCGACTTTTTTTTTCTACAGCGTAAGCTTTTATGGGCTCATTCCAACAGCCGTTTCGGTTCGCGATGTTGTCCAGCGCCACGCCGCCGCGTAACCGTTATCGCCGGAAATGCGAAAAAAGTACCCGGTCTCCGCCGGGATCGAGCCCAGGCCCGCTGCGCGGGAGTGGGATATACTTTACTACTGAGCCACGCAAGCGCTTGCTATCGGCCTGCGGAAAAAAAAAAACTATAAACGCAGGTGCAGACAATCCGAGCCTCCGCCATTATGGTGGCACCATCTAGTTAAGGCGCAGGTGACGAGATGCCGAGATGCCATTCAGACGAGGCGCGCAAAAAAAAAAAAAAAAACGCGATCCCGAGACTTGATTCCCAGCGTGCGCAGCTCGCCATCGACGCCGGGCGGACAGTTGAGATCGTTCTCGTCAAAACGAGGCGAAGAGCTGTCGCGAAGACCCTGGTGTGCATGGTGCCAAAATTGGTACTACTCTCGAGCCGCTCCACCAGCTTACGCTGTGACTGTGGGGCGTGTGCCGCGCCGGCCTGTGACTTTCTTATCCAGTGGCTATGTCTGATGTGTATTGCTTACTTATTTAAACAGGCGAAATAAAGCATCAAATGAGGACGGGGGCATACACTGTGGTTAAAAAATTCACTGACGATTACGATACTCCCTAATGCTAAATTTGGGTGCAGCTCTAAACTTGTTTTAACGCGATGTAACGGCCCCATGTCGCAGAAAATTCGGCGTTGGCGTCGGGGTCGGCGTCAGCGTAAGCATGGGCTTCTGGCGAAAATAATCAAGCCTAACCACATCATCCCGAACCATCCCGACCGGCCGGGCCCTTCGCGTGGCGCGAGGCGTTAGTGAACAAGAATTGAATTTTTCAAAGTAAAATTCGCAGAAAAATCGTAAAGTACGACTTAACCACAACCTACAGACGTGATAACGTCGGATTGTAATTTGAATATACGAGGAAAACAGCCTGATAAGCAGCCAGGGATCTTTGAATGCTATCGCGTTCCACTCTTACAGGCTAAGCTGAAGCGTCCTCCAATTCTGATGGTGTTTCGCTGTACTTTGATTCTAGGCAACATTGAGGAGAATGTTCAAAACCGAGGCTTTTTTAAATTTTGATTATACACTCGGCTTCACGGTCAATGTATTCATTTCGCGATATATTGGCTGGCGCGGACTATCTGTCTCGTGCGGCACGTTGAAAACGGAGCGAAGTGTGGCGGAGCTAGCGAGATGCAACGCGTGGGTGACGCGTGGGCACGATTCCCAGCAGCCGCCGCAGACAGACCTACCAGACGACGTACACTACTCTTACGCCATCTCGTAGCCATCGTCAGCCATACTACGAGTTTCTTCTCACGCTTTCGCCATGACCTCCTCCTCCGCTTTCCGCCTCATGGTTCCGCTGCACCTTCCTCCTGCGCTTTCCTCCTCGTAACTTTCATCCACCGCTGCATTCCGCATTCAATCTTTCTTCCTTCGCTGTGTTATTTCACTCGGTTACACCGACGCCGACGCTCGCCGCATGAAAGGGCGCCTAAGAGCGGCGCTCTAAAACCAAGCCGAACATATCGTCGCAAGGTTAGAGGCTCGTTCGTGGACAAGTTATACTGTACTATCAAAGGGTACAGTTTGACTCTCCGAGCTATCCAGGACGTTTGCATAAAAAAGATGTGCCAGCGTACACTTCTGCTTCAGGGAACTAAAGCTTCGGTAGTCTTTTCGTAGTTGTCGGGTTTTAATATGGAAGTTCATTATTTATACTCACTGTGATGTGGTACTTCTCCAAGATGCTTATTATAGTGTTTTTTTCACTTAACACTTGTGCTAAAGCCTGCAAAATGCACTCAAATCACGTCGCTACAGATCTGCCAAGGCGAACATTGTTTGAAAAAAAACAAAGAGAACAATTAATTTAATATTAAGCTAACGAGCTTCTTTGTTACAAAATGTACGAGCCATATTTATATTAGAATGTTGATGGAAAACCGTCATAAAAGTCAATTGCGGTGCATCTGCATATCAAAATGTCCATGTGGACCGAAATAACCGGCGTAAAATTATTCGTTCCCTTCACCTGATTACGCATGCGGCACCACAAAGCACGGCTCATGGTACTACGTCCGTCCTACGGAGGTAGTATTGCGGCGCAGAATAATGTAGTGTTACGTAGTATTATTGTTATACAATATATTTACATAATAATATGTAACGCGATATGGCGGTATGTCTCGCCCCAGCTGTTTAAGTAACCATGCGTCCAATCAGTAACTGCGCGAAGCACCAATCAGAATAAGCTCGTAGGAAGAGGGAAGTGTGACGGCACCTTCATGCTACGACCCACCTTTAGGTGATAGAGATGAATGAAGAGTCACGCTTTGCGGTGCCGCAGTGTGTAATCGGTTAAAACGAACGAAAGATTTGACGCAGTTTATTTATGTCTTCTTGGACATGTCGAAAGGTAGATACCCGTAGCTAGACTTTTTATGACGATTCCCTTCAACTTTCAAATATAAACATGCGCCGTAAAGGTTGTAACTGAACATGTAAATAATGTAATTAGTTAATTCAGTGTATTGATGCTCTCGTTTTTCATGTAAATTATGTCTCCGAGAATTGATCTGTAGTGTCGCAATTCGAGTAAAACTTGCAGACTTTTTTTTTTCATGCGTTCGAAGTAAAGAACGAAAAAAAAAGCGCATTCACTATAGTTGTGCCAGTAGAGTTAAATGCCACTCCTTAGATTTTCAGTGCGGTGCAACGGTGCCAAAGTAGGCTTCATTTCTTTCGGCGTTTCCGTTTCCGACTTTTCGATTAGATATGACTGAGCCACCGCACCTTTGACGGGCAATAAATCTGCAAGGTAATGCTTCGTTCAGACGAAATCTTCGTAGCGCAAAAGTACCCAATGCATCTCCATAACTTATATCAAGTGAGCGAAAACTTTAATCTGATCATAAAGGTAGGGTGGCTTCCTCATTCCTGGATTCGACTTCCCTTGGCCGCACGGCGCAGTAGTTAAATCAGGCCCTGTGCATAAATAACATATCTTATATTCGGGTATAGTTTCACAACCTGCTATCGCTTATGTTCCCGCATTTGTCTCCGCTTCAGCATCAAGTTTTGCTTCGCTCATAACAGTGGCAATGAACATGATGCACTTTGCGAAAAATAAAGTTCCTTCGAAAATATACTCAAAAAGCACGCATGCAGTTCGCATTGCAAGCACATTCGCATGAGAGATGATTACCTTTAAAGAGTGGAGCCCACTTTAATCAATATTGTACTCCAGTAAATGGCCGCAAGCCGGTGGACAAGGAAACCAATAGGAACTGACTTGAAAAATGACTGCGCTCAAAATGTTTTCCCCCGCTCGTATCTACTAGTTTCTTTTGTGCGGGCTTCCACTCCTCGCTCTTCATTTCCTAAAGAGAAAACGCCCCAGATAAGCCGATTTCAGTCATCTAGGAAGAAAAATTGTTCTTCCGACAGGACTGGGACCAGTCGCCTAATGGTTCCTGCGAGAATTATTAGAATGATGCACTGAAATATTCGCCTTGTAGAGAGTACTGAGTTAAGCTCCCACAGTTTATGGCGGACGCGAATAGGCTTCGCTTGAACTTAGCATCGACCCGCCTCATACCAGCCGTAATAAATAGTGCCCGTACAGGAGAATCTACTTAGCTTCCCGATGACACGCAGAAGAGAACATGGGGGATGACGTGTGATGCTAATCGCGTGATGCTCGCCCAGTCGTAGGTGACCATGATTGGCAATTAAATTTCTTTTAACTACTAATAATGTCAACGTGCTCTGGGGTTCCGCAGCACTGTTGTTATTGGTTTTTGCTGGAAATTGATTTAAGATATTAAAAATGTCAATTAAAATTAAATCTGCACGTGCTTTGTTCGCCAGTGTCAGTAAGGAAGCCACTGGCGCCTCTCCATTTCAGTTAGCACTAGATAAACGAGTGAAATAATCATTCAAATAAAAATTAATTATTTTTATTATTAGGTCAATCAATCCATCGATCAATAAAGTGTACATAATTACTCCAACAATCAGCGGAATCAAACAAAAGCATTTACGTCTTATGTCTGCCACAGGTGAGGTAGAGAGATTATATTTATAAAGAATACAAAACAGGAGCACCTATGTTTGCTGCATCGAATACACAACTGTGTACTAAAAAATAAATTCTATTCTACATAACTATTAAACAAAAAAGAAAAACAGTAATAAAAATTCTAGCGCGGAGATAAACAACCGTAGCATGCTTGCTTCGTTTTATCTTTTTTCTGAGAACGACCTCGGAATATTTCAGTGTGTATTGAGCAGAAAGAATTTTATTGAAATTCATCCCTTTCCGTCAATCTGCCAGCCACGAAACGTAGCAAATGGAATTGGGCACTGCTTTCACATCTTTGCACATAAAAAAAAATGCCCACGAAGTTGAATTACTACCTTAGCCTACTACATGTATAGTAGGCTATAGTAGGCTAAGGCAGCAAAGAAACAAACGTTTCCCGTTCTCAATAAAAAAAGACCTTCTTTGTGCTTCTTGCACCATTGAGCTGTAACGTGAATTTTTTTTTTTTGTTCTCACTTGCACGCTCAATCACTTATACCACGGAGTAACATGGCACGCTTCGCACAAACACGCATACACACACACAAAAAGACGTCATTAAAAAGTAAAAAAAAAAACTGCAATAAAATAGAAATTGTGAGGCAGGACAATAGAGGGTAATAACAAGAAGAATGAAAGGTGCAAAAGAGGCTTGAGAACATACACAAAACTTGGTGGTTGGAGACTTTTGAGAACTGTCGTGGAAAAAAAAAGGAAGAGGAATAAAAGTGAAAGACAAATGTTCACGTTTCTTCATCTCCAGGATCTGCCGCGGCCCTCACACTTTTTCGACACGCGCGAATAAGTTTACCAAGTTAATGTGTAGCGTTCACTGAACCGTAATTTCCTGTTTTTTTTTGTTTCTGCTTTACACAGTAATACGAAACAAGCTTCAGACAAGCCTTTGGCTCAGTCTCTAAGCATGCAGATTTATTTTGCGATAGTTGCGCCAAATTGTGCTGGTTATCTTGCCGTAATTCAATGTATAAATTATCCGCCTAGGGAAATGTTATTGTTTCAGCAATGAAAATCCGATCATATAGTGGTACTATTGAAGAGCACAAGGAAGTTTTCTAGGTTTTATAGGGTGAGAGCTAAAATTATTAAAAAAATATTAGGCAGAAATCTATTCACTGCATATATTTATTTCGTAATATTCCTTCTATGTTCGTATGTTTTAATGTAGACGCGCGTTTGTGTACCTTGGTGTTGTAACCACTAGAGCACTGTACACGACTGTTCTTTCCTATAGGTTGGAACTGTACGCCTAACTGGCGACACTGAATTAAAGAACAGAGCGTGCGCTATATACACTACTTTCATATGCCGAGAAGCCCCTGTAATGGCTCTACTGTTCGACATGGCTTGTGTAGAAAGCTGTCTGCATGCTAAATCATATTCGGCATGAAAGTTGTTCGTTTCCCACTTTGTCAGAGAGTTAATCCTTAAAGAATAGCAGATAATGTATGCAGCTCAGAAAGATCACACCATGGATGACTTTCGAGAGCAGAAAAAAGTATTGAAACATGGCATTAAATATATCGCAAAAAGTAGCTCGTTCTAAGAATCCACATATGCCACCTCCACAACCATAAAAATGAATGCGGAGAGAGCTTTGGCTTCCATACGTAATATCAATACTATTTAGGAGTACTTTGCACCATTACGCATCGCCGTAGTTTTATGTGATGGTGATGTCTGTTTACTGTTTTATGAATTTTGAAATCTGTTGTGCAAACATCGAAGTTTGCATTATTGTTGTTGTTCGTGTTGAATTTCTCAGGCGACCGGCCCCATTAAGTTCATACTGCCATCACAAACCACCTCTCTATCAAATTTGTATGGCTTCACTGCAGCATGACCTATATAAGGAGAAGCACTCTTTCCAAGACCTACTTTTCTAGAGTTGGCATTTGGCTAATATTGAAGGACTACTTTAGTTATATAAAAAAGAGCTGCTTTCGGAACCTCATTCCTAACGATTTCGTAAAAAAAAAAGGAAGTATGCTATTATCTGTGCAGTATTACGAACGCTATTCTGCACTCCCGGTGCCACCCAGGGGTTGTGGTGTCTCGCCTTCGAATTCCGTACATGACCCGCCGTGGTGGCTTAGCGGCTGTGGTATTGAGTTGCTCAGCACGAAGTCGGGGGATCAAATCCCGGCCGTTGCAACCACATTTAGATGGAGACGAAGTGCAAAAACGCCCGTGTCCCATGCATTGGGGGCACGTTGGAGATCCCGTGGTGGTCAAAATTAATACGGAGTCCCCTACTACGGCGTTCCTCATAATCAAATTGCGGTTTCGGTGCG
Organism: Dermacentor silvarum; assembly: GCF_013339745.2. Classification (NCBI taxonomy): domain Eukaryota; kingdom Metazoa; phylum Arthropoda; class Arachnida; order Ixodida; family Ixodidae; genus Dermacentor; species Dermacentor silvarum. The sequence continues at coordinate 139,788,627 of NC_051159.1, read as the reverse complement.
TAAAATCGCAGAATTCAATTCGACTCAATGCTTCACATGGTATTGAACATTGTGCATTTGTGTGTGCCAGGCCGAGTGCGAGAGGCCTGACCTATTACAGGCATTGCACAACCTCAATGCTGGAAGAACCCCGACTCCTTGTTCGTAAACATTTCAACAAGTATTCAGGTCTGTAGGGGATGATTAGAAGCGTCTCTATTGAGTGACAATGTATATATATATATATATATATATATATATATATATATATATATCAGCGGTGATCGCAAGTTACACTTTGAAGTGTGTTGTGGTACTGGGAACCGCATGAACAGTAAGGCACATGCTTACGCTGGCGAACGTTGTACGAAAAAGGTCTCTGTTCGGAATATTTTACCCCGCTTAACAGGTAATCTACATAAAGGGAGCTTATGCATGCACGTACCAAAATTGATACGTTGTGCATGCTCGTACGTACGCGCTGACAAGGTTTCCATTTTATTTTTATTCATAATTGCTTTACGGTTATGTGTCCGAAGGAGTTTTTTTTTATACCCTATGGAGTTCAACTACGCTTTAGAAGTGATTAGGTATATTTGTTTTGGCTTCGCAGATACTATATTGCCGGTATATTATACACACTGGCGTCAAAAATAGCATATTTTGAAAACATTTCTCAATGAAAGTGTTACGGTGAATTTCTTTAGTGTAAAGTGTTATTTGATATTTTTTAGCGTTCGTCTTTGAGAAATGTTTCAGCCTCTGTTGGACGTCAACTATTTGGTCCTATGGGCATTTAGTACGCCTGTATGGTCCAATATTCGTATTTGCAGATAATTTGCCGATAGCACTAGCGCGGCCGAAGCATTCGTACCCTACAACATGAAGTTTTGTAGTTCCTATATTTCCGTGGAGTGTGGCCCTTAACGACCAAAATAGAAGTCGAGAACACCTTTAAACTCGTAACTGACCTGTGCCCTAGCGCACGAACGAACAAAAAAAAAAAAGCTTGTCGGATAAAGGTCAACGCATGATTCTGACGTTCTTGCTCAGCCCAAAATAAAGAAAAATGACCAAAAGAACGGCGAGCAGTAGCAAATGTTCGGCGTCTTACACACAGCAGGGCTTACAATGTTCGCCTAAAAAATGTAGGATTTTACTTGCCAAAACTATGATTTATGAGGCACGCCGTAATGGGGTGCTGCGGGTTAATTTTAATTACCTGGAGTTCTTTAACGTGCACCCAATGCTCTGTACGCAAGCGTTTTTGCATTCCGGCCCCATTGAAATGCGCCCACCGCGGTCGGGATTGAACCCGAGACGTAGAGCTCGGCAGCTGAACGCCATAACCACTGGGCTACTACGGTGGGTTCCTAATTACGAAGCCTGTTTGCTCAACAGATTGCACGTCCTTGTCTCGTTTGGTGACAAGCTCCTATTTACAGTACTATTACTTTTCTCTAGTTTTTTCTAATTATTCTACTGCTTAATCCTATACTTTTCATTCATACTTTTCTGCTTAATCCTATACTTAATCCATACTTTTCAGGCGAGGCGACGTTTAGCTTCGGCACCAAATGCGTATTTATATAAAAACGCCGCGCGCGTTCCGCGCGAACGCGGGCAAAACGCCGACGGCGTCGACAACAGTTCGGCGCATTGCTGGTGCTGCTGCATGTCCAAGTTTATACAGCTGATAAAACTACTATCCTTACTCCGTATAGCTCTCTACTAATTTGCTATCGCAATTGATGCTTTGACTTTCGGGTGAAACTGCGACAATTTTTTATCGCAGTGATTCTTTTAGGTGGAATAAATTGCATGCTCCAATTTGGTATCATTTGCACATTATCCTACTTCCTTCTACTGGTTTACCCGCTGCCTGGGAGATAGTCTTTGTTTTCTCCCTCATCCCTGTCCTGAGATGTTCTTCCGAAGATTTTGGAAAGCGAGGGCTGATTGGGGGTAAGGGGGGGAGGCACGGGAAGAGTTTCCCAAAGCAGGGAAGGTGGCAGAGGCAAACCTAAAACAGCTTAACCCTCCTTGGCATGCTCGAGCTTGCATTTAGGTATACTGAACATCTGCACGCTCGCTGCTGGCATCGAGGGGAGATCTAATTTCAGCAGGAGATTTGTCGCAAAACAGAGCCGTGGAAGGATGAGCGAACGTAGTAGGGGAAAGCGAAGAGGATTATCGAAAACCTACTAAGAATAAAGGTGGCTGAAAAAAATTGTGCTTCTAAAAGAAGATGCTATTAGACTAAGGGGATTGCAAAAACTGAAACAAAGAAATCTTGACGGTTCGCCGTACCCTGTTTTTCGTAAGGTAATCTGGACAGCGAAGGAACAAAAAATAAAAACAGACATTGAAACTAACGGTTGGCTTATCTTTGCGCCTGAATGCCGGTACCCATCCCCGAGCTTCTGTTTTCTATCTAAATGAATGTGAAACGCCGATAGTTAGGCTTAATACATGTAGCCTGAATGAAACATGAGGCTTTATGGAAGATCTAAATTAGGTGTGACTGAAAACACGAACTAATGTTCGTGACTGAAGTATGTGTTAGAAATATTTGTTTTTAAGTCATATTGGTGGGCAGTCGATGAGCACAAAAGAAAGCTCCTCGTGGCTACTGATTACGCAAATCTGTTGTATAATGCCCTAGTTAGCTATCGCGAATAACAAAGTCAATATGAAGGTTTTGTAGCTTTTTTCTCAACAAGGCCGCCTCCATAAAAGTGGCACTGAAAGCAGCGGATTACGCAATTCTGAATTTAAGCGCTCTTCTTGCTTGGGGGGTTGTTTAATGACGGCGAAAATGTGGGAAGTTAAGCTGGCCTCTATATGGCTGACTTAGTTCTAGAAAACAAATGAACATTGAAGGCCCGGTGATGACGAGACCTATAGAATGTAAAACACTCACAATCCTATAGCAATGCACACCCAAGTACGGAAGTACCCACTTCTATGCGCGTGCGCCTACATTCATAAGCGTGCACACCACACTAGAACAAACACTCGGCCACCATTCAACACTGTAGCGTCTTCGTAATCAAATATTTAAGAACATCCATAACAAATTCTACATGACCTCTTTTATGGAATCGCAAAGAAAGATATCGCACGGATTGTTTTGAATGTCAACACTATTAAAGTGCGATGGTGCAGAATTGGCATCTTCCTGCAATAATATCAGAATGAGTCGTGCGAGAAACGGTGCATGCTGTTTTCGCAAGAAACACATGGTCGTTATTGAGCCCAAATATTAAAGGTGCTCTCTTTTTGCTCTAATACTCAATAACGAACCACGCAAAATTTTCTCAGTCATTGTACGGTTGCAGATTCTGGATGATAATTGTACACGGACAAATAGTGAAACAGTGAAACGTCACCTGCAATGCAAAAATTTATTAGTATGAGTAGAAAACACGAGCAGATTATTTAATTCAAGCAACTTCTCGTCGTACATTCATGTTCAGACGGTTGAAACTTGCATGCGGCCTAATTAGAGCCTAGATAACCAATATCCTTAAACTTGCATGCGGCCTAGATAAAGCAATATCCTTGCGACATCTCGAATGTGCACTCTTAAAGAATAGGCTGCAATGTACGTTGCTATTGGTTGGTCACGCGCTTTTGGGGTTGTGGCTACTGTGGATGCACACTTAGGGAAGCCGAGGCACTTCCGTATAGGGCTTCGGCTTGTATAACCGGAACTGTGGGAATGTCAGTTTTACTGGTGTTAAATTCTCAGCACGGGTAGGCTGTATCGCAAGGAGCCTACGAATACCAAATGGTATAGCTGTAGCATTGGTTGCACAGGTGCGCCCCATGAGTGACAAATTTGGATACACGGGCAATCCCACTCAACCACTTTTTCATGTATGAAATATGCGGTGTCCAAGACAAATCACGGTAGCTGATGATTATAAAACAACGAAACTTTCTTTCTTATGTATTTCTTTTTATTCGCGAGGATTTGCTGCCAGACATACGGGGAATAAAATAAATAAATAAACACTTCCAACACTGCATTGTGCAGAAATGTCAGCAATGTCTCTGCAAACCTATTTTCCATCACCCAATGGATGTAGTTTTCAGGCACGTTTGGCTTCAGTGAAGTCGTTCCTAAAATGCACAGTCTGATCGCTCGCGTTTCAGGGCACATCCAAAGCAGGTTCTGAACACTTGGGGCACGTTAGTTGGTCGTCTTTTCTCGATCCCCAGGCCCAGGTAACGCTTTACTCCAGCCCTAAGTCACCGAAGTTCCTGCTCGCAGGTACTATTACGGGAAATAAACAGACACATGGGGGAAAACCTTGCCGCTTTAGCGTCATATGTTTTACGTATAAATGCACAAGTAATTACATATAATTTTAAGCACTTACATATATGTAATTATTTGCCAATTTCGGCGTATAACATATGACGCTAAAGTGTCAGGCTTCAGGCTTTCATTATTATACGCTCAGCATGAACGCCCGACAAAAAAAAAAAAAAAAAAAACTGTCAGTCATTCCACTGGGGTGGAGATGGAAGACCAGTGAAGCTGTACTATGGTGGGAATTATGTATTTCTAATTATGACTATTAAGATGTGATGGTGTAATTGGTTATTTTAACTATTAAGGAATGAGAAATATATATGATACGGTGGTTTTCATTTATTTAGTGACCACAGGGACCATGGCCTTATGGTCGCTACGGTACATCGCCATAGGGTGTACGGCAAAGGTTGGCACGTTCTTCATAAACACGTCATCAACGCCGCGCTCGTTCTGTGCGAACGCGGGCAAAACGCCGCCGCCATCGACAGCAGTTGTGCGCGTTTTTTGTGTGACCGCACACATTCGCTGTCAAAACGCTGGCTACGTGACGGAACGGGTAAACGCCGTTGTCGACACTGTTAGGGGAGAGGCAGGCGAGAGCCCAGAGAGAGTCCGCGGCACAGGCGGCAGAGGCCAGCAGGGCTGCGCGCATGCGCCGCAGTGGGAGAGCGGGCTCGCACAGTCTAGGGTACCACGATGCAGAAGATAGCGCCAACCTTTCCCTTTCCCTCAAGAACCACTTACTACTTACGATGGCCTCCTCGCCCACCACTCCCCTTCCACTGGGAAGTCGCGTTTGCTTTTCGCCATGCGTTCGCTCCCCGTGAAAGCGAGCGTCCCTCGCCCTCGCGCGCTTTCACTCGCGCATTCAGCATACGGCCAATGCGAGTTTCTTTTGTTTATTGCCGGACGCGACCATCGAAGAGTGATCCTCAACAGTTTCGCTGTAAAACAGTAAAAGCCTGGCTCAAAATTTTCTCCGAAGCAGCGCACCAAATTATCCAAAGAGGTATTGCAGTAAATTTTATCCGAATTTTGGTCTCCCAAGGTAGCCGGGCAGTTGGGACATTAGCCAGCCAAATTGGGCTCAAATGAGTTCGGCAGCTTAAGACAGGTACAATTATTATTAGTAGTAGTACAGGCGCGTAGCCAGGGGGGGGGCTGATGGGGCTTCAGCCCCCCCCGAAATTTTTTCATGCTGTCATGCATCGCCGACCAAAACAACCACCGGCGCCGGAAATTATTGTGGATTTTGTCTACAATGTCTTTTTGACACTCGAAAAGACATTTCGGCGCAAAAATTGCGAACTCAGGCTGGATTTCGTGGAAACGCCCATGCACCTGGAGTCACATAACGTAAGGAGCCCCAGCCGAGCACAAAGTTTCAAGGGATTTTCGATAGCGAGCGGGCGCGTCGCGGCATCTCGCAGCGGCGCCGGAATCTACGGAGCGCATAGATTTTAATTCCGAAACTTGATGAGTATAAAGTTCTCATACACTTTTGACGCGAAAGCGCACTGACATTTCCAAAGGCGTGCTTCTGATTTTTAATTCTGGAACTTTCTGGGTTTAATGTTTTTATAAACTTGGGCCAACATGCACGCACTCGAACGCGCGTGTCTAAGCCGCTCCAGAAATGGAAGCACGCGCTCGCAATCTTGCACGCACAGGAAAATATTAAATATCACCGTGACTGTCAGCTGGCATCTGATAATTTTCTCCAAACATTTTCAGAAAGCGCGTCCAATGTGATCGATAAGCTGGACCAGGGCAGGCAAAGTAAAATAAGAGAAAACAGAAGAAACTCAACGGCCTATTTAATTTGAGACAGTTCTTTTTTGCGGGCGGCAAGGTCTTGCTCTCCGTGGCGATAAGGACACTGGTTCTATGGATTTAAGTAAAGCCCCCGCTGAAAATACTGGTATTTCCAGAACGCTTCTTCGCATGCGAGCTGATTGTGGAGATACACATCTGAAGAACCATTTGGAACGTTGCCCCAGTAATGCCTCGTATTTAAACCAGACGTACAAAACCAAATTATAGAAATGTGTGGTGAAATTATCAAAGAAAGCCTAGATGCAAAAGTGAACGCTGCAGGCTGCTTCTCCGTACTTGCTGACGAAACGACGGATATTGCTGGAATCGAACAGCTCACTGTTTGTGCAAGGTACGTAAACAAGGATGTCAACGATGTCGAAGGAAGGAAGGAAGGAAAATAAGAGGTGAAAGGCAGAGAGGTTAATCAGGTTAAGTGTCCGATTGGCTACTCTGCACAGGGGGATGGGGTAAGGGCAGAAAATATTAGAAAACAAAAGAAGATTAAAAAGAAAACTAAAAGAAACGTATCAGTCCGCACATTCTATAGTTTTTCACTAAGTCCTGTTTCTTTTAAAAAGCGTAATAGCGCTTTTAAAGCAGTTCGTTCCGACGTCGGCTGGGACCAGGGACCAAGAATTGTGGCTTCCGTAAGAGGACGGCTGTCTACCTTGTCGAGCGTGGTGCTGAGGAAACGATATCGAAGTGTTTTTAGGTTTCAGCACAGGAATAGATGCCCTCTCTCATGGAGACTGCAGGTTATATGTACATGTGTACAAACTAGAGCACTGCACGGGCTCGGGCTTACCCGAAAGCCCGGGCCCGGCCCGGCCCGTGGGCCGGGCCGGGCCGGGTAGAGCAGTTTTTTCACGGGCTCGAGCCGGGCTCGGGCCGAGCTCGGGCACGGCGTGTGCTTTTTGACCCGGGCCCGGGCCGGGCTCGGGCTTTCTGGTGGTGTGCGTGTAACGTGCAGCGAGTTATTCTCGGGCGTCTCAACTCTGACAAACATGTATTTTTCGGTATCGGGCCGGGTTCGGGCCTGAGGTAAAGGGGTGGCGGGCCGGGCCGGGTGGGTAACGTACATTATTTCCGGGCCCGGGCCGGGCCCGGGTCTCGACATGAAAGTTTTGTTCGGGCTCGGGTGGGCAGCCACACGTAAAAACGGGCCCGGGCCGGGTCCGGGCTGAAAAAATCAGCCCGTGCAGTGCTCTACAAACTGCTGCATATTCTATAGTCGCCCTTCCAGTGCCACTGCCAGCGCAGAGAGATTTTCAAACATGAGATTACTAAAAAAAAACACTTGCGCTTTACAATGAGGAACGCATGGCTATGCTGGCGGCCTGGCGCTTCTATACGCCGACAGAGACGTCGCCATCAACGTGTCCGAAGTTACTGAACGCTTCACTAAACCTCCCCGCCGAGTAATGTTTATCATTTAGATAGCGAAGCAGCAAAAATCAATGCCTGTAAAAATATCTGTTCCTTCACGTTCCTATATAAGATCGTAATTATGAAAACGTATGACTGTTCATTACCTTTTAAAACCACAGAAATTTTCACCGTTTGTTGTAACAGTTAGCATGATAATCAAAATTATCCTGGGGATACAAAAATTACGGGGACATCAATAACCAATTTTAACAAACCTTGCTCTTTGAAAGCCCGGCACACGCGGCGTTTCCCAAAAACGCACTCGGATGTTGGGTAAATCAACTTGCCGCATCATCTGTGGCTTTCGGTTGTCCTTTTTATCCCTTTTAGCTACATGGATTTACTTCTTTTTTTAAACGAAGCAATAGCCTTCTTTGACTTTGGGTGCAGAATAATTGTTGCCGCTGTGCAGGCAGTTAAAATACGTGTTTCGTATTGATTTCTGCATTCTTTTTCTCTTATTCTAGCCACATGGTGCTGTCGCGATCGCAGCATGGCCCAAATGCATATCACAATTTCTGAGATCATAGTTTTGTTCTTGTCTGGATCAGAATCAGAATCAGAATTTTATTATTAAAGGTTGGGATCGTCTGTCTTTATACTCGTATGCGTGAAGTCTACTATCTGTGACTGCGCAACATGTTTATTTGTTTTGTTTGACGCATTATATACAATGACGTTTCCTTAGATACGTAGATTTATTGCAGACTTATACGCATATTTAAATATCTTGTTGCGAGGTTTTGTGTGTACAAGCAGTGAACTTGGTTTCACGCGGCACTTTCTTGCCGTTTATCTTGCCATTTGTATATTCCATTCTATCTTCGCATTTCTAATGTATATTTTGCGGAACTTCTGCTCTTTATATGTACTCATTGTTGCAACTATAATTTCGCTGCAATTACAATATACGAGCGGCAACATCTGCTGCTGCGCAATCCGTTGCAACGAAGGACAGCGTCATTGAGGTTTTTCCCTGACCGTTGCATATGTACAAAAATGTAAACGAGGTTGTTAAATGACAAAGATTCATCAAAATATTTGTCAACTTGTTCATTTTATGGCCTTTACGTTTTTCATACCAGCTGCATGCACTGCTTTGCTGGTTTCGAACTGATATAGTTCTAAAGTTCACGCGATATTTTCTTTGCTTATTAGATAGACCAAAAAAAAAAAAAAACGCGGAAGCATTGATATCAGCTATTACTGCCACAATTTTTGGGACATACGAAGCTATTCTTTTATGAAACAAACACATAATTTACTTGTCTTGACTGTGCGTAGCGTTAAATAATTCGTTTTCAGCACCTAATATACAATGGCATTGGCAATGGCAATGCAGTTATTATTCATGTATTTGATGCCTCGACAACTTTTATAAGGAGGAGGCCGCGTTGCAACTTGAGCCCCCCCCGAAAAAAATTTCTGGCTACGCCACTGTAGTAGTATTAACCTTATTATCATTATTTTCTTTATTTCAAAACTAGTACACTTGAAAGAGAGGAAATGAAAACAGTTGATCTAGCTGATTTCAACAATTCAAAGAAATAAAGGCCATACAGATGACCTTGTTTCCAACGGAAGCTTGACAGAGAGGGAAAGCAAAGAGAGGAAAGGCAGGGAGGTCAACCTGAGGAGTGTCTGGTTTGCTACCTTACACAAGGGGTAAGAAAAAGGTAATAGAAAGAGAAAAGAGGGAAGAGATTAGAGAGAGAGATAAACGCGCTGGGAAGGGCCGGGAGGTTAACCGGCAGTGATTCTGGTATGCTACCCTGCACTGGGGGGGGGGGGGGGGGGGTGAAAGACGGCAATAATAGCGGAGAAAAAAGCAAAGGAACGAAAAAAAAAGATGGGAGGAGGTTGGGAACATCCATGAGAACTATAGCCTCTCTAATAGGTCACTCGAACGCAAAAACTTCAAGGGTGCCTTGACCATCTTATGGTGTGACGACTGTGTAGGACGGCGTTCCAGGATTGTCTGCTCCGAAAGCAGCCGGTCGCCAAGTGGGGCCAGCGCAGTCGCGAGCGACTGCCTTGTGAGCTGTGAGATTGTGTGAAAGAGGGAGAGTGAACGTTGCGCATACGCAGGAGGATGCACAAAAGGGTTATAAACGTTCACTCAGGCCGGTGCGCTTCAAAAACTGCACTAATGCGCGGATAGCTTTTGGCGCCGACCATGGTCCTTGACTTTGACTCAGGAAATCGTCTCGATTCCAGATGGCTTAAAGTTGACTGGAGAGAGAGGCATGTAACGTCGTACCAAGGCCAAGTATACAACAATAGCTCAATGGTTTCCTCGCGCCTTCAAAGTCGCGCGTCGTGCTATCGGCCATTCCAATAATTTATGAGTAAGTGTTCGTAAATGCCACTCTCAGCCATAAGCATTACAGCAATGTTGCTTCGCAGCGGGAGAAGCTAGATGGTACTTTTAGCTGTAGCGATTTGTTCAGGTTACCGGCAATTGAGGACACTCGGAGAACTCTAAAAAACTTGTCTTTTTGCGGGCAAACTGACGAAGTGCCCTGGCAGCGTCCGTGTTCGCCAAAGAAATTGGAAGCCTCTCAGCATCTTCCTAGACAGACCGAGCAGCATTGTCAGTAAAGTAGTTGCCGACGACGCCACAGTGAGGTGGAATCCACTAAAAGATGTCATGCTCAATTTTCAGAGCATAACAGTGTATTTCCCTAATGTCGGATACCAACTGCTCGAGAGTTCTGTGATGTTTTATAGGTCTATTTTATATTTCCAGGAGCGGAAGCATGTAATTTTCTCAGTTCGGAAACATCTCCATGGTAAAAGTTAAGTCTATTGTATTAGCACCAAAACAATACAGAGGAACCCAGGAAGATGAAATGATCAACAGGGGTCTGTTGGTCATCTGTTGTAAGAGAAAGGTGGAATAGAAAGAGGAAAAGAGGGAGAGAGTGAGCACTGAGTGCACGTGGGATGATGCACAGGGACACTATAAGCGGTCGCCAAAACCGGTGCACTTCAGTAGTGTACTGGTACACGAATCGCTTATTGTGCCAGTGATGGCTGTAGCCACGGTCCGAGTATCTTTGACTCAGAGAACGGTATCGAGTCCGGTCGGTTTAAAGTTGTCCCGAGAGAGATCCTCTAACAAAACAGCATTCCTTAAAATCAGTTCCTCTTTTCGTGGTATACAACATTAGGAAACCTCGAAGGCATTGAACGACTGCCGGATTTGTGGAGCGTCGTTGTCACATTCACAAACAAGAACCAAGTGAGCATGGTGGTAGGTCACGTTCACAGATGTTAGGTTGTATAGGTTCAATTTCGGCGCTTTTGAATTCGAGTGCGGCCATTGGGTAAACTCAATGAAAAGAGGACTCGTTCGTGATAAATGACTTAGCAATTCACAAGTAGGGAGTTTCGCCCGCGACTGTTTTCCTAATAGTAGCGTGCCGTTTTTCAGCGTCTTTAACTCCGGATCCATACTGCAGCTTTTTTTCCCCTTGGTTGTTGTTTTGCCCATGCGCTACGCGCGTTCAAATGCTCGCAACATTGTATCATCTTGTATATAGTTATCCGCAAGTGCTTTCCTGCGAGAGAAGTGAGCCTGATGTTTAGGCGACTACGGTAACATCTGACAGTGCAGACACTGGAGCCCTGATTTGTTTTCATGCGGGATCGAAGTATTATGAGCTAGTGACAACACGGTTTTCTACTGAACTTCACCGGGACTTCAGTGAGCTGTTCTTCTCTTGATAGCGGCCATGTAGAGCGCAAACGAGCGAACGGTGGGAGAACTATAAGAGAGAAAGAAAGACCTAAAATAAGAAAAAAAATTGTTTAAGAAATGCGACTTGGAAATGAAGACAGCTATACGGCAGCGAAACTTAACAGTACGTTTAGAGCTGTCGCTGACTAATGTGCAACCAACCTTCATGTGCAGGCCTGTAAGCAGAGAAAGGTGACGGTGGGGAAAAATCCAGATCCACTTCCGGATTCGTTCGCGTGAAGAACAGGGACATGGCCCCTTGTAAAACTACACTGCTCGGGACTTCAGCTTTATTCTCGCTTTTCTATATTTCTTTGGTACTTTGCGCCTGTAAAGTAGAACCAATTCTGAACATTAGAAAGACAAGTACCCTCGCATCCCCTCGTTTTCAAATATGATTTCTAGGTTTTCTAGCAAAGGTCTAATCAATCGCATCTTCCCGCACGGAACGAAGCAGCCCGGGGTTGTATCCGCGTCGCGTGCGCTTAAGTCATCGAAACAGATTGCATGCAATTACGTGTATTGCCCGAAGCTCAGCCCATGTTGTTGATGTATCTCTATCTCAGTCTCGGTTGCCTTCCGTCAACTATTGCCGCTAGAAAACGTCATTGGAGGGCGCCGCTCTTTTGTCCTTTCAAAAATACACGTGCTACGGCACCGTTCCATCATTCCTAATCCATGGCCACTGGCAACTAGCCCATATATGCATGTCTTCTTGTTGCAACGCGTTTGAGCCATACACTCTCTTTAGACACCTCTTCTTTTGTGTCGGCGCTCCACCGCGGTGTGACAAAGGCGCGCTTTCGGTGGGCATGAGTCTTTGGTCTCATTCGACCGAATGTCCTCTTTTTGTTTTTTTGGTTTACAGCGAGCACAGTAGTAGCAACAGTGCCACAAGCGAATGGACCTGTGCTTCAAGCAAAAGCCTAATTTTTTATTGAAGCACTCGAAAAACTCTTCTATTTTCGAAACAGCGGCATTCAGCTGCAGCATACGTCTGAGCTGGCCGCGAGCTCTCTGACATGGTACTTTTGCAAGAGATAGCACAGTAGCTATTTCCAAACGTATGCTTTGCTTTAATCTCATGGATTACAAAACTGCATCGAAGCTTACGGAGAGGTTCTTAAGCTTTACCGGAGTCTGCTAAGATCTGGAATCCCTGAAACTTCGGTGACAACCTCTAGCAACCAGCCCTTTGGTAATGACGTGAGAACTGAAAAGTACAGATACTCAAAGAATGCCGTTTCGGAGAGCACCGAGTTACGGTTCCTTTAAGCTGTCTGTGAGGCTCACCTGTGTGTTGCTTTTTCTTTACGTTAGGTTAACTATGCCTTGTGACTTTGGCGCGAGTTATTTCTTCCTCACTGGAGGTGACATCTAGGTGCCATTCGTACAGGATGTCTGCTGTCGCTAATGCCGCTCCTAATGAGGGGATAACGCAGGATTAAGGGCAATTCTTCGCTGCCTACCTCAGTCCCAAGTGATCGGTGCACTCTAATGGCCTCGTCGCGTGTGACATGCCTCCTGACAGGTCCTTTCGTAATTGTTCCGAAGGCCAACGGTCATTTAGGATTGGCAGGGGTGCTCCTGCGGGATAGCGTTGTGTAAGCCTAGGTAAACAATAGTACTTACGCGTAAACAGGGCTATAATGTGTATGGAGGTTGTTATTTGGGTTGGGAACACAATACATGATTGCGTTTCCCGTAATTTCACGCTATTGATTTCATGTAGTTGGTGCTTATGTTGTTTGATGGTGGTTTAAGTCGCAACGACATCAAACCTAGTTTCGGTGGAGCATAAGTGCTGTCGTACGCTCCAGTCACAACGAAAGCTTCACTTAAAAAGAAAAACATTAAGCTGGATAACCTTCCTTTCTTATATACGTCTCCAAGAGTAAAAGATGAGATATACGTCTCCAACACTAAAAGAGGAGTCGCTTCATATTACGTGATCTGTTGCGCAAACGTGGCATGCGGAACGACAGAGAGGGCAAAGGCACGGCCCTGTACATCTTCACATAACGCAATACAATACTTCATGCAAAATGCAAACGAAGCTTCAGGTGTCCGTCAGAGACCAGCACGAAGGGAAAGGAGCCCTTCCTAAGTAATTCCTTTTCGCCGAGGAACAAAAGCTCATCTTACATAGCAGATAGAAGCTCCGAACGCAGCCGCCGAACGATGGCGTGTACGACTGCCTGCGGCAACCGTCTCTTAGCGGTTGTGCCAATGGCAGTGGGCACAGGTAGCGGCGAGAAGTCGCGCGAAGCGGCCCCATGAGCAATGGCCAGTAGAAATGGAACGAGTTATTCTAAGATTGCGAAATCCATCCGGAGACCATTGCAATGATACATCAATTGCCTTATAACATGCCAATTCGTATCCAAGAAGAAAGCATTTCCGACACACTCCTGTCTGGACCATTCCATACCGCTCCAGTCGGTTGAGAGTGGAGCGCTCCCAATGCGAGGCGGCAGATGAAGTCACGGAGATGACCAGAGAGAAAATACGCTGTCAGAGCTCTCAATGATGCATCACTGGAGCGAACACAATGTGCTGTGAATCAGTGGAAGTAGTAAGGCCGCTTTCGTATTTAAAGTTAATCTGTTAAGCAAGTTTACTCTTGGACGTCAGCCTCACTTGGTGATCAAGTTCCAGAGCTTTTCCAAAATTAATCCGGAGCATTTAATACGGCGTTCTCGTAGTCCCAGAGTTGGTTTTGGTCGTTAAACTCCATGAGTCATGGAGTGTCTAAAATAGGCGGGACGCATTTACAGTCACAATGTTCGAATTTGTAAAATCATCATGTACCATTGGCCTGGCAGGAATAGAATACGTGCGTGCACAGGCGCACTCTATTCATATATTATTTTGTTTTATTTTTTCTGTGGGCCCATTTTTGTTGAGTGCACTGTAGGATTTGCAAGCGTTTTAGTCGGCTGAAGAACATATCGCAACGACTGGGGTGGGGGGGAGAAGGGGTAGCGTAAAGAGCATGCCCCCTCTTCTCCGCTTTTATACGACAAACGCAGTGTTACGAAGCCACCACGGAAAGAAAAAAAAGAAGATAGCCTAAATTTGGGCGTATACCGAAGTCGAAAACAAGCACGCTAGTATATACGCATTACGATGGCAGGCCGACAGCATTAAGGAAATGGCAAAGAAGGCATTTCGAGGAGAATGGAAGGAAATTCAGCTTCGCCCTGGAATGCCGCCACCGCTCTTTGGATGTGAGCGGCTGCTATTCGTGGTCTCGTTGAATGTCTACTCTTTCTTTTGGAATCGTTGGTCAAGAATATCATGGCGATGGCACGTCATAAATGGGCCATAGTAACCGCCGCTTCTTTTCCTTTGCTACATCAATTTAGTCTTTTCTATTTATGCCAGAGAGAGCTTCTTGTGTGTCTCGCTATATCGATGTAAGTCCGTCTGAGACCACAAGGACGTGGCCTAAGCACGCAGACGTTATTCCACGGTTGTAGACGCGCTTGTCTAAAGTATTCGAGTCATTTTTCTTTTTTTGTATTGACTGCACCCCGTCGCCTCTACAGGCGATCTCCCGATGCCATGGATTGAGAGATCGGCCATGCCTTCTGAGAGTAGCGGATTGTGACTATCGGAGCGACTATTAATAAGAACGCTCTGCCGATTGCTTTGGCGCATCCTCACAGTGCGAGTGATCTAGTTCTACATCGATTTAGCACACCTAGGTGAATAGAGAAAATAAAAATGTCACCTGAAGGCAACGCGTCTTTTCATGACGGCACGCATCCCCTTTGATATAGGCCTGTGCACGTTTCTCTTCCACCTCTTGTTGGTGTAAATCTTTTTGGGCAAGAATTCGTCACGCTGTCGCTTCTTCATACGGAACATTTGATGTTTTCTTTAGTATGTTTCCTTTTCTTTCTTGCATGAGACAAGCTGAAAAGTGATAACTCACGCACAGAGGAACCTTTAGAAAGGTCTTGCAATGTTCACTCATTTCAAGCTTCAAAACAGTGTGATAACCTGATCCGCTATAGTAACAATCCTGCATTAATAACTGAAACGTTCAGTCTACGGTAATTTAAAAAATAAAAAGTGTAGAAAATGTAGCTACTGAGAAGTTTTTCCGAGTTGTCTTGAATAGAAGACAACACACAACATAAAGGGAACTCAAGGAGAGTAATGCAATTTCTGACTAGGCCTAGTGACTAGACTAGTGACTAGGCCAACACTGTTAATAGCATACTTTCGCTACTTCAGCCGCTTTGAGCCTGCCTGCCTGCGTATCTATGTATTTATCTATATATAACTATATCTATTTATCTATATCTATCTATATCTTTCTATCTATCTCCCTATCCCTTTACGCTAACACAGTGGCCGAAGTTGTCTACCTTCTTGGGCCGCTGGGCATTGCTGGGCAGTATCGAAGATAGATGCATCTTAGATACTCTTTGGGTATCTTGTATATGTTATATGATGCGTTTGGCAATACGTGTATCAGTATCTGTATTTTCGATATATGAAAGAATGTATCGTGTATTTTAAGGTACATGACACTGCTATCGCAACAATACCGTGCAAAAGTATAAACGTTGGCTGAACTCCGCTTCTCAAGCTGATACTGCTGCCACAAAACACCTGAATAAAACTAAAAGCAGGAACATTCTTTTATCTTTCCGCCAGAGCCCTCCAGCGAGGGCAGACGATGCGGTCTGAGCGTCCCTATTGGTGCAGCAGAGTCACATGGTGGTGCTCGCACCATCTCATCAAAAACAAGCACACGAACGTCGGCGCGCAGCCAACACTTCTGTTTTCGTGATTTTTTTTATACTCCACAGCGGTATTTGCGCCATCGTGCAGAGGCTTCTTACTGACGTTATTGCAATTTGATGGCGACCCGCTAGCTGGTCGGCAAGCAGAGCAGCGACTGCCATCAATTACAAAAGCGGCAAGCAACAACCGCTGACAGCGCAGCGTATAGAGAGCTTTCATTGTAAGCAGCTAAAGGAACCCCAATAAATTGTTTTTGAGTGAAAGTATTATACGTTGAGCAAGAAACACAAAAATTTTTGAGATACTAAGAGACATTTTATTCCAATGAAACAAGGTTGGTCGGAGTTAATAAATTTCCAAGCAAACATTTTTGTGCATACGCGTTTGCTGCTACATTGTATAGATCTATAACGGGAAATTGGCGAATTTATCGAAGTATTTTAGCATACAGATGCAAAGTGTCGTATCGGATGCAATACTGCGGTAGTATCTTGTATCTGTAGCTTAAATACTTGTTGCCCGAGTATGTCGAATCGTATCATCATACAATTGCTAAGTACCTTTGCGCAGCCCTGCCGCTCGGTATCTGCTCCTGGTCGAGACGCCGTCTTGGTCATTTCATTGTCATTATTTCAGCCTCGTGATGTCGTCGTCATCACGCCATCTACCCCAACCCAGTCGCCCAAGTTGTCTAATCTCTTGGCCCTATAGGCATGAGCCAGTGGTCGTGATGTGATCGTGATCATTGCATTGTCATCATTACAGCTTTGTCATCAGACACTCGTCACGCCGTTGTAGTCAAGCCATCGTAGTCATACAGGTTTCATGATACATTCATCCATTGTGCTTAAAGCCGTTGTCTTGTCATCGTCGTCACTGCATTGCCGCCATACAGTCACCATCGTGCATTTGTCCTCATATCATCGTCACTTTGTTAGCGTCATGCAGTTGTCGCCATGCCTCCTTGCTCGTGGGCGACCTTGGTGAGCGAGTGCCATAGAGGATATCGGATTATATAGCATATAGTCGAATCAATGAATGTCTTAGGCTTACCACTACGCGTGTTAAACAAACGGGACTTCAGAAATATGGTCTGGCGCTTCATTGCTCGAGTGCTATTCGCATTACCGTCGACGGTCATCTTGAGATGAGTTCTGCCGTAATTTTAAAAATTATGGATGTAATGGAGACGTTAACTTACGTTATTAAATTATGGGGTTTTACGTGCCAAAACCGCGATCTGATTATGAGGCACGCCGTAGTGGGGGACTCCGGAAGTTTGGACCACCTGGGGTTCTTTAACGTGCACCTAAATCTAAGTACACGGGTGTTTTCGCATTTCGCCCCCATCGAAATGCGGCCGCCGCGGCCGGGATTCGATCCCGCGACCTCGTGCTCAGCAGCCCAACAACATAGGCGACTGAGCAACCACGGCGGGTACGTTAACTTACGTAGGTATTCTTTTTTTTTCGCATCAGCTTAGTTATCTTCAGCGAATAAGAAAATATGACGAGGCAAGTCTATCAGGCACTTCATGAGTTTATGGGCCGGCGTGGATGAATTGGTTTATAATTGATCACTCTCTCTCTCTCTCTCTCAATGTTATGCGATACTATGCATGCTTTCTTCCTATTGGTGGGATATAATTGCTACCTGATAAAGCGCAATGAGTGGAATCATTACATCTATGGTAGGCATTCCATTTCACCGTGGCTCATTCGACTTCATTCAACTTCATTTCTTCCCCGCTGACCATCTCAAGCGCACCGCAAAATGTGGTAGGTGTGTTATTCAGGAAAGCAATATTTTAATTACCAGTCAAGTGCGAGAATCCTGTGATAACTCCGCTACCCGTCTTAGTGAGTCCACTGTTTCACAATATGTGGGATTTTACAAGTACGCAGGCTACGGGCAGTCCAGAGGGCCCACGACATCGTAACGGGATTTCGCCTCCCGGTGCCATCGTGGGCGGAGCCACCGACTTGACCCTGATGGAGCCTTCGGCTCCCCCTGGCCAGTTTCTCAGGACCAATAAAAGTTCTTGTCACTGTCACTGTCACGCAGGCTACGTTCGTTTTAAGTCGCACTCGCGCAGATAACTGAGCAAATGCAGATGTGGGATGCGTCACAAAATAGAGGAATAAATTCCCGGTGGCCTGCAGGATTTCGCTCCAAGTACATTTGTATACGGCATATCTGGAATTAATTGCCTTGACCACGTCTGTACTTACACATCATAATGATCATCACCATCGTCATCAGCCTATATATATATATATATATATATATATAATGTTCACTACAGGACGAAGGCCTCTCCCTGTGGTCTCCCATTACCCCTGTCTGGCGCTAGCTGATTCCAACTTGCGCCTGCAACTTACACATGTCGTACTGTAAGTAGTACGGCCCGTCTATTCCTGTAGTACTAAATGGCAGCACAGCCTTAAGAATCCCAAAGCTCGTAACAATGGGGAATTTAGTCCTCAAAATAATAATCTGAAGATATAAAACACCGATCCAGTGTGAAATTTAGGAATTTTGAAAGATTTTGTGTTTCAAGCTGCCGAATTTAGGGTTTCGATCACCAACTGCCACCAGAATTCACCATTTGTCGCTACCAATCCGAGTGTAAGACAATGTGCAAGACCCCAAGTGCGTAGCTCCATCCACACCACCATCTACATGTGTACTATAAAGCCAAGCTGTAGACAGGGACGCCTACGAAACTGTGCGTTGAATACCCATGGTCTGAGAAGCTGAACTAAGACCTTGACTTGGGCGAGTTAGTTCATAATGGGTACAGCAACGGGACTGGGATGGATACAGGTGAAGGCAAATGCGCACCGCTACAACCTGAGCAGCTATAACATATTCAACGTGTGCGTATCCCGACAGCTTTGTCTCCGTCCGCGCTGGCACCGCTTATTTGGTATTATTTTCTGTTTCAACTTACCGTAGTTTGACGCGATGTTACCGCGTTTGTGCGGTTATTCGTTGTCCTTTGTCCACATGAAAGGCTAATCTTCAGCAATGTGGACTTCATTGGTATATTTTACCTTAAGGACAAAGAAGCTTCAGTTTTCTTTTTTAAGCACCACACTGCTGTGGTGCTTAAAAGGGCGGTATAACCATGTAGTAAATAACCTTCATAGCATGTGCGCACCGCCCATACTGCTGCTGACCGTATTAACATTTGCGTCCCAACTACTCCTCGGAGAGCGCAATATATACATATTCCATCGTGTCTCATATATAGGTGCAGCCGCCTTCGATTACGTTCCTCACAGATCCCTGAGTTGCAACTTTGCATAGAAGCACTTTCGCTGCATTCAAGGCACATCAGTAAACGGGCTTTTCTGAGGCAACTCCTCTTTTCGCAAATCGCTGAGGGGCGTCATTGTGACCGAGTCATTACTTCAGCAGGATGACAGCGCTGCCATCCAGTCGGCAGTGTTCAGAAGAACCCTCGAGTCACCAGGTTGGTTTAAATATGGAGGTTAGGCTTGTTCCTAAGTCTTTGTCGGGGAGCGAATCTGCTTAGTGTGTTGCATAATAAGTGTCCCCGGGTAACAAGATATTCTGCAAGTGGGACTAGACACGCATGAATAGCGACGCGACATGAGGGGCAGGATGTTACGGTAGACGGGAATTCGTCATTTCATGGGGCCACCGCACCAGAGCTGCTGCTTCTGACCCGGAGTAAGCGCTTCGCGACCGCCGTGGCTACCGGATTCCCGCTGCACGGCACGCAAGGTTACGCAATAGACGCCAACTTGAGAGCGCAGATGGGTCGTGATGGAGAAATAGGAAGAGGGCCCATTGTGTGAGTCATGTGCAAATGAGCTCAGCATTTGCGTGACGCGCGCGTCTCTCCTTTACGCATTCGCTTTGACTAGCGCTGCACCCTCTCGTCCCTCTGCCTCATCAGTTTAGTTACCCAGGACAGCACCAATTTCATAGCCGAGGTCCCGGCACTGACGCGGCAACTGACGTGCGGCTCAGTGCGGCATCAGCGTGGTTTTCAACTCGACAAACGCAACTCTTTTTGACCTCTTCGATGATGATAGGCGTGTCTTTTAGGGATATCTGTCCTTACCTCCCCATCAAAGTACAATGAAAATATTATTATTATTTTTATTATTATTAAATATTTATTATTATTAATGATAATAACCGTACCTTGAATGCTGCTAAGACCAAAGTCATTACTTTCACACGCAAAACAGTAAGTATTTCTTTTTCTTAATCTGTATATTCCGTACCGCTGTGTAAGGTCTGCGAGATCAATGATCTTGGTGTACTTTTTGATGCAACCTTACACTTTTCTGCTCACACTAAACGTGTTGCAATGAGGGATATGCGCTCTCTTGGCTCTGTCTGCAGATTATCGAGGGAATTCACGTGTCCTACAGTGTTCCGCAAGTTGTACACAACCATCTGTCTTCCTCAACTCAAATATGCATCGGTCGTCTGGAATGGCATCTTACAGATCCAACACTGACATTATAGATCGGTCCAGAAAAAGTTTCTAAGCATATACAATAACCGCTTTGCATACCTGGACATTGGTCCTTGTACTAGCACTGTTGGATTGTTGTCATTGCCCTTACTTCGCTACCGACGTAACCGCGCTGACCTTCTGTTTCTCTTTAAACTCCTTCACGATAACCTCACGTGTCCCGAACGCCTCAGCTATATCACGTTTCGTATTCCGCGGAAGATCACCAGAGAACATAGACATTTTCTTGTTCCTGCCTGTCATCACAAACACTCAACCATCCACAGAATACAGACTCTTTATAACGCTTACTTTGGTGATATTGATATCTTTCATAACTCATTGTCACCATTCTTTCCCGAGCTTTGCCTTGTGTTATAATTTTATGCATTGTTTAAGTGCCCTTCGCCTCCTTTTTCTTTTGTATTTACTTTGCGCTTTGTTGTAGGTGCTTTCTTTTCGCAATCTTTATTTATATTCATTTAAGTTTTTAATGATATTTCCTTGCAGTGTTCTTGTTCTTGCTTTTTTATATATGCGTGCGCCAACACTCAAACCTTAGGGTTGTTCCTGGGCACGTTAAACAAACATGAATGATTGAATCTTATTGTTATTTCGAGGTGTGGAGTGAAGGATGTCACGGATTGCCATATGTGTGTTTGGAATTAGAGAAATGCAATGTATGTTGAATTTTTTATCAGCTGTCTGCGAGGATTACGATAGCGTTTCTTTGAACGCTTATCTTTGATTGCGTGACAGCTTAATTAGGATGATCAAGTAAATGAAGAGGAATGGTGAAAGCAACGTTACACAAGGATAAATTAATCAGTATAACAACCTTCATACTAATAGCTTATTTCGCCAAAAGTACGCAAAATATGATGTCAGAAAAGTTCGCGGAGAAGCGTTTTTTGTGGGGTGTCTTATTTTATAAAATCCCACTGGATGTCGTTAACAGACATAATTCGGTACTAACTTTGCGTGTTAAACTAGGCAATGGCAATATTTCCTAAAAAGGACCGTTGGTATACGGCATAATACGGCAGTAATGGCCTGCAGGAGATAGAGGCAGTATTTAACAAAGATGAGCTGGTTAAAACATACAATAAAGAGATACAATATCAACATAAAAGTTAAATACAGGTCCCGAAGCTCTAACGCATAGTTCACATAAAGTTCAAATGAGCGCAGGGTACGTCACAACACCGAATTTACTTAGCCAAGTAATGTCTGTCTTTCGTTTCTCGTTTGTTTCTGCTAGTCGGCCATTTTTTTATATGTACTGTTTTCCTAAGCGAAAAGGAGTAGCGGGAAACACTCACGATGGCAACCTCTCCTGCACAGACGTTTAATATGTACGATAATAATAAACAAAACCAGCAGGAGTCTAGAAAATGGAGGAAGAGCACAACAGACGAAGCGTATACGACACACCTGCCATTGTGTCGCAGTGCGTGCCATTTGCTGTGTCATTCCAGCAAAAAAAAAAAAAAAAGAAACAACAAAGAAAAGCCCACATGCATGTAGGGTCACAGTTCAAGAGAGTGCGCAGATTCTTGCCTTGCCACGACTCCCTGTCTGCTCCATAACGCCAGTGTCCCATTAACTGGCATCGCTCAACTTGCGAACTGTAACTTTCATCGCTCACAGACGCATTGTCTCCGACATGCTTTCGTTTCAATCGGAGCAAGTGGCACGCGAGAAGTGGCGCCTCGCATAATCAAATATCATGCTTTCTTAATGGTCCTTCCTTAGGTAATTAGATTCGGACTGTCGTCTCTTTTCGCAATGAGTTGCAACTCTGACTTCTTAAAAAGTGCGAGTCAAACTTCCCGTCTGTTTACGTATATGCAGGAAGCTGAGAACGCGCCAGCTTCGTAACCTTCTCTGTCTGTTCCATGCCTGACGACTTATGGCAGACTTATTGTATTTCGCTGGGAGACTCATTTGGGTTTGTAGTGAATTTTGAAGGGGGGGGGGGGGGGGGGATCGCTTTTAAAAGCACACTTATGTTCCTGCAAGAAAGTCTCAAAAAGGCAGCACTTAGAGTCGAGCTTGTTATTTTGTTCGCCATTGGGACGCCATTGGATTCCACGAGGAAAACTTTAATTGCCAAATATTTAAAACTATTAGGAACTTTTTGCTTTCAAGCAGACAGAAACATTTGTCTTCGTACGATGTGCATTTTGTTTCATTATCGAGCAATCGCAATTATATTCAGCGCACAAAATTTGTCCTGGCCAGCACACATCTCACCGGTGGCATGGAAAATTAAGACACTGAAGTTAGTGTGAAAGCTTGCGAGTGAGCATCGTGAGAAATTAATTACTGAGACATCATCATCATCATCAAAATCATCATCATCATCATCATCAGCCTGTATTTATGTCCACTGCAGGACGAAGGCCGCTCCCTGCGATCTCCGATTACTATGAGATATACTGTGTAGATTTTATACAGTCATCCAATCAGCATTTTTGTCGAAGGGCTCGCTATACCTTCGAGCTTTTTTTTTTTTTTTTGAAGGACATTTTCTCGGATTACTACAGTGAGAGGGCACATTTAACTGATCCGTGGAGCCGAGCAGCCAATTATCGTATGCGTTGCCTTTAATTAAAAAATCCCATTACATATGGCGTGGATCAGCGTTTCAAAGAAAATCATCCATTTTCTACTTAATCTACAAACTATGTTTTAGTTCTGCTTGGAAATGGCGTTCATGCAGCTTGTGGATTCTGGCTTACTGGATGTGCTTGAGTGAGCTGTTTTCATTAAGCATGGCCCTGAAATTAAACGTAATAGATGTTGTTTGTTAGGTAAATATAGCGATGTATAAGTTTTCATGTTTATTTCTTAACGTAGTGTCATCGCCTTGCCTATGTTGCTCCCAGGTGTAGCAGACCTGTGACTGAGGATAAAGGAGACGAATACTTGAGTCCACGCGACGACGCATGGACTGTGTGTAGTGCTAACGCTTGAGTACTTAACATTAACTAAAGGCCGTTGACAGGCTGAGTATGCGCCGGCACTCGTGACCTGTGTAAACGGCGTAGTCTTTGCGTGAGCAGCATGAAACTGGTGGGACTTGAAAACATTTTTTTTTTGTAAATGAAGATCTTCAAGTCTGCTGCCTCTTTTCCAGCACACCATATTTGCACGACTCTAATTAGAGTGAAAGCAAAGGAGTGTGTGAAGTACAGCCATGATAAACGAAGCTGAATTAGTTGACGATAGAAAGTGTCATGCACAGTTCGCGCGCATACGCTGCGTATATTTCCGGAGGTCGAAACTGGCAACGTGCATAAAAGCGATAGGATAGAGCAGATCTCACTAGCGTGGGTTGCTCACAGTTAATTTCGATGGTACATGGTGTAGGTGAGGTCGAGGTACCTCGCAGCTAGAGCTGCTGGGTAAGTTTAAGGCACATTTTGAAGCAACCCTTGAGCAACCCATATCGCGTGCATAATGCATAAACGTAAATCAAGTAATCGCACAGATTGCGCGCATTGCACCACGGTGAGCACGTTAATTGCAGTTTGCACAAGTATTGTTTTGAGAAGCAACGTTTAGCGCAATGCGTCATTACCAGGGGGTCTTAGAAATCTCTGAAGGAAATTTCTAAGACCCCCTGGCAATGCCGCATTGCGCTAAACGTCGCTTCTAAAAAACAATACTTCTTGTGCAAACTGCAATTAACGTGCTCACCATGGTGCAATGCGCGCAATCTGTGCGATTACTTGACTTACGTTACATACGTTTCATACTTACAGACGTCAGGCTACGCACTGTGCACACGGCGGAAAGCAGAAGGGCAAACAATGGCCTAGACTTTTAGAAAAGCGGTATAAAGCCATAAGACAACGACGCCTAGGAAAGCATAGCAGAACTGCACTGCTTTTCACAGTGATGCTGTTTCTGCGGACACTGTGCCATCGTCCGGTCGCTAAAACCCACTTGACCTAGCGGGAGAGGAGAGAAAAGAAGAGCTCAACCCTATGAGAATGCTGTGAGAGGGTGCAGATGAAAAGGAGAACGGAGAAGGGAGTTGACGTAAGTCGCGCCGTTCAATACGCGCGTTGGAGGTGGAGAGCGTGAGACACGCCAACGAATGGCGTGTACGAAAAAAGTAGGCCAACGAAGGAGTGGGGTGTGAGAGGAGTTAGCGTTGGTTGTATATACGGAGCTTCGATAAAGGACTCTTGTCTGGGACGTCGTAGAAAAGCGTGAGCAACGCGCTAGGAACGCTGTCGCCCATGGACGCCGACGCGTCCCATCCCCCGCCAGTAGCGTTGTTCACAGCTTCGCTGTTCCACCATCTTAAGAAGTGGAAGGGGCGGTGCTTTTTTAAGCGAAGCTTTATAGGCTCATAAGTGCCGGCGGTGGTGGTGGTGGTGACAGTGACAAGAACTTTATTGGTCCTGAGAAACTGGCCAGGGGGAGCCGAAGGCTCCCTCAGGTCAAGTTGGTGGCTCCGCCCACCATGGCACCGGGAGGCGAAATCCCGTTGCGATGTCGTGGGCCCTCTGGACTGCCTGGAGTTGGATGTGGTCGTGGTCGCTTCTTAGGAACTCCTCCCACTGTTCCTTTGTGGCAAGCATAGAGTTTTCTATGGCTGGGCACAGCCAGAGCATGTGATCGAAAGAGCATGAGTCGGCTCCGCATTTAGGGCAGGACTGCGGGAAGTGCGGGTCTATCCTGCTAAGGGACCGCGGAGTGGGGTACGTGCGGGTTTGTAACATTCTGAGCGTGCTAGCTTGTGGTTTATTTAGTTTTGGGTGAGCAGGAGAGAACCACCTTCTTTCCAAGCGGTAGTGTGAGACGATCTCGTGAAAGGTGCACAATGGGTCTTTCTGGATGCTAGCCTCGTTACGAGGAGGGCCGTTGACGGCTGCACGGGTCGTGAAATCGCGCGTCAGCCGGTGAGCCCTTTCGTTGGGGTTGCAGCCATGCGGTTGGATTGAGTCTCCCAGGTGGGCCGGGAACCATGAAATGTGGAAATATGCTTCCGTGCCAAATTGACTGAAATTAGTGAGCTTGTTGATCGCAATTCTATTCGCCCGTTTCGATACTCGTGCCGCCGAAAAGGACCTAACGGCTCTACGGGAGTCCGAGAAGACGTGGTGGTGGTGTCACGCTGAAAAGTGGGCCGATCCTGGTGATTGTGCAGAAAGGGTCCAAGCTCAATGGCACATACCCCTGTGGGCTCGGGGACCTGCAACGCGCCCTTGAACTATCCTTGTCACATGTGGGACCCAAAGAGACAAAATCACCTGCCCAAAATGGGGGTAAGCGAAGCTTGTCGTCGATTCTAGCGTGAGGGCTTCTGAAGCCCAGGCGAAACGTCAGCGAAGAGCCACGGACCCCGAGTTGCGGGAGCGCGATGTATAGGCCAAACGTGAGCGAAGAGCCGCCGACCCTGAGTGTAGGGCAAACGAAGCGCAACGCCTCCGACAGCGTCGACTTGCCACAAGCTTTGCTTACCCCCATTTTCTCGACATGGGAAGGGCTATGAATTTCTTATATATTTTTAAAGTTACGTTTAGGCGTGTCTCATAATCAGATCGTATTTGCATATAAAACTCCAGAATCTAAATGTTCCGCTTAATTAGGCACGTCAATATAAAAAAAAGACAACAGTTAATATCCGCCATTCTTTACTTGGTTCCATTACCTGTGCGCTTCGTTTTCTTTTTGTTCGTATCGTTGTTAACACCGTGCGACATGCACTTGGAGATCCGTCACTGCGCACCGGGGCTTTGGGGTGGTTGCGCATTTCCTATTCGACGTACTGGTTTGTTGAGCAACTGAAGCACAAAGTTAAGGTCTTGATGCCATACGGTGCGCTGCTGCGCTGCTTTTATCACTGCCTTTCTTGGATTTGTATATTTGACTTACCGGCATACATTCATACATTCTGGCACTTTTTGACCGTTTCAAGGTCCGCAGTCGTAAATGCGCCCCAATAAAGCACGTGTAGCATTCCTACGAGATACAGGCCTTCAATGAGAATTTCTAAATAACTTCTACGTTAGTGCATTTATGCTGGCGTATGTGTTATTTCGTTGGTGCTTTTTGCTGGCTTTTGTTGTTGCTGTTCTTTTTTTGAAATATCGCTCTTTCTTTCATCCCTCGCCATTTTACCTGGAATAACATGCCATATGACAGGCCTGCCGATCAAAATAAAAGTGTGTGTGCTTGTATCTTCCTTCGGGATGACCGCCGTCACCGTTCAAGAGAAATAAAGTTTGCTCATACCTTTGATCTAAGTTATGTGTCACCTCTATGTGGTGTGCTAAACTGCTTCGCTGGGAATCCACTATCACAGCAGTGGAATGGCGCGTGATTTTTTTTTTCTCTGCTTGCTTCCTTCCGTCCAGACTCACCATGGCCGCTGCGTACAACAAGCAAGGTCCCAGTCAGCAACTGCTGGCAAAGAGGTAAATACGGGCAAACTGTAGCTTTATAGATCGGCTTATACAGCTCAAACCGGGGGTCCATGGGGTACGGCCGCGGGCGCTGGCCATATACATGCGCCAACGAATGCTCTTTCTGGGACAAGGGAGTGTTCTCCTCTCTCTGTTCAGAGAGTGTTGCTCTCTTATTGATAAGAAAGATGGCTCTGAGCAAACACCTGCGACGGGCACAACTACAGAAAAACAATCACAATTTAGCTCCTCGTTCTTGTTTTCTTTTTGCTTTTAATTTTTTTACTTTAGGGCTGCGAAAGAATGGCAGAGACTCGCCGTTAGGTTGGGCTGCAGGCTAATAGAAGAAATTGAAAGAAGCTATAGTGCTTCCTTTAAATGTGGGATAAAGGTGTAGAGAACAAAAGACAGGTGGTTGCCATGCCGGTGGCGGAACGAGCGACAAATTGATGGAGGTAGCGTAGCAATATTGAAGATGTAATAGGAAGAAATGGAAGAAAGAAGGGCCAAGCTGGGGGGACTAAATAGAAGGTCGATATCGGGAAGTGGTAAGGCTGCGAGCAGCTCCAACACTTTCATTCCGCGAGCAGCCGCAAAGGAGAGAAAGGAGGCAATGTATACCCACAGTAAGCAAAAACGCAAACTCACGACAGCGGGAAGATTCATGAAGATGTGCAGGGATTCTCATCTTTTCCACTGAACTTGGTCATTTGCCGCAAGATAAGGTTGCCGACCAGACGCAACTGACATGACTAAAGAAGATGAACAGAGCTTGATCACTTCCTTGAATTGCAATCTTTTAGCCTTCGTGTTTTGCTTTCTGTAGACGGCTTTACCAGCCTGTTCTGATTTGCTCAGCTTGAACCACTTCCACTGGTGTTTGCCTTTCTTTTTTTTTCTTTGGCTGTAGGAGAACTATATATGCTTCACTATACGCACTGTAGACGTAACTGTCATCCTCAGCGAAGCAAGAGCATGACCTGGTGATTGCTGTCAGGACTAGGCGCAAGCATAGATTCTGCGTTGGACCATTGTTTGCTGTCGGTTTAGCTTACGTATTAACTTGGTCTGCTCAGGCTCCGTCGTCGCAGTATCACGCGAGATATTGGAGGTTAGTCGCGCGCCCCGTTTGACGTCGACAACGGAGAAGGAACATGCCAAACATTAGCTGGGTTCATATGCTGATGCGAAGTTTATCTCCAGCAAGTCAGTTATTAATGCGAATGGCGTGCGACTCAACGCGATCATTAAGCGCCAATATGAATACGTGGATCATTGCAAAATGACAGGATGAAAGCACGCCGCAAAGAAAAGTAAGACTTACCCACTTACGGCTTCTACAAAGGCACGCTCAGCGTACCGAATAGTTATCGCGTCAACAGGTAACTCAAGATATATGGTCGGTAGCTTCATTCGCGTATACCAAGTTTAGTCCATTGAGAGATTGGTAAAACTCGAAGCGACTAAGATAGCATACAAATCATGCGTTTCACATTCTGCACGATATAATACAAGCCCAGAACTGCAACAGTTTATCGCACATGCACCGGGAACGTGACGTAGCTGTCATTATGCATAGTCATTTTCCAGCACTGGTGGAACCGCCTGCCAGAGCAGAAAACACGCCGATCGTTACCGTGGCTCGACTTGTAGTAAGAAATGTGGTCTACTTCCTCGTGTTATAATTCCTAGTTATATGTGCATTTATCAAAATTGCGCAAAAGAATGCTGCGCTAGTGGTCGCAAACTGAGAAATCTTCCCAAGTACTCATTTCGACATAAGCCATCTTATCGCTCAAACTGTTATTTGACCTTCTGGAGGGCCCAAAATATTTGTCGCCACTTCCAATATTATAACAAATCAAAAGACCAAGCAACCAACCTCCTATCATGGCTCATTCACGGTGTTATGTTGATTTTTTACGCTAAACATGATTTTTGTTTTACATTTAGTTGTACGAATATGGAGAAATATCACTTAAAAGTGTAATGAACTGCAAAACAGAAGCCGTAAACCAAAGTAGCAAGCGCGAACGGAACACGCTCAGTCATGTTGTATCATCTGTCAGTTTAACCACTAAATCAATTACCTTACTCAGCGAAGTAGTTCACATGCATATTCGCGTGATGCGGCCAGATGTTCACAAATCAACAGTATATATATATATATATATATATATATATATATATATATATATAAGAAAGGCAGAAATGTTAACCAGTCAAGAGTCCGGTTAGCTACCCTACACTGGGGGAAGGAAGAAGGGGAATAGAAGGCAAATGATACAGCGCAAATAGCCTAGCATGGCATAGTTGTTAAGTGTTATCAATTTCACGCTGCCTCACTTATTTGTATAGCGACAACTTTACCAGGATAGCCAAGGAGAAAAGCAAACCATGACAGTTTTTCCTGGCTTGCCTGATCGAAAAACGCCATCGGGCCCTAAACTATTATTGCGTTAATAGCTTCTGCAGATGGAAATCTAACCGACGTACCGCTTGCACTGACAACATTAGGTGCATAGAAACAAAGTGAAGCAGGCCTGCAGAAAAGTAAAGCGCGAGACGGCAATGCCATTAATTATGTTGGCGCTGACGTTGTCCTTCGTGCGACTTCCATTAATCATGGCTGAGATTTCAATGTAGCAAACCGGGTGCGCTTTACGGTACAGTCAGCAGGCATGCAGGCGTGGTGCAAAGGCGCAGAGTGAGCTTATTGTTTGCGCTTCTGTGAATGCACCAATGTATCACTTTACGCATTCACAGCAACCTTATTTTCTGTGCTTCTATGTGTTATTAAATTATGGGGTTTTACGTGCCAAAACCAGTTCTGATTATCAGGCACGCCGTAGTGGGGGACTCCGGAAATTTTGACCACCTGGGGTTCTTTAACGCGCACCTAAATCTAAGTACACGGGTGTTTTCGCATTTCACCCCCATCGAAATGCGGCCGCCGTGGCCGGGATTCGATCCCGCGACCTCGTGCTCAGCAGCCCAACACCATAGCCACTGAGCAAGCCACGGCGGGTTTCTATTTGTTATGAATATATGATATATTTCGCCTTGGTAAACTGCAGCGCGATTATTAGAAAATAAAGGAACCTGGGAGAACATATTGGGAAGAAGAAACGGTTTTATCACAGACATGCTCTTCAAAGGAAAGTGTAAATTGAGACAATACGATTTTAATGTGCCCCAGGAGCACGAAAACTGAGAAATGGCCATTATCATTGAAAAACTTCGTGTTGAACAGCACTCCGTAATGAAAGAAAAGTGCGCGTAAACAGCTTATTAAGCAGAACAATATATACAAGACAATTTAAGACAATTTAACTTTATATACTTCAACCTCTCTTCGAACGTTTGTAGACAGTGCCGAAACAAGACAAGTGCGAACTATTCCTACATCAGCTTTATTGAGTCTGTGAGAACAACAATTGAAAAAGAACGAATGTTGCGCTGGACGATATTGTTTCCACAAAGCAATCTCCTGCATGATTTGCGTGCCATTGTGTAGTCGGTAATCACAAGAAAAACGATTGTAATATGACACCCCCACAGATGCGAGAAACTCGGGACATCGTTTATTTGCTTTCGATGGCGCACAAGGGGCCGCACAACGTGAAACCTAGGTGACATCTCATATCGATGCACCTTACTCTGACATTTTAGATGACAGGAGCTGGCAGGCGAGATGAAAGTTTTCGCCGTCGCGCTGCCAACCTGCTCTCACCACTATACTCTCCTGCGGGCATCTGCATTATCACTACGTGGGTGTGCCGAGCCGAACCGAGACGCTGGGACAAGACTTAAGCACCGGTGGGTGATCCTCGATAATAAAACAATTACCATCTCGGCCGCCACCCTTGGCATCGGGTCTCCCGCGGTTGACCACATGGGTCCAACCACTTATACAGCGCGTTCCTTTACCACCCCTGCGGCAAACATTTCGCGAGCACTTTTACTCCACTCTTCTCCTTATTCTGTATGTGCCGGTTTCCTTTGTATTCACACGTAGGCCCTCAAGCAGCTCAGCTCTTTCTCTTCGAGAGGCCTTCCCGCATTACTTACAAAGGATGGCTGTAGTATACGCAGGGTGTACACTTCCGCGTTATCATTTCTTTCTTCTCGGGATCGAGTCGCCTCAAACTCATATTGCGCCGTTCGTAGCATTACGAAGGAGGAGGGAAAACAAGAGGTGAACCATATTAAGTGTCGGGTCGGCTACTCTGCTCAGGGGGATGGGATAAGGGCAGAAAAGATAAGAAAACAAGAGAAGATTAAAAAATAATAACTCGCGACGGTGTTGCAAGCGTAAATGGGACAAAATTTTTATGTTCTGATTCCGTTTGTATTTGATTATGTTGAATTTTTTTTATTGAAGCGTAAGTTTTCAGTATGTGATGTGCTCTTTTGATTACTTGAATGAATCGCAACCAGGCACATGCTAGGGATTCAGATGCGCTCAATACAGCGCATTTGTCTAGTGTTTATTGAGAATGAAAATCAAATCGAATAAAAAAATCTTGCTCACCTTCATCACTTCTTGACCCATTTCCTCCACCCTCACATAATTTTTTAGTTCATTTTTTCACTTTTTTTAGGTCATTCCACACAGGCCAACGACGGCACTTCAAAGCATCGTCTACCCGAGGTCGCACGTAACTTGAGCCAACCCTTAAAAATATGCAAATGTCACGTAGCTGGAAAGAATCAAGGCAATGTTGTTAGCCGTCTCTTGGAAATACTCACATTATTGTTGCATACCGCCTAATTACAAAATTAGTCCTAAATAATTAACTTATCAACGAATGTAATTAGAGTGAAAAGTGTCAGTAAGAAAGTTATAAGGAAACATGTATAGAGCAACATGAAAAACTACCGATACAGCTTACTGTTGCTCAAGACGTGCTAGGTAAAAGTGTTTTTCCAAGTAGTGAAAGAAGCCCCCGAATACACACAAAGTGCCTCGAGCGCCAGTCGCGCGGCAATTTTGTGTATATTAGCATGCTTCTCTCATGCTTCGAAAAACACTTTTCTGTAGCACGTATTGAGCAACAGAAAGTGGTATCGAGAGTTTTTCATGTTGCTCTACGACTTTCTCATGGACACTTTTTATCTAATTATAATATTTCACATGTTGATTACTAAATTAGGACTCCTTCATTCGTTTCCTCTAATTACATAATAAATCTGAGTATCTCCAAGCAACGGCAAACAACATTACATTGGTTTAGTCCAGCTACGTGGCATTTGCATATTTTTAGGTTTGGCTCGAGTTACGTGAGATATCCTGTAGATATCCTATAGAAACAAATCGAAACTAACCATAAACGTGTCATGTCTGAGATACTGATCAGCCTGCTCAGAGCTTTGGGTGCTTGTTGCTGCGAGTGGCATGCTTTGTATTTGGTGAAGCCATAGTTAGGAAGAAAAATTGAGGTGTGATAATGTTGTTCGGAATGTGGTCATCGCTTATCACACACAATTCGTGCCGTTCTGATATGAGTGTAGTTGATGACGAAAGCTATTCATTGAGAGATGCTATTATTTCCTTCGTGTTACAAATGTTCATTAACTTGCCCGCGGAATGATCGTCAATTTTTTTCTCTATAAAACACACATGTGGATTCAAATGCGGCATGTTTAATTCATCATCATTATCAGCCTATATTTATGTCCACTGCATGACGAAGGCCTCTCCCTGTGATATCTAATTACCCCTGTCTTGCGCTAGCTGATTCCAACTTGCGCCTGCAAATTTCCTAACTTCATCAACCCCCCTAACTTCCTGCCTCCTCGACTGCGCTTCCCTTCTCTTGGTATCCTTTCTGTAACTCTAATGGTCCACCGGTTATTCATGCTACGCGTTCCATGGCCCGCCCAGCTCCATTTTTTCTGCCTAATGTCAACTAGAATATCGGCTATCCCCGTTTGCTCTCTGATCCACACCGCTCATAAATCTATTTCTTTCTTTTCGCCTAATTACATAATAATCTGAGTATCTCCAAGCAACGGAAAACAACATTACATTGGTTGTGTCCAGCTACGTTGCATTTGACGATGATGAAAATAACGAACTATACCAGATCAATGAAATGCATTCATATGAGCATGGGCGTTGAGAGCAGATAGCTACACATGATGTACGTCACGAGTGATGATGGTCGTTAAACATGTCCTAGCGAATCGACCTCTAAGAAATATAAAACGCTTGTTTTGTTCAAACTAGAGGACAAGGAAAGCTGCAGATATAAAGTACGATTCTAACGAGAATGGCTTCGGTGCTTCCATAATGACGGAATTGCGGTCTAAGGTTCTGCATTGCTTATGCACTGTTCATTCCTTCGAGTGACAATACGTTACATGTCGATAGATCGCACGGTATAAGGGAGACTCTTGAGTATAACTTTACTTCAGTTTCTGCCACCTGTGCTTCTTTGCCGCAGTGTATCAAGGCGTCACATCATGCAAGGCGTCACCCCATGATCGCGAATAATATCCATGATATCACGGATGTCAGAAAGCAGCAACAGCTATGCAGCGCCATCACTCCAGTATGTACCTGGTGTTTCAACAAGGCAGTATCGAATTTTTTTTTCCCTGAATGAACACGCACGCCTGGTACTCCTTTTACCTGCACTTGTCGTAGACGTAATCGGCTCCACTTCCCTCCACTGAACGGCTGTCTTTCGGTATCTGCTCACTAAGAGTGCAGCTGCCCTTTCCTAGTAACGCAATCAATCCGAGCGAATTCGCAAACGAACGCTCTTCGTACCATGCCAAAGCTTTCACATTCGCAATGCACGGCTCGGCGAATGCGCCTCGAAGCCACGTTGTCAATGTCACACACGTGATGCGACTCGCAGCAGAGCAGATACTGGAGAGAAAATGAAATACCAACCATCGGCGCCCGCAGTTTCCCAGCTGGCATCTGGTCAGTGAGTGTCCCTGGTGATGCATAATGCATGCAGTGCTCGGGATTCTCACCGCGCAGTCACGTGCATGTCTCTACATACCGCGGAGGCGTCAGCGCTTACCCTCTGGTTCCGTCAGCAGCGTGCAACTGCTAATATGCTCCCTTCGGTGTCTGGGAGAGAGGCAAGATTTTAATGTGTGTGTGTGTCGGGGGGGGGGGGGGGGGGGGAGAAAAGCAGAGAGGTCGTCTGGAGGAACTTGTCTCTGGCCAGCTACTCTGTGGTCGTCCAATTGCGCTGTCGGGCTGATTCCCATCTCAACCAAGCCCGAACGTCTCCTCCGACTGCGTCAACCCCTTTTCTTCTTGTCTCTCGACTCCTCGCTTTCGTCTTCTACTGTGAGCCCGTTGTCCTCCAGCAAAAGCAGAACGTTAGTTACGCATGCCAGAAAGCTATGCATTTAAATGCACAACCGCCTGCTATTGAGCTACTACTAATGTCTTGACGTGGTGTCAATCATATGATTAAAACTGGTATCTCCTCTACGTCGACCTAATGCTGAAGTTCCAACTGATTGCTGTAAACGAACCGAGGCCGCTCTGGACGTGTCAGTTTACAGAAGCAGGTGTTTTTCGCATAAAGAATACAGGGCGATTCTGTCAGTTTAGCTGGATTATCTGAGAGAGCGATACATTAACGACACATTACAATGTTTGAATGAATATTTAAAAATATTCACCAATTATTTTTTTTATTATTCACTTTAAGGCTTATGTTCGAATTGCGAAACTGAAGCTGAGAAGTAGTGAAGTCATGTCTGCTTAGCTTGAATCCTGACTAGCATGACTTTGTGCTTAACGCGCACTTTTGGGAGACACCCGAAAAACCTAAGATCTCGACAGTGGCGCTACTTTTACGACTTACGCTACGCAAGCATGCGTTCAATGCTGATCTGCTTTAATTTTGCAATTGCAACATGTGTTCTAAAGCAAAGTATGAAAGAAATATTTAGTTCATTAGCTAATTAGTTAATATTAACTAAAGTGCCTTCTGCATATAGCAATGTCTTCACTATGTAAGTTCCGCCTCTTTCTGAAATGCACCGAAAAAAGCAGAACATCGCTATCTGTCGAAGGCATCTTTAAAAAAATATTTTTGAACTAAAGACAAGCAGATGTGAGTGTCAGTCGCGTTTATTTTTCAAACACCTTCGCATGCACTTCCTTTGTGTGTGCCCGCTAGTGAGGTAGTGCAGTGCGCCATGCCCTAAAGCAGTAGGCAACCGTTCACTATACCATTATAACATAAACTTCTATAGGCCAGTGCCCTTGCCTTCATGTGGTTGTAGTCAAAGAAAAATCGAGCACCCTTTATTGTTTTTGCTCTGTTCAGAAAGCTACATTTGCAGAGCTCAAGTTCCTAATATCTGCTGGCGGGCATAATAGACTGTGAAGTCACTGCTGCCACTGAATTGTTGACGCGGCTTACTTCGTTCATGCACCTCACCACTCTTTTTTATCTTGTCATCCATTCCATCCTGTTCAAGGAGCCAACTAGAAACCAGAGCTACCTCTGGTTAATTAAGCTTCCTTCCTTTCTATAGTATATCCTGCCCTTTCTTTCTCTATCCCTGGCTTTGCCTCAACACATGGTGCTTAGGGAAAATATCACCATGTGCATGTTTTCGTTGTTTATGTGTCCATGTGTGCCGTTGTGCATGGGTTGGCCTCTGAAACAGCAAAGAATGTAGATACGAAAACGATGCAACGACCTGAGAGCACAATTACTACAGGCCTTGAGGGGCTGAGAACTTCAAGGCCGGTATGATTCTGTGGTCCCCAATTTTAATTACTGCTCTACCTCATTAATTTAAAAGGAGATGTGTTAACCAAGCATCGGTGCGAGGGCGACATATTTTAAAACCGGAATCCATATGCTTAACGTTCGCAGATGTAAAACGATCGCTCAAGTTTAAAATATAACAAAAATGGTATCTTAATTTCCATGGAGAGAAATGTCTTTCGCACAAAATATAAGTCTGGTTAAGCTTATTCAAAAAATAAAAAAAGATAAAATGACTCTTTCGTCCTTAGGTACGGAAATCAAAATCAGGGAAGCAGCCATTCGACCACACCCGTAGATGCAGCGGCCAGCCTAGACCTACAGAAATAATGTACCGAGTTTTTTCGCCTGAGAGCGCTGAGATGGGGCATTAAAAACCAGTCACAAACTCGTTAGTGAGACAGAGCGGGTACTCGTTTGGGAAGTTCGATTTAGTAATCAATGCCGCTGAAATTCGATTTATTCGGTGTTCTTTGCTTGCCGCACAAAAATACGTGCTCCCACACGACAAGCTCATGACCTATCGATTTCAAAATAATATAAGAGTTATACGTGACCGAGGCTATGCCACATTGCTGCAGGCTGATTAGACAGCAATAATGATTGCCATTTCTGAAGCAAGCTCTGCCGATGTTTTTCGAACCTACGTGACTCTCCGTTGGCCAGGCTCGTGTTAGCCTAGACTTATGATATTTTGTTTTCTGAAACAATCAAAGAAACGTTTCTCAACTTGGTTATATATGCTTTGATTCAATTTTCATGAGCACGATGTCGCGTGCCCGCTATATTACATTGGCTAAGAATCGAATCGTATATGAAACTAACGTTTGCATAAGGCAGCCAACCCTAATTTGGGCTTGCTCGTTACCGGCCTATGTCTGGGCGTCAGGCTATGACTTAATGTTTTTTCACCTGCTTTTATTTGTCAAACCAAGAGGGGCGCATGTGACAGCTGACTGAGGACACGTACTCTTTGAAGTGGGCGATGCCGTGCGCATGTGTGGAAAGAGCCCGTCACTGCTTCAACTGTGAAAGCGAAACAGCTGTATTGGTGAAAGATGTTGCTTTTACCGCAGCAAGAGCACGTGCATTTGCCGTTTAGCTGCGTTTAGGCAGCTTGCATACGTGCGAACCTACCTATTCTTAGGTATTACAACAATAAAAACAACGTGGAACTTTTTAAATTGGAAACAAACAAAAACAATTAAAATGAGATGTACGCACGCACAGTCTAAATGTGTGAGCACAGTGTACTGAGTTCTCGTGGTATTACTGTGGCGTCAGGTGACGCTTTCATACGAAATATAATACAGTAGTGTTTTGGGGATAAGGCTCAAGCAAAATGTTAATATCGCTAAGATTTGATTACCATGTGGATTTACAACTACGTCACCTATGGTGCATTCCAATTACCTGTTCTTTAAAAAAAATGTATCGATAAACATATCGCCATAAGGTAAAGAAAGAAAACATCACAGAGAAGCGCATTCATTATTGTTTTCTTTGGTGTTTTCCAATGGCTCGGGAACAGCAAGCTCTGCAGCCATGCAGTTATTGGAAATGCCGTTCTATATTATTCCTAGAGGAGCTAAGCACAGTGTTCTTCATAAAATGTTGGCTAACGATTTGTCTCAAACTGTAACTTTTTTTTTCTCAAACAACAAGAAACACGTGTAAATTTTTGTTCGTATTAGGAACTACGGGTATTCAATTTCTCTATTACAGCAGTAAATCTCTGGCTAAGAAAATTGTTTTCATAG
This sequence comes from Dermacentor silvarum, assembly GCF_013339745.2. Classification (NCBI taxonomy): domain Eukaryota; kingdom Metazoa; phylum Arthropoda; class Arachnida; order Ixodida; family Ixodidae; genus Dermacentor; species Dermacentor silvarum. The sequence continues at coordinate 139,751,130 of NC_051159.1, read as the reverse complement.
AATCAAGTTTCGAAACTAAAATAACACAATCAAGTGAATGACACACAGAAACAACAAATGTGACTGAGTCACTTTCTAACTTTCTTGATTTTGATGCACGCTTATACCTCTTCCCACTGTTTGATATATGGGGAACACAGGTATGGGGTTTCACGTGCTCGCGAAACTATGTAGCCAGACTATAATCGAATAGTGGTGAGAATGAATAGAAGAATACTATAGGTGTAAAACAGGAATGAACGGAGGGGGAGAAGAAACAAAATGAATGTTGGGAAGAAAGGGAGAGAGAGAGAGATACAAGCTTTAATTATATGCGGGAGGAGAAGGAAGGGAGGCGTGAAAAGAAGTATTATGAGTAAAAAAAAGGACAGAGGAATGCAATTAGGAATTAAGAAGGGCTAATTTAGAGAAGAAAGAAGGGAAGAGTGTATGGAATAAACCGAAGAACACGACGGCTTGAGAGAAGCAGAACAGAATGAAGGGATATATAGAAATTAGGGAAAGCAAAGGTATAAAGGAAAATAATGAGGAATTATGGAGGAGGGCACAGAATAAATTAACGGAATGCAAGGACAAACAAGGGAAAGATGTAAGTCGGTGTGAAGTAAACAGAAGGAATGGAGCTAAACAAGCGATGAAGAGAAGGAAGGAAGGAAAGAAGGAAGGAATAAAGGGAACAATGGAGATGGAGAGAATAAAGAGATGCAAGGAAGGAAGGAAGGAGAAATGGCGAAATAAAAGATGGACGACACGATCTTGTATAAAGATCTCTAAATAGTCCCTAACTGCTGACAAACTAGAATCACCGCATAATTGTTCATAACTACCGAACCGTATATAGACTATTCATGCTTCAAATATAACACGCAATAATAACGGCATGTAAACGGTTATTCACAATATCAAATTGTAGCGTGCTTGAAGACACTACGATAGGAAGTTCTTGCCCTATGATCTTTTGTTCAATGCTTCGGCTCAACAGTGGTTGTCTTAGGGCTGGCCGCACCAGGAAAATGTTGCAACAGCTGCTATCAGTAACCGATAAGATGTGCAGGGAAGAAAGAACAGAGATTAGCGTTTTAGCGCTCACTTGCTACACTTGTCTACAAATGCAACAAAAACACTAAACGATCTGCTAAAATGAAAACGAAAGTGTAGTGCTTGGCGCAAGAACGAAAGAAACAAAATATGCAAAAATACGCAAAAATATGCATAACCAAAAAAAGATATATGAAAAATAGTCCAAGTGTGTAAAAAAGAGTAGTGTGGGTATCGCTAATAACACACAATGCACGCTATATGAAGCTCATAAAGAAACACGAATAGTTCATGGTAAACAAACATAAGCGGAAGTTAATAAACTAACGGCGGAATACTGGTGAGTGGAAGGCTGTGTTGTGGAGACGTAAGTATAAATAGCAAAAGGATGCCCAGCGCGTTGTCGCCTGTTATGTTGTCGCCCTGTCTGGGACTTTGAAAATCCACAATAAACAAATTATAAATATTATACGTACTTTCCCATGTAAAGTAAACTTACCTTTGAGCTTAGCAGTCGTGTCTTAGTATTTTCGAGGACTGCCTCACGCGCACCTTAAAAGAACCAAGGGATTTTTTCACAGCTTCATAAGCTATGTGGGCGTTCCTCCGCAAAATTGTTTGCTGTATAAGCAGCGCGCCTTTCTGAAAAAACTGCTTCAGCTGTTTTTGCAATTCCACTACCTTCTCAACACAATATATTGCGAGGACGAACAGAAGTACATAACAAATGGAACTGCAGAACACCAACCCAACGTGGAATGGATCTGGCTGACACGGCCTAGCACCCTTCGACATGTTTCCACTGTTCATGACAAGCCGCGCGAGAATAATCTTGTATCGAGCATGCTTTCCATGACATGTTCTTCGGTCAACGTCCGCAGGCGTAACGTCTATTTCAGATCGGCAGCTGTCCCTGTCATGTCGCTCCTTGGCTGTGGCGAATCGACAAAGCAGCCATGTATATCTATGCCTCCGGGTATTCACGGGCTGCTTGGATTGCACCCCTTCAATATTGCAAGAACTCTAAGCTACCAAGCATACAAAAATAAACACAACTGGGGACGTTATTGTACCACTTTTATTTTCTTCTCTCCGAAATCATTTCTTTCGCTTGTGCACGAGAGATCGACTTCTGCCGTGACTGTAGCGACCTGAAACGTCACTTTAGCTTCCCGTACATTTCCGCAGGCTATTTCGTTTTCCAAGGAGCGCGTGTTATCTGTATGGCAGAAAGACAATTTTGATCATGCGGCCGTACTAGCACCCACTCACTAATCATTATCTGCCGTTTCCGGTCGGCAAGGATGTCTTCTGTCGCTGAAGCCAACAGGAAGGTTGTAGCTACAAGATTTACTGACGGAAATCCAAGAGTATCTGTGACCTTTTTTCTGTGGGATTGCACTGGCGCTGCACTGGTGTGTGCTTTACCAACCTCAGTGTTTTTCCAGGACTGACCTCGTTCAATGACGCCGAGACTTTCAGAGTACTAGATACTACTGCTGCAGGAATAATATCTTGCTCCGTGCATCATTCGAGGGATGTCGTATTTTTTGGGATGGGGAGATGGTGAGAATTGCAATGTAGCTCTCCTCTTTTAATTCAGGTTCCCAGGGCTGAGTACTCGACAGATTACCTCCTATTTGTATTCCTTCGTGCATCTGCATAAAAAGATGCGATTTTGCGGTAAACATTCAACAACTCTTATTGATCTGTATTTTTGTTGATTAGTCGCAATACGTGAAAGAAAAGTTTGTGGTAAGACAGAAAACATTTAAATTGCACTCAACAATTCACATGACAGGCGTTCATGAGCGTACACGTTCATTTAATTGAGATTAGCCTCCTTTTGGGTCTTTTTTTAATATTCCTGTCCTTGCTGGAAGCACACGGTCGGTAGGCTCCACGACAAAGGGGGATAATCAGTGCAGGTTCCAGGTCGTCCGAGTGCACGATATGCTTTTCGTGCTTGAAGGTCGAAAATGGTTTTGTTCCTAGGCAGGTCCTCCCTTTTTTTTATCCTCACATACGTTGCTGTATTTTATCACCCAAAAGCGCCGTATATGTTTCTTTTCTGAAAGCGAGTGCATAAACTTACACTATTCCCGCTGATAACGGGAGCTTCAGAAGATTAACAAAACATCATTAACTTTTTTATTGTTGCCTTGAATGTAGTTCTCTAGGTGGAAAATTTTGAGGCAGTCACATTTTGATGCACCCTCATTTTTGCTAATCTTTGAAATCGCACATAATCCCAGTTATTCATTAAAAACATTCAAAAGTAAATCAAGACAATATGGGAAATAATAATTCCGGCAGCGCAGAAAAGGCAGCCCTGCTTACCCATCAAAAGAAAACGGCCTGTAACGAAAAGCGTGATGTAGTTTGAACATGTCGGCCAGTCGCGGCCGGTAGTGATATTATGATGCTTTGCTTTGCAACCATGTGCGGCTGTGTGCCATGTCTGAATTTACCGCTGCATGCCATCATTCAAACGTCATCACAGACTTTCTTACGGGGCGTTTCCATCTTACGTAGCAGCGGAAGGCGCTCAGTTACGATATTGCCTCGATTGAGCTTTGGAATTCAATAGTGAATATCTCCAATTAGGTGTGATTTACAAGATTTAAAAAAAGATGGCGTGGATGAAAATGTGACTGCCTAAACGTTTGCCAATTAAGCAACTGCCCCCAAGGCACTAAGAAAAACTTAATTGATGAACTTTTGTTTATTAGTCTTCTGAGCTCATGTTAATGCAATATAGCGGAATATTAAACTAACATAATACCAGAACCATAGATATTCATTTTCAAAGTAGAACACACAAATGACGCTTTATAATTACATCAACATGGTTATTACCGAACTTACAATTAATTAAAGATGTATTATTCACCGAGAACCATCGGATCAATAGCAAGCGCACGCGTGGCGCGTGCGCTTGCTATTGATCCAAATAGTGGCGTTATAATCAATTACGCCTGTCACGGCATGGCAAATTAGACGAATTTGACTATTTGAACCGTCATTTAAGCGTGTTTAAGGTGTAATCACGTTGTCCCAACGTCAGTAATTCTGCATGTACAAGGCTCCAGAAACTTACTCTGGGGATCACTCTTACTCAAGAAAACTTTGCTCAAGTGGTGATCCCTTCTTGTTGCGCAAATCTTTGATAAGTACGCCGGGCGACTTGGAATAACAAAGCACAAATTCAAAATTGCTTTCTGTATGTCCCTTCCCCTTCTGAATAAATGCTTGAGAAGTGTCTTTTGTGTTCGTACAGGAAAGAGTGAGTAAGCTGAGAGAATTTTTTTCTGTCAATTTATTGCCATCGTGCCCCATTGCTAAGATGCAGAGACGTGCCCATGTATTTCGTCAGGAGACAAAATCTTGCGATTCAACCGCAAAGCAATTTCAGTTTGGGACACTCTATGGTCGTTGCGTTGTGCAACTCAAGGAATGGGGCGATCGAGCTGATCGAGCGCTATTTCGCAAACCGCACCCGTTCCCGAAGCCAATCTTGGCCCATTGCCTCCAGAGGTACTGTATATAAGGTCGAAGCTTTCGAAAGCTCGGTGCCTCGTCGAGTCGTCTAGGCCCCGACCCATCGTTGCCTATACGGAACAGCATTCCTGCCGACGATCTTCCGAGACATTCTTCCTTGCACGCGTCATGAGACAGTGACGTGCCTCGAGAGGCCGGGCACAGAGAAGCTATCTGCACTACAAAACAAATGGAGGGGCCGCATGCTCCTTGTACGGAGGAAACTGTTCAGCACAGCCGGAAGAATAACGGCAAGGAAAGAAGAACGCGAAAAGGAACACAAAGCACGTAGCAGCTATTCGAGCAAAACATGATTGGAAAGACTGCTCGATTGCAATCATGAAGATTGCTTAATTGGCAATGCACCATACGCTTAATGCGCAAGACGTGAGGCTCCGACGTGTGGCAAGTTATCGTTCCGTCCATTTTCATTTTGCTTTACTAATTTTCTTTCATCATTTATACACTTCAATTAAACTTAACAATTATTTCCCCTAGGCTTTCTCTAACGTTATTGCCGGCTGCGTTCGTATGGTTGTGACTAGCAAAAAAAGTCTAGCCCCTCGGATCGCCTTGTGCTTCTCGTTCGGACGCAGAATATACACTAGACACAACGGAAGAAGCTTGTCACAGCCGGCGCATTACTGCTAATACCTTCACGCAGCGCTGGGCGGGTGGTGTTCACACTTTATCAGACCTTGCTCGGGCGTCGCGCGACTAATCTTCCCGCCTTCGGCCAAGCCTAACGAGAACAGGGCGTGACGGCTGTGCCGAGTGCCGTGCCCACCTCGTCCCCGCTCCTCCGCGCTCCCTCAGCCGCAAGTCAAGCGGAAGCAGCCGATGGCAGGGGCACCCTGGGGGCAAAGCAAGGTTAATTGTGATTTCCGTGCCGGTGACGAGCTGAGCAATTTGTTCCCGCAGCTTCGCTTATATGTTTGTACCTTAAAGGAGGACCCCACCCTTGCGGCCGGCTATGTACGCCGCGCGCCTCCCGTGCGCCCAGGCAAAGCACATTTGTTTCCGGGAATAGTCAGGATGCCTCGAGGATCTTTCTTTAATCTTTCGGGAAAGCATCCCCGTAGTCCGCATGAACTGTAGTGCCACCCCTTTATCTTACTTGTTTACTCACTCTTCGTTCCTCTGTGTGCCTGTTTTCTTTTTCTTTTCTTTTTTCTTATTTTGAAGGAGAACTGAGAGGGGGGGAAGGGGATAGCAATGCATGTTTTTTGACGTAAGCATGGATATCGCTGTGTGGGTATGTGTTCTCTCATCGTCCGTCGTCGTTTTCGCGCCTTCACTACAGATCGTGGTTTTTTGAGGCACGGAAGTTTCGGAGAATTGCGTTCAGCAGCTTGTAGGACTCTAGTTAGCATACACCCTCTCCATCCCATGTGCAACTCGATTTTATTTTACCACGAAAAAAAAAAGCGGTGTACTGTTGTGTTGAAAAAAAGAACGGGAAAGACACGGAGCAAATTAATTCGAGGCCCTCCAATTAATTAGAAGCGGCGTCATCAGGCACCGCCGGCTAAGGAAACGGGCACACTTAAGCAGCCATTGATTTAATGAACATTCTTTTTTGCTGTAGATTCACTTTGCCTTCCAGGCCCGACCTGCTTATTAACAACGTTTTTTATCATGCTTGGGGAGTCTATAACTACTTCAAATTATCTGTCCGATATAATATTGCCCGCACGATAAAGAAAGTGATTAAACCATCGTCGGCACTGCTCATGTAGTCAGCATTCGAGGTGGCGTGCAGACATAACTTATTTAACGATTGCGCAGAAAAGCGCTTTAGTGCAAAATTATTGTGGCCTTTCATTAGTAACAATCTGCGTCTGATTACGTTGGCGCTTCATAGATATAGTAATATAAATACTCACACCTAACTGAATAAGCTGTGCCAAGATTATATTCTGTGTATAGAAGTTCATAGAACCGGAATCATTCCGCTATACTTCTATTTTGCTTAAACATTTAAAAACAAGTATCTATATATTGGCGACAATCGATAATACTACGAAGTTCTGCTTCTGTACACCAGTAAACATAATCCAGGACGCCTATATTGAGTAAGCTGAATGTCTCTTGCTATTGTCATCGCCGTAGTAATTGTCAACGATAGAAAACATTTGCTTCAGTAAAATGAGAAAGAAAAAAAAGTGAGAATAAATTTATGGGGAAAGCTTTCGTGCGCCAAGCGAACGGTGCAAAGGAGCGTGTTTTATGCCTCGGATCGGCATAGCTCAGCGGTGAAGAAATTTACTGTCGACCGATGTGGTGCCGCATTTTAACATACCCGCGAAGATCGCTGGTGGGTGGGGAGGACTTCCGGGTTTTCGTCGTAGCTGGTTGACGCCGTACGACACTGGTTCGGCATGTACAAGACAGAATCAAGAAAATGTAAAAAAGGAGAAAAAAAATAAGGACAAAGTGGCAGGGTAGACAGAAGCAATCACCATGGTAACAGAGAGCCAGGAAAAAAGGCAATAAAAGCATCGGTGGCCTGTCCGCTTTCCGGGCCATCACATAAATTGGGGCGCTGTAAAGGAAGCAGCATAGCATGGCCTGGAACCATGCTGCGGGTTTTCTTTTGCCTTCTTAAGACCTCGCCTTACTGTTTTCGCGGGAAGATTCCACCAAGGAACAAGACCGCGCGAATATATGTGGAAGCTCATAGAGATCTTTGAGGTGGCGGAGCAGAAGGAGGGGGAGGGGGGAGGGGGAGGGGAAGGGAGTAAGATGGCGAGAGAGATGGTAATAGAGGAACCGCAGCTAAGCCTTTGGTGAATCCAGCTTTGCAATCACAACGTCGCACGGTGCCCCGAAGGCTTAAGCCAGCCTGCTGTCGCTTCATTCCTTCCTGTTTGGTTGTGCGCGCGTCCATGCTATTCATACAATCTTTACAGCTGAAAAACCTAATTTGTCCTACAACTTAAATAGCACTTTGGTCCGTTAACCTCCTTGCTCTTCTTTCTCTCTTCTTTCTTTCTTTCTTTCTTTCTTTTATTCTTTTTTTCAGTTTGCACTTCGTACTTTCCATTTCGCTTACTTTGGCGCGGTCGCTATGGCCTCGCAAGGGCGTCGAAATGTTATGCTTGGGACGTGACAAGTATACGGTCACTATCATGCTCAGTGTATTGTGTGTTCACATGTGCAGGAAACTTGAACTTTTGCCTTGAGAGCTGCTGCCTTTATGACTCTCGGTAATCAACTGCGGGAAATGGTGGCTGCGGGATTTACGCGTTCTGCCGCAAAACTGAACCGGCTGACAGATAAACCTTATTTGGTAAATAAATACTCGACAAACAAAATGTCACAAATAAAGGGTGTGATAAAAAACAATGCGTGTTTGTAGTGTTTTCCGTTCCACTTCTCGTTCAAAGAGATCAGAAGAGCTTTAACTGACCAGATACATGTAGTAGAACATCTGCTTCCTTTGTTTTGAAAGGCGACGAAAAAAGTATCGCATAATGCACAGCTCTACAGAATTGCCGTTTTCGTTTTTATGTTCCCAGGCTGCGATTATATCTCGTATAATAACGCGCACAGTGTTCAAGACAATACTGTTGTTCATTGCATGCGGCGACTAAAGTACACCAGTATCTGTACCTGAAAAGCGTAGACACAGAATGGAGGAAGGGGTCAAGGAAGTTGGCAACCAAGTACAAGGTATTGGAAGTGTAAACTGACAACCAGGAGTCATGAGAAAGATAGTGAGAGAAACAGAATTTCCTAACTTGATCACCCCACTTAGTTTTCTGCCGTCCTCGACTGCGCTTCCCTCCTCTTGGTATCCCTTCTGTAACTCTAATTTTCCATTGGTTATATATCCTACAAATTACATGGCCTGCCCAGCTCCATATTTTCCTCTTAATGTCAACTAGAATATCGGCTATCCCCGTTTGCTCTCTGATCCACACCGCTGTCTTCCTGTCCCTTAACGTTTGGCCTAACATTTTTCGTTCCATTGCTCTTTGTGCTGCATATACTGTACACTGTATTCCTGCCATTCACCTTACAAGGTTTGACTCCACAAAGTTGAAGAATTGCCACCTCCCATATCTGCAGAAAGAAAACTTTCTCTAATGCGTCCAATCTCTAAGCATAATCGAATAAAATTTCTAAATAACTGAATAACTAAATAACTGTGCATTTGAAACGTTATTATATGCACGACAGACCGATTTCAACTCGTCCTTCGACATGCGCGCAGAACAGAGGTCCTACCAGCGCATTGATATAGTCATCGCAACCTACAGCCACGGTACTTAGGTTCAGGGCAACATTGAGGGTAATGCCAAGCAGAATGTCATTGTGGATTTTCCTAGAAAATTTTTAGGGGAAGTTTGGGGGTGAGCCTCTTCAACCCAACTCTACTGCATGAATCACATTATGCTCACTTTCCGGCCTTTGATCTCGAAGACTGAGTGGGTTTGTCATGTTACAAATAAAACATAAATCTAACTTCAGTTGCCCTTCAGTCGGCTAAAGACTACTATGCTTTTCGGCAGCGGTGGCGCAGTGAAACTCGTCGGGAAATCTGTCTGCAGTGGTGGGTTCCAATATGCAACAAAAAGTTATTCCTCTATTTATTTCAGCCTCGTGCATGAAAGTCATAACATGTGATGGCAAACATAACAGAGCAAATTATTATGAAGGCTGGCGAAAGTGCTTTAGTATCCAGTAACTGGACACGTGAATTAATCTAGACTGCGTGGCAGCAAATCTACCATACAAAGCAGCGCGCAATGTGGGGAAGTTTTCTGTACAAGCGATGCTCCTGGACAAGTGGATGCTATTTTTTTGTGTGTTTTCTTTCTTTTTTTTCCTGTTCTGGTTATAACGTAGTAGTCAAGTTTTCCTGCTGACCACATTTAATAATTTATTCATGTAATTAAAACATACAAATAACACAAATTTCTGCAACAGGAGAATGACGTTCCAAGGTTTCATCACCAGTGCATTGTACATTCTATGCAATTAGAGTGCAGAGAATAGAGCAAACTAAGGACAGGTTATACATATGACAAGTATGGATAAATGACAGCATCAAAAATCAAGTTATTGAGATAAGAAAAGGCAATGATGGCAGATTCGTGTAATTTTTACGAATAAAAAATAAGCGTAATTTATTTCTTAAGCGATCAAAAGGAAGTTACAGATTTTGTCTGAGTTCAAGAGAGAGAGAGAGAGACAGAAGAACGGGGAAAGGCAAGGAGGTTAACCAGATGGGAAGATCCGGTTTGCTACCCTACGCTGGGGAGAGAGGGGAGGGGGAGGTAAAGTGACTGGAAAGTAGAGATAGAGAAAGAAAGGAGCACACATACAATCACAGTCGGTCACAGGTGGCACATCACAGTAGCACTTGCAGCTGAGCTGTCTTAAAAGAATACTGATAAAAACTCAAAGTGAGTATGCTATAATTAGTACAGATACTCGGCAACAGCAAGTTCTAATGCATGGCTAAGCGAGTAGAATTAGCATTACAGAGAGAACAGTTCTGAGAAAATGTCTAAAGTAAGAAAAATATTGTATATTTTATTGACCATAATGCCTGTATTACAAAAATAAAGGCTAGACAAGGTACACATAGTAATATTAACCACACTAGGAAAGAAGGGGATAACAGTAAAGCAATATTAATATTTTGAAGAGCTTGTTATTGAAGTTTAATCAATGGGCAGAGGTAAACGGAGTACATGAAACCACATGACGCAATGCAGTAGTTTATATGATTGTGTATAAAAGCATGATACATTTAGTAACGTGGATAGCTGGACCAACTGGTACATGCGTAATTTAAAAAAAAAACAAAAAAACATGTATCATGTTTACAACTATGCGTTTTTGTGTCTGTGTGTGTTTCAGTTTAGCGTAATATCATGTAGTTCGTGGACGCGCAACTGTAATATGGCTTTAAGCAGGGCATTTGTATGTCATTAAACATATTTATTCACACTGCAGCACCGAATGCAGCTTTTCTTTGAATACAACACATTTTGATTTATCGAAAAGATAAGGTTACCTAACGTGACCCCTCTTGCATAAAAACTGATATTATCATCGCACTGCGCATTCTATTGTATAATACCTGTGGCATAAAAACAGATTCTGTGGCAGCCCTTAATCCCTTGTAACAGACTCCCCATGGCTCTCACATAATGTCGTTAGGTGTATTTTACATTTTGCTGGAAAAATAAACCATAAGCAGTCATTTTCTTGCAAGACGAAATAGAGAGGGAAAGAAAAAGTTACGTTTTACTCAGGGAAGCAACAAGAAGCGGTGACGCAATAAATATGGCAGTGTGCACTAAATTGATTTCTTTCATGCTGTATCTATTTCTTCCATGTTTTCATTATCTCCTCTGCGCATACCACTTGTTGATCCCTTGTTCGCTTTCTTTGTTTTCTTTCATTCATTTTTGTTTGCTTTCCTTGAGCTTTTAAAGCTAGAATTGGAAGGTTAAAAAGATATCGCACTGGCAAAATAAAGAAAAAGGAGAACACTATTTTCTTATAAGCAGTATAACTGCGAACATTGAAAAAATAAAAACGGATAAAGCATCGCGTGGGCGGGTGAACGAGGCACACGGTTATCCCTTCTCTTGAAGATTGCTGCGGCAGACGTGAGTTGCACGCCGAGATGTTTGGATCCCCACTGATTGCTGCACATGCCGTCTTGTCTTCCTTTCTTCTTTACTTAAACATTTCAAATTTCAAGCAACCAACGCAGAAAAGACAGGGTGAGAAAACACAACGCCCGATGGAACAATGGCACAGTGTCCCTAGAAAACTGTCATAAGCGCCTTGCTACGTCCTTCCCCATTTCGCATCCGCGGTGCCTTATTCTTTCCGGCGCCTCCTTCTCGTCGTCGCTCTTTTCTTTATATAAGGCTGCGTTTCGCTGCTGCGACTGCACCCCTTGTTCTGCCCCTGCTGTGTCAAAACTGCCGGTCAGCTATTTGAGACACAACGTGAGCGCAATAAAACGGTCGGAAGGAAAAGCGCGTCCGGTGCGTTTGTCGCTTGGATGACAACGCCTTCATTTCGCCCGCCAGATGGCGTTTCTGAAGCAAATATTGCTAAAACGTACCGAAGCAAAAATGCGCCACAAGATGCGACACGCCTGTGCTGCAAAAAAAAAAAAAAAAATCCCAGAAATGACTCGGCACATCGTAATGCAGTGCCAAGGTATTGACCCAGCGAAACCAGTAGGGAGTGTCCACCTTCCAAAAGCGTTGGAATTCAAAGCCTATAGAAGGATTAACTGGTCAGCAGTAGAAATAAGTAAGAGACCATTAGAGTATAGGCAGAGGGCGGGGAATGAAGTTGGACTGGTGGCGCCTTCGTGCGGCGGCGCTGTGAATGTAACGGCATGTGACTGCATGCCGGGCGCAGCAGGCGCAGTTGCCAGCTATACGTTCGGTGATTATGGTCCGTTGTTTATTGTGTATTGCGTGGCCTAAATACTGCGCGGAACCAAATCCGAACGAACATGTTGTGTTTTTGAGTGCATGAACAGTTAGTCAAACATGGCTGAAGCTGATGAGGCCGTTCAGTTCAATCGGTTTTCATCGCGACCTAAAAAGTAGCAACAGCGGAAAGCCTGATATGTGTGGTTCGCAGGTAACGAAATGTGCATCTCATACGCCGCTTTTCTTTTGTTCTAGTTCTTATAACATACCATAAATTCTAACATTCGTAAGCGCTTTGTGTTCCATGTAAATTGTGTCACCTCCACAGGTATGATGGCTGCTGAGCTTCGTCATGCAAAGAAGTGTTCTTTCTTCCTGGCTGAGCTCTGGCACTGAAGCGCACACGCGAGTTTGTAGTCGTCATTTTACCGCCCTCTAAGTGGCTCATTTTATTTAGTTTAATGTATAATTTTTCTTCCTCGCTGTTTCAAGCTTTGGCGGTATCTTGTACACGATTGTGTGTGTTTTGCATCGACGGCGAACGCCAACACAGCTGGCGTGTTCACACTCGCCGTCAACGCCGACTTTACACGTGCACCGGCCGCCGCCGACGGTTCTCTTTGTGCCAAGCTCTGTATAATAGAGCAAGACTGAAGATTGGGCTAGATTCCAAACAATAAATTCGGCGAAGCATCGCTAAAAAACAAAAAGGAAAAGGTAGAGAGAGGGAACGGGAACATACCGACACCCGTGCGATCGGCGAAGCAGTGCAAAAACAAAAAAGGGAGACCCACGTCTCTATTTGTGATTTATGTGCTGCTTCGCCAGTGTACATGAATAAATACACAATGTTAACCTGCACAGCAAGATATCTACAAAATAACTGTTGGAGTTCTACACCTTAGCTTGCCGGGGTGAGCTTTGTTCGCACAGCGAATTTACATCGCCATTAGCGCTTGTTTTCTGCTTTATATACTACTTAATGTCATGAATGTGACCTATATTTCGTACAAGCGGCGACCTTCCCCAAGAGCAGACGAATGAGAATTATGTTTTCAGGTTCGTCAGGCCTTAGAAACGGCAGTGTGAAATCACGGGAAGCGCCTTGTGAGCCTTCGTCACTTCGTCTGCACCATACGCCGGTGCTCTTACCGATGCCATTCGCGGCGTTGTTCACCAGCGCGCTCCTTAGATAGCGCGCTGGTGGCGCTTTACGACGGCCGCCCGCGTGCATGTTGCTGGAAGAAAAGCAGGGAAGGGATTGACAGAACCGGATTTATTGCAAGTGTAGGTAATGGTACAGTATTGTGATAGAGGTTTTAAATACGAAAATTAAGGTCGAGATCAGATAGACAAAAGGTTAGATGTATTCATAGTGAAATATTTAGCGCGGACAAAAGACAAGGGCACAGTGAAGGTGGGCCAACTCGCCCAACTATCAGTTCTGCAGCGACCGATTTAGTAAAACCATAATAAATCAAGCAGGATAGATGACTATTTGTCCCTGCCCCGTTTCGAAGGGCATGCCAATAAACATCACCATCATCATCAATGAGCCTCCAGCAACGTCATTGCGCACCTGAGCCAGCACTTATTCAGTATTCTAGGACGTGGATACGGTTCTTACGCTGCAACCGACGGCTTTATCTGGCTCTCGCGTGCTTCGGTTGAAGAAGCCTTGACAGATATTATGAGTTAGTAACCTTTTTCACCATCGTTTGCCCGTCGACTTCCCATCTTGTTACGATGTTTCGAACTTTTCGCACCCTGCCTGAACGTTTACAAAGAAGCCTGCATATCAGGCTTTGCTGCATGCAGCTATGGAAACATGGTGATTATCCGCAAGGTTTAGTAGGCTTTGGCTGTGATAGTGACTCTAAGACGACTGCACAGCTGCGTCTTACAACGTGGTGAGTCCAAATTGAGGGCAGACGCAGTTTGTGTTATTTAAGGGCGTCTCCTCTATTTAGGTAAAGTTAAAAAAAAGTGACGAAAAGAAGCTGCAATGACAGCAAGAACACTAGTTTTGCTTTACATTCAAGCTAAATCCTTCCATATTGCGACATTGTTTGATAGCAGAGAGCTTGCAGGGCTCTAAACATGTGACCACATCAGGCGGATACACTGATCACTGCTTCTACCAGACAACATAGTGAATTTATTTGGGGATTTGGTGTTTGTAAGTGTTCATTGCTGTCTTTTTTTCTTTTTTTGCGTGAACTGCGGTCATTGCCTATGTTCCACTGCCTCGACAATTTCTCCAACCTTCTGCAGAATCGAATACCATAAATTTTGCGAAATTCTGTGGATCCTCCGGCATGCTGCATGCATTGAGCCTAATACTTTAGCACTATCGAAACAGCTAATTGAAGGAAATGTCGAATTTAATAAAATTTTTGTGAAAAATAGATACAAATTATTCGAGAAATATACCCATGCTCATTTTTAAGTATGTTACTCACAGTTGTTTCAAGGGATGAACTTCATTGAACTGTTAAGAATGTTTGCCGGCTTCTATAAAGACACAGAAGATGCGCTTAACAGCCTCGTTGTCTACAATTCTTTAATATATTAATCATTTTTGGTAACCATACCACCACCCTGTTCTTGTACTATCACCGCAGTGGGTTTGCGACACTCTGGAAACAACGACAACGACGACGACGACGACCTGTGTGCTACCGGTCTTTACAAAGATCACAGAAGAATTTGTTTTTTCGTAATTGAAATATTACGTCCTTTACATGAGTGTTTGAATATCTTGAAGTTAACGAAGCTCTTAAATTAACGAAATGATTCTCGAGTCCAACTACCTCATTAAATTGATGGTTGAGTGGCATTTATAATTTTGTGACTCCTGGTAACGTTTCGTCGCCCCTCATCTGCGCTCTAGTATATATACATGCACGTTTCCAGGCATTGTTATTATTTATTCGTGCAATACTGCCAGCTGCCCTTTGACACCCAAGGCAGGAGTGATTAGCAATAAAACGATAACCAACCTGAGGCACAATTGTGCGATTCAATAAAGTAGAGGGTAAAAAAAGATCTCAATCACAGTGAAGTGCGCAAGTCCAAACCTGTTCGAGCCCGAATTAAGGTGCACGCACCTAAGGTTGAACCAGAACAGTGGCAACAAATATCAACACATAACAATCGGTCAAATGACAAGAGGTTCGCGAGGATTCATATGACAAAAATATAGAAGCGAAACAAATAATATGTCTAATGCGAGATTTCAGAGTGTGTGCCGCTGATGTGACGCAACGAAAAGATTCGACAAGCAGATTTAAAATCACTTGGGGTCATCGAGAGCGCCTAAAACTGTTTCGACTTTATATAAAATTGTTAGTTTTTTGCGCAAACGTGTTCCACGGCATGATAATGCCGCACAAGTAGGTAAGCTCATATGTAATGAAGTACACAGTCAGAGCAAATTTTACATGCAAGAAAAACGGTAGGCGACCCTAATCTTTGACTTAGGTGTCTCTTAGTGGCACTGCTTTGAATTGCTCAGGCCCTCCGCGTGCGTGCGCGAGCTCACCGTATCCTTTCTCCCCCACCCCCCGCTCCTCTCTCTATCTCATCTTTCTAATCCCTCTTTCCCGTCCCCCAGAGTAGGGTAGCCAACTAGACGCATTTCTGCTTAACATACCTGCCTTCTCTTTCTCTCCTCCTCCTCCTCCTCCTCTTAGTGGCACTCGCACCTCGGCGTTAATTCTAATTAGTTCTAATTATTTCAGACACTTCAGTAACTGAACTTGTAACTAAAGTTATGCTCTGATATCATATCTATAATGAAACCCATGAATCTTGTAATGTACTATTTTTTGTATTTTTCTGATTTATTTTGAATTTAGTCACCCGTCGTGAAGAAACTGAACAGGAAGGTAATTCTAATTATTCCATACACTTCAGTAACTCAACTTGTAACTAAACTTATGCTCTGATATCATATATATAACGAAACCCATGAATTTTGTATGTACTATGTTTCTTTACAATTTTTTTTCTGATTTATTTTGAATTTCGTCCCCGGTTGTCTCAGTGATTTCTATTTAATTCTAATTATTCCAGGCACTTCAGTAAATCAGCTTGCACTAAAACTTATGCTCTGATATCATATCTATAATAAAATCTAAGAATTTTGCACTGTGCTATTGTTTTTCTTTTTTCTGATTTATTTCGAGTTTCGTCCCCCGGTCGTCTCAGGAGGTGAACTGGAAGTGCTGCGCAAGAAACAAGAGTGTCCCTTGATGCTCGTGCCACTAATAAAGCATCTGCACAAACAGTGTGCACAAGTTACAGCACATTGCAGCCGATCACGAGGCAAGAAGTTCGTGAATAGTAGAGCAGATAAAAAAAAACACCAATAAATAAACAAATTAAATAAAATGAAATAAAATAACATGATATAAAGAAGTCGAGCATGTGCCGTTGATGGTATGGCAAAAAAATGTTGCGACAAGGAATGTTCATACCTCACACGTTGTCACAGGGTGCAGCTGAAAATGCTTCGACATTGGATAAGTTTGTAACATCTTATGGTCATGTATTCCACTCCGGGATAGTTCTTCAGAAAAAAATGAATAGCGGTGTGCAGAAGCTAGTGGTTGTAGCAATAAAGGAGCCCGGTCGTGCTTCTGTAGAGTACATCTTGATCTGCTAGCCTGCATGTAGGCGGCAAAGTCTAGATCTGTCAGTTTGTTTACAATGTTGTACATCATTTCTTATCGGTGCAACTTCCGATAAGAGCCGGAAGGCAAGCTTGATTACGGAGCTCACTAGCAGATATCTATTGGTTGTAGGCATTCGAAATAAAACGAAGAGCTCTTCTCACTGTGCTTTCAATGCAAGCATTATGTGTCGTAGAGCACAAGACCCAAAGGACGTGAGTATATTCAAGTAGTGGTTTTACTAACGATATGTAAGTGGCAAGCTTTGTTTTACTAGTACAGTCTCTTCAGTTGTCTTAAGCGGTACAGTGCCTTAAGCGGTGTTGTACTATTGTTGGTAGTGCATTTTCATTGAGACTAAAGTTGATTTCTGTCTTGTTTCTTTTTTCGTTTTTAACATAAATGGCAAGACACCGACGTTGGAGGACGAAAGTGCCAAAAGTTGTGCTAAAATGATTACGTACTGTGAAAAGAAAGTTGTAAAAGGGAGAACGTGCTAGCGAACGCCTTTTCAGATGGGAGCAGTAAAAATGCATTTGGAAAGGAAACTTAGCATTTTTAATCGCCAATAGGCAAATGCGGCAAGAGCCTCACAAGCTGTTCAAGCGCTAGTGAGAGATCGCACAAACCTGCGAGCTTCGATGTTCTTGCGATGCACGAATCTATATCGTTCACACCGAATGAACCGCACACATGACGCAAACTCAAACTTACCGGTGCGTAAACAATGCTCCTCACGCATACAGGAAAGGTAAAAACTAGCGAAAGCTTCATGATGCTGTAATGCAGCACCAACAATTTTTTTTTCGCACTTCCCCTTCTTTTCATTCGCCTCTTATTCTTTCATAGAAAATTTTCCTCGCACTATAATTCACCATTCGGTACCACTTGGTGATACATCTCAAGAACAAACGCGGACGCCACTACTCTCGCCTCGCCTTCACTGCTTGACCAAGAACGGCCATGTTTCGCAGACAATGTAGCAATGTCTTGAGTCAACTAAGACTAAGGAAGACACGCGGTTTGCCGACGGAGGAGTGGGAGAAGGATTGGAGGAGGAGGCAAGCAATACAAAAAAAAAAAAAGAAACTACTGACATGTGGTGTCGGTCGACCCTGAATGTGTAATTTCGAAACGCTAAGCGCGCTTACGTGAGACATTTAAACGAAGACGTGAGGCACGCTGCAACTCGAAAGGCGGGGGAAGAACGCAGACCGTTTTCTGTTGAGAGGAAGTGCAACAAAACGGTCCGTTCTCTAAGGGTGAACTGTTTTTTTTTTGCCTCCATTTTTTTGCAAGCGCAAGGTCTGCGACAGTTTTAGGGTGTTTCCATTCTCGTATTCGTCTTTTTCGTGTTGCCGAGTCTTCGCCTGATGACACAATTTGTGCGTTTGGAGGTTTCAGTTTTCGTTTCCATGGAACCTTTTCGAACCATTAGCCTTCCCGTCTTATGACCAGTCATTCTGGGCCTTTTTTGTGGTTGCTTCGTCGTGAAACGCCGAAAGAAAAAGAAAAGAAGAGCCGATATGGCAGAGGAAAGACAGTTCTCGCAACCGGTGGTCCGAGTGCAACTCTGAAAGGCAAAGTAAAGCAAGACATCCGTTGTTCTTAGTTTAGAGTGGTAACGGTGGACATTGTTGGTTCATAGTTCTGAAGAAATATCTAGAAAACCATGCAGAATATGTCCACAAAATGTTTCTTCACAGCTGTGGCAAAAACAAATCAAGAAGCTCTGGCTGGCGGTGGACAGTAATGTGAATCGATCGTTTGTCCTATTTATAGCAATGCCCGAAACCCTAAAGTTTTGCACTCGTGTGGAATGTGTGCGTTCTCAAGCAGACATTCTTTATTATTATTATTATTATTATTATTATTATTATTATTATTATTATTATTATTATTATTATTATTATTATTATTATTATTATTATTATTATTATTATTCAATACCGGGCAAGGAAGAAGAAAGTGTAAGGGAGCTTCGTTAAGGAATTAAGAACATGCCTTTCTTTTGTTAAAATGATGGTAGACTTCTAACGGAAGAAAAATAATAAAGATAAGCTAAAGCTGGAAGTAGATATTCTAGTCTCGAAGGAGTTTTACGTAATGCCGCGATAGAACTTATCGTATTACTGAAGCATGCTTTCGTGTGCTCTGCTACATTTACGAAATATCTCGGGCTAAAATAGCACCCGTTTGGAGAAAGCTGAGCTATATGGTCTGTATGTCTGGCCGTTGCGGCAAATGAACCGAGTGTGAGTACCGTTTCATGAAGAGCCGTCTTTAGAAAAGGCCTCTTGCTCGGATGTTGAAGCCGACTCCCGCTCAAATACCTGAGGCTACAAGGCAATGACATGGGAGTCTCGTGTCATGTCTTTCTACATTATTTTTTTTAATTCTAAAGAGAGGCTTGCGGGGCCAATGGACACTTATTTTTTCAACTGAAAAGTATAAAATGACGGGGAAAAAAACAGTCTGTAAAGCGGAGGGCTACCATTTTACTCGCGGATCTAGAGAGAAAAGGTTGGTTCAACGGAAAGTACAATACCTGCTGAACGCTTCTTAAGCGCCTAGCACGACGCTGACATCTCAAAATTGATCAGCATATGGGAGAAGCTGGGAAAATGCAGTTAGAAGTTGATCTACATTGACACAAAAGTATTCATGTGAACACATTTGTATTTCGTGTTTTGCTACAGCAGTCATTCTAATTATTATGAGCATATCTGGCTACGCGAGCATCGAGATTTTCGCACGCAGAGGACAAAACGCAACACAAAAGCGTTGACGTGAGGGAACGTGGTGCTCAGTCGTGCCGTTAGCTTCTCGACAAACGTCTTATTGAAATCAGCACTTTTCGCAACAATGGCCGCCCTCGAGCTCAAACGCTCAGTCAGCGAAACAAGTGAAACGAACTCATCGGCGGATGGCAAGACTCATCTCGCAACTATTTACCATCTCTTGATGTGCCTTACGTGAAAGCGCTCAGAATGGCTTATCATACCGAGCAAAATAGCATAATAAGATTAAAGATTATGATAGAATTTTAAGATTATAAAGCTAAAATAACGACATTTCGCATCGAATCATTCGGTGATCTGTCCGCCGCTACAGCGCCTCAAGAATGCGGCGATTAAGCCTGGCTTGGTATCGAGGTGCCTTAACACCAACATCAAGCTAAATTGGTCGGGAAGGCGATGGTGACGTTTGTCAGTGACTTGCTGACAGAGTCCTGTGAACAACTCTTATCGGAGGTACGAGAAGCGCACCAGCACATGATAGCGAAAGGACACAACATCGCGTTTCAGTTGTTTCCCGGACATTGCGGCATCTCCGCCAACCTCACTGACGAAGCGACTAAAAAAGCACGTGAAGGAACAAACATTCTTTTGATAGATCTATCGAGGGCTGACACAGCTCAACACCTAAGCAAGCTAGCGCGCAATTTGACATTGCAGAAGGGGCTGACACCTACGGGTGTGTATACCTATTTAGCATAGCGCGATCGATAACGCATAACAAATCGCAGGCTTAATTAATGCCAGAATCATGAAAAAATAATGAAAAGATGTCAAGGGTTTGAGAAATGGAGCTCACAATCGCATAAAAAAACAAATGAACGGAAATAAAAATCGAACAAGAGTATCTTACCTTCACTTTAGCATTCGCGTGAAAAGTAAACCAAGAATCAGAAAATCTAGAATTATGGTTGCTGTGAAACAAAAGCAGCGCTGAGTGAGAAGAGCATGGTTTCGAAAGTCGAAGCCGAAAAGTCAAACATGGTCTCAGCAGCAACAGGCAGAGGACACTCACTGTTATTAGCGAAGTCGATGTCAGCCTTGTTAGCGCTGTATTGCGTAAAGGCCATCCCTCGCCTGTGCCCTCGTCCCCAGAGGCTCTTGGCAGGACATTGGCGCAACATTCAGTCTGTGTCGCCGTTAGAACGACTTGGCGCCGTGGACTCTTGTTTTCGTGGGGGAGTGGAGCTCCTGTCTCACTCTTTTTTGTGTTTGCAGAACGCCATTCGAGTGGCTTTGTTTTATTGGCTTCTTTTCCTCTTATTCTTGATTAATTTTTGCGACCTGCGCGCTCATCTCATCCCCGTAGTGGGAGAATGCAATTATTTAAACAAGCAAGTTAGCAAAGAAGATGGCGGTCGCCACTGTAAGAAAACGTTGGTGTCCTATTGAGTTCAGAGCCGAAGAAATTGATGTTTGCTTGGGTCGTTTGTTACTTTTTGGTGCTTGGGTCGTTTGTCACTTTTTGGGTGCCATCAGCCGTCCCCTTACGGAAGCCAGAATTCTTGGTCCCTGATCCCAGCCGACGTCGGAACGAACTGCTTTGAAAGCGCTAGTAGGCTTATTAAAAGAAACAGGACTTCGTGAAAAACTATAGAATTGTGCGGACTGATTAGTTTTTTTTTTCTTCTTTTTAATCTTCTCTTGTTTTCTAATCTTTTCTGCCCTTACCCCATCCCCCTGTGCAAAGTAGCCAACCGGACACTTAACCTGGTTAAACTCCCTGCCTTTCACCTCTTATTTTCCTTCCTTCCTTCCTTCCTTCCTTGGGTGCCATAGTAAACATACTACCGAGAAGCATAGGCGTATCAAAAGTGTGAACTTCGCGACATCCTTCTGAACGTTTCCTTCTTCTTCTTCTTCTTCCAAGTGAACAATCCGGAAATGTCTCGAGTTTTGGTCTCCTATCACCAAAGCAGTGAACTACTTTCCAGAGATTTCAGCCGGTGGAAGTTGGTCTTAATTAACTGGTGCATTGACTTTTCTTAATCGTTTGTAATGGGAGTACATTTTGTTCACGAACAGCATTTAAATGTGAACATCAGTTACATCAGTTATTCGGCATCTCGCCTGAGAAACGCGGCGTACAAAGTCGTGCCTCCGCGATGACAGAATACGAATTGCTTTATTGCTTTGTCACTTCAGATTGTGTGTGCCTTTCGCTCAATCTTCTGTTATTGTTTCGCACTTTTAATATTTCAGTCTGAGAAGATTTAAAATAAAAGGCATGCGCTGTCGGTGTTTTGTTTCATGACGTTTGTTCGTGGTCTGCCATTCTCAAAATTCTGAGGAATAACTTTATAAAGAATGAGCAACACGATAACAAGGTGAGATCAGGAGCCACCTGGCTCCTGCTCTCACCTTGTTCTCGAGTTGCTCATCGTCTTTAATTTCCATCTCCCGCATTCCCTGTGTTTTCCCTTTATAGAGAATGCAAGGCAAAGTGTGATCAACTTTAGTGGTAAAAGAGGCATTTACTGCCTACGGAGGGCCTGCGTGGTTGTGCTTCGGAATGATTTCTCGCCGAATGATGGTCGCCGCCTACACCGGATTTTTTGTGACACGGGGCCCTTAACGCTTTCGCGTTAAAAAAGTGTCGGGATTAAAGGAGAACTCGGCAAATGACATAGGGCGTGGCCCGTATGGGCCGGGCGCAAGTGATTGTCGCTGCAGGGCACCACGCATCAGCTGTTGCTGTCGCATTCAACCTGTGTGATTCTTCAGTATGCTTGGAGATATTCTAGCGACAGGGAATTCACAGTAATTATTACAAAATGCAACTTGAAGCACCAATACCGCTGCCGCAAATGCTCGACTTTTCTGCCACTTTCAGCATTCTCAGTCGTATGGATAGATCTTTAAAGGATGTATAAAACGATCATGCGAAACAAGGGAATACTTAAAGATGGCCTTCTTCTAGTGAACTAGTTGGTCTTTATCTGTAATGTTTCACAGCGCGAACTTAGACAAAGGACGGCGAAAGTTTGTCTGCGTTTGTCGCCTCTTTCGCTGTCCTTTGTCTAAGTTCGCGCTGTGAAACATCATGGTTCGAGCCCGGCTATTGCGCCCTGTGAAAGTGGTAGAAGCTGAAGGCGATGATGCGAAGCGTTCCTTGCCTCGCAATTTCTGGGCTCGCGGAATGACGGCAATTAGTGAGCCATTGCGTGATTGCCACTCTAGCAAACTAAATGCACTGGGCGAGGCAGCTGAAGCTATAGGAGGACGAGAGGGTGAAATGGCTAGTGTGATTAAGTGGCGATGTCCGGGCAATCCCAGGCGACACATGGGTGCTTCCGAGGCTACCGAAAAAAAAGAAATCTGATTAATTACGTACCAGAGCAACCTCATAATCCCTCATGGGAACTCTAAGCATCCTTTCTGCTGCCGACTTTAAGGGGTGTTTTTTTTTCTTTTCATATTTCTTTAGTTCTTGCCCGCTGTCCCGTTAGTCCAGTAGGACACGAGGCCTCCATGGATTTGCCGTGGCCTGGCGGGGTGTAAGAGAGTGCTGACAGTGTTCCAGTGAAGCCTTACTTTTATGCCACGTGATTGTATTTTTCACATATCCTACTTGTTTCTTTTATGTCATTTTCGTTTTCACCTAACTGTTTTTTTTAAATTTAATAGCACATTTGAGTACTTTAGCACGCACCTTTCTTGCTGTTATCCTAGTGACGCTGTTAGTGCGACCAGAAGCGCACAAAAACCTTACATGCCTGTTTTCACTTTTTCTTGTACAGCATCTTCTGGTAGAATGTCCGCGACACGACACCGGCAGACAACGCTTAGCATGTTATTTAATGACATTAGACCGCAGGCCCTTCAGCCTCATGAAGATCTGAGGTCCCTGGCCGACATACTCATTGCAAAGGCGAGTGTTACTGGCCCTTCAAAGATTTCTATAAGCGAGCAATATTCTATGGGTTCTATGGATTCTCCCTCTATGGGAATGTTTTACCCAAATTGGGCTACTTCAATTCTGGATTCATGTACCTTCATTTGAATCTAATCCGACCTTTTCTTATGTACCCTGATTCTAATTTAGTTATGTGACTCGACTTCGTGTTTAATTTAGTGCGCCCATGTGACTGGATTAGCGTTGTTGTGTTTATGAGTTGACTTTCAGTTTTAGTGTGGCATTAGTGTACTTATGTGCCTGGACTTTGTGTAATTGGGACTTGGATTTGACTTTTCGTTACAATTCGTTGATGCTAATTCTTATATCACTTTCTTTTTATTTTCTTATTTTCTTATTTTTCCAATGTGTATATGTGAAAAGGAGTAGCCGGCGCCAATTAAGGGCGACAACTTCTCCTATGTACCATAAAAAAAGGAACTAGATAACACACAAAGTTTTTATTCTGTATAAATGTGGTAAATGTTAGCAGCGATGCACAGGAAAATTTTGAAGCGTGCGTGTTTACTAGAGGTAAACAAAAACTGCTAGACCCTCATTTACGGCCTGTTTATAGGCGTTGTATGAAGCGCTCACAAAGTTTCCCCGCTTCTATGAGAGCCTCAAAAACGCCAGAAACTTCAATAGGGCATTCTATGGGTGCCTGTATCGTAAGTTTGAAGTGTGTAGGTCAAGTATGTGCTTTGAAAATAATTACTGCATGCTTATCTTTTCTCGATTTCATGCATTATGCGAGGCGTCTAATTGGTTTTTCAAGTCGCCTCGCTGAACTATGCGAGGCACGTTTTTCGTTGAAGTAGGAATCGGTGGTTAGTGACGAACACTAAACGCTTATTCAGTGTAGGTTAATTGCGGCCTTTGTAGAAAATCACTTATTCAAGCATTCCATAGTGTCATACAACCGTTATCAGTTATGTTTCCCAATGCCCCGAGAAAACTCTACGTTACACCAAATTTATATTTAGGGAAAATGGGGGTAATGTTAAGAGTAATGTGTGACAAAACTTTGACGCTTCTGGCTTAATTAAAGCGTAGAAAATAATTAATGATCCGTAGTTTTTTTATTTTCCTGCGTTATACGAGATTCGTAGTTGGATCCCCCATTGTCCTCGTAGAGCTAAGCAAAACACCTTCTTTACATTTGGCTAAAATAAGGGCCACGTTATGGGTTATGTGTAAACAAAGTTCAAAATGTTTGGGTTATTTCAGTCTTTGCAATAAATAACTTATCATCAACATTATCAGCCCATATATATGTTGATTGTAGGACGAAGGCCTCTCCCTGCGATCTCCAATTACCCCTGTCTTGCGCTTGCTGATTCCAACTTGCACCTGCAAATTTTCTAACTTTCATCACCCCACCTAGTTTTCTGCCGTCTTCGACTGCGCTTCCCGTCTCTTGGTATCTATTATGTAACAATATTACTTATACGTATTACATATTACGTACATATATACGTATTAAGTTGCCTTACGAGTGGCCCAATATTTATCTCACTGCTCTGGCGTAAACAAAAATACCACCGAGACCAAACTGCAGGAAACATTGTAAAATATTTCAATGCGAAACTAATTGCGCGTGGATCAAAGGCAGCTTACGTAAAACGTTTACCTAGCAAATGCTTGGAAGCATTAAATGTCCATTCTGCACTTCCTTTTCTGGTGTCCTGAGGGAACTCTATGTTGCACTAAGTTTATATTTGGTGAAAATAAGTGGCACCTTATGGATTGTAAGTAAGAAAAGTTCAAACCCGGTGGGTCAGTGGTGGCTTTTGCAATAAGTTACGTATGCAAGTGCTCCGGAGCGTTATCAGTGTGTTTTACGAGCAGCGCAGAAATTAACCTGCTGTCCGGGTAGAAATACAAATAGCAGTGAGACGAAATTTAGCGAAAATAGCGGGAACGCTATGATATATCTGTGTGCGAAGTTAAATGTATGTGGATGAATTGCAGATTTTGCCAAAAACTCCAAGAGCAAGTGTTCGAACGTGTCAAACGGCCGTTATCAGCTATGTTTCCCGGATGTCGCAAGAGAACCATAAGAACCGCCAAAACTACAATTTGATTGTGAGGCTCGCCGTAGTGGGGAACTCTGGATTAGTTTGGACCACCTCGGGTTCTTTAGCTTTCACCTAAACCTAAGTACACCAGAATTTTTGCATTTCGCCGCCATCGAAAGAGAGAACTATACTTGACACCAAGTTTACATTTGGTGGAAATGGGCTGGGGTTAAGGGTAATCTGTGGCGTATCTTTAAAGTTCCTGGCCTAATAAGACACGTTTAAAATAATTATTAAGCTGTAACGTTTTCTCGTCTTTTTTGCATTAAAGGAGGTTTGTAGTAGGTTGTTCCTGTGTTCTCGAGGAAGTGGATACGCGTGCCAAGCTCACCGACTACAATTCATAAATTGCAATATGTGCCGTAAAGTAATTAACTAAGTTAATTAGTAATTATTTGTTAAATATTTTAATGTGTTTCGATTACTCGGGATACTAATGTCCGCCTCATCGAATAAGCCAGCTCAATGATAAGAATTATGCAACGTGCCACAGGCGATTTCTAAAAATTCCGTAAAACGTAAAAATGAACACCCTGTATATACTTCGTGAGCAACCCGACATAAGAATTTACTGATATATACATAAGTAAATTGTTCTCTCGTCTTGCTCACGAAGGGGGATTTACCATTGTGAAATGTATAAGGTATTTATGTATATTCCAGCGCATACATTCTTTGGAATCGCGCATACAGCATACAGAACTACATACGTTAATTTCAATAAAGAACAAGCTCAAAACAAGCATCCGAACCGCATAATTGACGATAAGGCGCTCCTGATAACAATGCGAAGTACTTAGCGCTCCGCGCATACGTTTCCCAGTAAAAATTACTGTTGCGCAAGCTGCCGCGGCGACGGCAGCTTACGACGTGGGAAGTGACGTTCCTTAACTTTCGTATACAAAATAACCAGCCAGCAACTGATTTCAATGTTGTTGCAGCACCGCCTATGGGCGGCGGCGTGCTGTCAAAATTACGATTGCTCCCATTACTACCATTACTCTAAAATAGCATTACTACCATTACTGTAAAGCCATAAAGCATTGCACACACCCCTTAGCAGTTGTAGTGGTGGTTTTCAGCAGCTTCGCAGGACATCCACTTTCGCAGGGCCGGGACGGCCAGTGAATTTTAAGCTGAACTATGAACACGTATAAGTGCCTTACACTCCCTTCTCACCTCCGCCTACCCACACGGATTCATACTAGTCTGCGTTCTCATTCCTGTCTGCATATTCTCCTTTCAGGTTGCTTAGCTTGTGTTTACGTCGGCAAATACTTATGCTCGTAATTAGGCGTATTAGCTTCTATGCTTTAGAGTGTGTTTGCCATGCTCTATCATCGCAGCAGACAACGACGAAAAAGATCGAGACGATCACTCGTGCTGTCGGTCAACTGAAGCTTTAATGCAAACACGTGGCCTATATATGCAACGCGAATTGCACCAACGCGGGAAGACCAAAACTAAAACCAACACTCTGTACAACAGCACCACACACATCACGCGTGAATAAATATGTGATCGTCTCTTCATTTTCGTCTTTGTTTTTTGGGTTGACAGGTCACGAACATATTCCAACTCGGCCTGTTCTCACTATTTTTGTGCTGTAATTGTCATATTATACTCTTGTAGACGGCATATGTTCTGAGGCCCTTTCTCACAAATTACAATGTGCAACATCCCTGTGGGAACATGCAAGTGCGTTCCTGTGTATTTCTATGGTGAAACATGACATGCTGACTTTAATGAACAGCTGGAGATGTTTGCGTGGCTGATGGCCTCGAATATATGCTCAAATACAAAAACACTTGACACTATTTTGGCATTCATTCGTCTTCATATTCCAGCTCTGTCACGACACTAAGGGGGTGTTAGACTTTCGAACTATTGAATCGGATTGTTACTTGATAGTTTTGTTACTTAACCGAGACGGTGCGTCGCATAAATGTGTGTGAAATATGCAGGACATTCTTTCTTAAAAATATTTCTTGTCTACTTTCTAGCGAAGACTGAAGGAAATCACAATGAAAAGAAAAGCTTCAGCTCCTTTAGTCAGCACGTCACTTTATATCCTTCAGCTTTGACTGTAGCGTATTTCTCTAACACGCACAATTTTCCTCGTTCGCTAAGCCTCCCCTGACAGCTATCGCCGTATACTTTGTATATATAGTACGAGTTTGCTTTCCTTGTGTGACGCATATGCAAGACTGCGTATACTGCATGCGCAAGCACCCACTGCGGGGCGCACAACAGAAAAAGAAAAGGAACGAAATAGAGTAAACACTTGCCTTTCATAGTTGACCATGAACACTAGTCGCAATAGAAAACGAGAAAGAGGCCGCCTGAATAAAAGTCGATATAGTACGTCTCTGGCCCTTTTGGGTAACGGACAAGTTAAGTTGGCAAATGCCCAACAGGGGCGGTGGGCTGTGTCAAATATTCTGCTTTCACAAAGAGCTGGCATCACACATTCGTTCCGGCTCACAGATGTGTTTGCTGAGCGCATTGAACTAATATCATGGGGACGGAGTAGGCAGTCAGTTTACTTTTTCCTCCTTGCGTTGTCTTCCTCTCTCCCTCCTTTAGCTCGCCGTATTAACCCTGCTTGTGAAGCTGAAAGCAGCCATGCAATAACGGAAGGAGAAGAATGAAAAAAGAAAAGAAGGAAAGGCGACCGTCGTCTTTTCTCGTCCCCTTTCCCTGCTAAGTTATGTGGGTCTTCGTTGGTTCGATCGTATTTGAGCTGCTCATTACGACTCTTCCTTGGTGCGTAGCGCTAAAAATGTCAGCACTGCATAACTCATTTGCCGAAGTGCGACGCGGTGAAGTTCGGTGCGCGTCCTTGCCTTTCATGATTTCGTCCCATCCTCCACTTTCTCAGCAGTCTTCTTGTCATTTTTTTTTTCCAACGAGACCGAAGCGGAGACAGAACGGCGCCGGACCTTTCCACCTAATTTTATACCCTTTCCACGCTTTATTTGAAACTGGTCCTACCGAAAACTAAAGACGAAGGATGTCGCTGCCTGGCATAGGCTCAAGACAGGCACCTTC
This sequence comes from Dermacentor silvarum, assembly GCF_013339745.2. Classification (NCBI taxonomy): domain Eukaryota; kingdom Metazoa; phylum Arthropoda; class Arachnida; order Ixodida; family Ixodidae; genus Dermacentor; species Dermacentor silvarum. Next base: position 139,722,630 of record NC_051159.1, on the reverse strand, counting down.
ACTAACCTGCACATATTACCTCGCATACACTCCACAACCTACTGGGACGAGTCCCCGTAGTTCTGGGCCTCACCAACCCTATACCACATAACGTGAGAGTGCAGGCTATACACGCCATAGAACACCACGACACGAACACCACGAGGGAGCAATGAGAGGCATTGCTGTCCAGCTCAGCCCATGACGACCAGCTCAAGCTGATCGAGAGAGCAGAGAAGATGGTTAGAGCCAGCGGAGCCCTGGACTACGGGCCCCACCATTAGCGATGTCCCATCGGGGTCCGCCCACAAAAACTCTGATTATTCTTTCAATAAAGTTAATCTACTCCTACTGCAACCACTGCTAGCAAGCATGAGCTGATATTTTACCACGCTGGCTGATGCTGTCCTTTCACCATGCAGTTAGTTTTCACCCGATCCTATTCTTAGTCGCAAAAGGCGTTAGGGGCTAAAATGATTCGCGAGTTTCTATTAGGTAACACTTCGAAATTAAACTTCTCGTGTCATCCGATCCCGGCCTCTCACATTTCCATTCTCACCTCACGACGCTGTATGAGATTGGGGATACTTCTTAAGGCTAAGAACAAAAAGAAACATGACATAAAACAAAAAAGTAAACGGCTTGTAATGCAACTTGTAACCTTAGAAAATGAATGAGAATTGATGTCCATATCAATGTGCAGAGGTAGCATAAGTGCTGATCCACTTTATACAGAAAGGTTTTCAGTGAACAGCGAATGAAGCCTCCCACTTTATTTAGACGCTTATACAATTTGCATGTTATAGTCGGCTGGTCCAAGAGGTGAATAATTAAATGTCGTCTTTGTCCTGCAGTGTACAAGAATAGGTTGAGATTGAATTGCCTAGCCTTTCTTGCCTCCACCTTCGAAAATTATGTAAATCAGTAAAGGCGGAATAGATTCTTTTCAAAATTGTAAGCTAGGTTCCCTGCGATGCAGTTTCCCCAATAATGATGGCGTAGCCATTTTTGCAAGGAGCGTGTCAAGCACTTTGCTTGTATTATGACATTACAAATGTAGACGTGGCTCACGTGATGAAACCATGAGCAAGAGGCGAGACTCACTATGGACAGCTAGAACTTCTTCATTTGAACGATGCCTGATGCCACCATTAGTTGTGCCAATATACAGTGCAGAGAAGCGCGCTTGCAAATTATGAAAAGGGTCTAATATATGAGCGAGAAGCACGTTTGTTTCTTTCACTGTTTTGGGGAATATGAACATACCCAGCTATCTACTGTAGTGTTCAGCAACCTCGTAACGCAGCCGTAATAAGAAACTTAGTTGGACAATGGGATTATATATAAAATTTGTTCAAACTACGACGTAATCAAGAAGTATTAATGGGCTTTTCAGTAAAATATGACTTTGGAAGGATTGCCTCTTATTACAGAGGGCCTGACTAGTACATTATCGCAGCTTATGCGGGTTGAATATTGTGTGCCGAACGTTACCGGGAAGAATCTCTGCTGTTTTCTGTTTCCGTCATGATTGAAGAGGAACAATACTAGGGGAAAATCCTTTCGAGGTATAGGTAATTACTATAGTTAATGAAGCCGTGTGGTCATAAAACAGTATAGTAGGAGAAAGACACACCGGGGTACACTTATAAAGTAGAAATCCCTCACCAAGCGTAATCTCATTATCATGACTTTGCAGTGAACGCTTCCAGCACACACGTAAGCTTTTTGGGCGTAATTTAGGAAAACGAGCACATTTGTTTACAATTTTAGCATGTGAGGAAGTACTTGTTAACATCAGTTTTCCCTTCGACATACAAAAAAAAAAGTCGCAGAACTGCGCGGCAGACGCAGCACAGTCACAGCGTAAGCTGCAGGAGCGGCTAGCATCACGCACTAGAAGGTCTTCGCAGCGAAGTCTCTTTGCGTTGTTTTCACGAGAACGAAGGGGGGTGTCCGCCCTGCGGACAACCCCCTTCGTGTTGCTCTCTGCACAGCGGTCTGCTGAGCTCGACGTTGCCTGGTTGCAGCCGTGTGCGTAGCTCTACGATTCGCTTCTTCAGCAGCGGTTCGTACTTTGCTAGGAGGCACCATAACGGGTATCGAGACTACACGGGGCGCACGTGTCACATATGGCGAGTTTAGGTTGGTATGTTGTTCTACCCCAGTCAAATTAGTGAAATGTAGTTGTTATTTTTAGCCAAGTTGGTAAAACATACCTTAATTGATGGAATCGCCAGACTGAGCGTAATATTTTGGAGCTCAGAAAATTATTATGATCAGTCCATATTAAATGTTCACTAAATATCATTCTAAGAAAACGTGTAGAGCTGACACGTTCCATTTTTTACTTTCTGAAACTCGGGACAGGATCAGAGGTAAGAATTTTATTTTCAGGTCTAAAGTCAATGAATTTTGTTTTGTGCACATTTGACTGGAGCTCATTCGCATTAATTCATATTGATTTATCCATAGTGATTCTGATATATTTCATAAGGGGAGAGGATGTAGCAGCGGCGAATTGGAAATGTTTCTAGACCTGCCCAAGGGTGGTTGTTTTCTAAACAGTCACTGTGCGTGGAAAAATAATTGGTTCAGAAGACGTTCAATGCTGTGCCTGTTTTTTTTTTCATTCTTTTTATCAGTTTAAATTTTCTGGCAAGTCAAATGAGCGATATTTGGTTTTATTATCTTCAGTTGCATCTCCAGGCCAACGTTTTTTTTTATTGTAATTTCGTATAAAATCACAGGAGTAGGTGCTGCTTCGTTAAGTTAGAAGGACGGAAACTCGCTACGCTACGTTGCTACGCATTATAGCACAGAAAGTACCAAGTCAGCAGAATAGAAATCTCTGAGAAATAGCTTATTTACCTCAGTTAACAGCTATTAAACAGTACAAGTGCTGAGCTTGATTGGAAGATATGCTCACATTTATAAGAGGAAGAGCCAGAAATGAACTTTTATAGAGCCGATTCAGCCCACTCACTTTCTTTTAAAGAAAGGAGGAACAAATCACAGCCAGAAAGGAGTGAAAATTGAGTGAAAATAAGAAGCTGCAACGCCAGATTTCAGTTCACCGCAAATGCACTTCGCCCACTTTGGTTCTGGCGAGGACAAGATATGAAAACGTCAGTTCTAATATTAAAAGAGAACCAGCTCGCTCACGGCTTCAGCTGCGTTATCGCTGTCTTTTGGATAGGCGTTTTTTTTACCTTCTTTTCGTCTACTCTATCTGTTTTATTTTATTCATCGTCCGCTCTGTACAGTCACGCATATTTGTCGCGCATTGATATTTGAGTGTGCAATATTACGTCCATTACAGATCACTAGCTGGCATCCAAGAACGCATAGCCGCAATGGTGTGAGCTAATCACTGTGTCAGCCAATGATATGACGCAGCCAATGACGATGTAAATTGAAATTGTGTTTCGGTGTTTGAAGCAGTATTGGTGCTCTGGACTTCTGTCTATGCAAGCTGGAGAGCTGATAGCCAAGGGTGGAGCACTGTAATATGGCTTTCTAATAGAAAATTCTGTTTCTTTCTTGCAGAATATAGCAGCTCGATTCTTCAGTAATACTCAAACTAACAAGGGGTAACTTGATGCGACATTATTGACGCAGAAAATAATTAACCTAGTTCGTGAGCAATCACTTGACTGCTTTCACGCTATCCAGATATGATATGTTTGCCAACCGTGACCAGTACAAACTATCGATATCTATGTGCAAATGTATTTACATTCCCAATTACTGAGCCAAAAAGGAAGGTTCGCAGCTGCTTCATTATTTCGATACAATATTTTGGACTTGAAGTCACCAAACTGCTTTCATATCCATCATTCCCAAGGAAGGACGTCTATTCCCATTCGTATCAGTCATTTGGTCGAGCCCACACGTCCGCTCGAAAAGCTCGCTGGGCGGCTTCGAAATAAAACATGTCGGCGAGTCAGTACGCTCGTTTCCGCGAGGAACGAAGTGACATTCTGTCACTTTCTACTCATTCCATTTATCTGCCCAGCCAACGCACCACCCACGTCCGTCCATTAATGGCAGTGAGGAAATGAGCGCCTTTCCCCCTGTCAGAACGGAACTGTCATATGTGTCGTAACGCCGTCAAGCTTATTTTTTTGTTTCTGTTACTGCTGCCGCTTGCTCGATTATCATCTGGCAAAGTGATATAAATATTGACAGATAGCGGGAAGCTCGGCCCCTATTTTTTTTAATCTTTGTTCGCCTGCGGGCCGTTCTGTAGGCTGCAGTCAATTCACCATGCAAGCGCATTTGTCATTGTGCTCTTGTTGCAAGCAAAAAAAGAAAAAAGGAGGTAAATGAAAATTTTGCCCTTATTTTATTGTGCGAGCTCGAGAAATCAGCAGCTGTCAATAGGCTCGTATAAAACGCATAAAATATGCCAGGGTATTCGGAGCTTTCTACGGTTGTGTGGTTTACAGTAAAATGTATTATGAACTTTTCTTCAGAGCCATGAATTAAGTATTCGAAGGTCTGAAAGATCCGTATGCTGCACAAGATATTGAGTAGGAAAGTCACCGCGTGCGACGCTCTCAATGGTAGAAGCAACAAAATGTCCTACGCTCCGAAATTTCCTACTGGTTAGCACACTGCCCACTCGTCTCAACTGACACACATTAGTCAGACAACCGCAATTGGGGCATCGCTAGGGCGAAGTGAGGTACATTATGGAAACAAAACATTATACTCTGTGTTCTTGAGATGAAGCATTTCCGTCAGTCTATCAGCCCTGTCGAATGCCATCGACTAAGAAGTCATCGGGGAAAACGTAACTGCGAAGAAACGCAGGCTAACAGTGGTTCGAATGATTCGATGACGCGATGCAGGGTCCGACATCTCTTGCCACATCCTAGTAGATACGTTCTCCTATGAAACATTCCTGCCTTGTGGCTTTTGCTTTCCTCCATTATTTCCTGAATACCCACGAAACTTATTTTCGAACCCTCGTCTCATTATCCCACTCATAAATTACGTTTCACATTCACGTGGTTGTTGAGCTAGGCTTGCGATGCTACGCACCTTCGGGTTGGACATCCACCTAGACTCCGTGACTGAGGCTCTGCTTCTTCGCTTTAATATATTTCCAAGCAATTTGCCGTTCTTTTTTAACCTGTTGTCCGGTAGAATTACAAAAATGACCGCTGTTTACATTAACGAGAAACCTTGTAGAAAATACAAACGTCGACCTCAAAAGTTGACCTCAAAATGCGTGGCTTGGTGAGTTTCAATGTTGCGCGCATACATATACTGCGAAAACTTCGCAGACAACTTATGTTCTTGTATAGATTTCTGCCACCTAATCTTGTTTAAGTGATATGTTTTATGTATTGGAGCTACCACAGTGTGTTTATCAACTTAATTCTCCGCCACTTCCCGTTCCGCTGCTTCCAGTTCGTCCTATTATTAATTTATTAGATTAACCAAGATAACTAATTCATTCCACCAATTTTGCAGGCTACTGGTTTCTTCACAACCCGCTTAATAAGGCTACGTCGTTAATTTTCTTAATGTTCTCCCTGTGCATAATAGAAGAAGCGGTGCATGCGTAACTAAACCGCATAACGTGCGACTATTCCGTTAAACGAGACCATGAAGGAAGCCATTGTCGATTTGCATTTGAAATTAGTTTGTTGTTCAGCGCTGTGGATGTCGCAAGCGCTTGCTGGCGCATTTTGTACTAAGTACAATGAAGAACCGTGGGGCATTTTCCAACTTCCTTTTTTTTCTTTCGTTTTATTTAGCACGTATGAAATTTAAGTTTTAATTAGCCCTGTCGTTGAATCCCTCACGCGGGGATGCTGACACTCACACAAAGGGAAGCAATTTACAACGACTCATCCTGAAACGGGTGAGACGAGAAATCCTGCATATGCACTATGTGTTCTCCATCGTGCCATGCTTGGGTTATTCTTTTTTAGCTACAGAGCAGAATGAAAAAAAAAAAAAACTGAGCTTACCTTGCAAAAGTTTCTCAAACCGAACGTGGATTGGTGTCGAAATGTTTCAGAAAGATGACGAAAGCCTTGCTCTTTGTCGAGTTGTGCCGACTTCCCGATGTTGGTTCACATTTTATTATAACATGTGCATCTAAATTTCATGGCCAGGTTAAGCTGCATTCCTTTGCCGGACACGTCAGTTACTGCTGTTTCTAACGCCAAGTCTTCATTTGCAATTTGTTTCCGGCATTTCTCCAAGGTTATCCCTGTTTAGTGTCACGTAAAACCCACCTCGTTTCTTTTCTGAAAACATGCAAAAAATGTTATCCAGCGAAGCGCCACAGAGAGATTCGAACAACAGCCCAGATCTCCGGAGATTCTGCCTCCCTAGAGCCAAACGAGAACTGCAACGTGTAGACATCACCCCAAACGCTCACTGGAGGAGACGACACAGTCTGCAAGTATATTTCGGCTGTACTCTCTGTGTGAGCAACAAAATCAACCCTCGCGCTCTCTCTCACTGCCTAGGCTTATTTCTATGCACCCACCACTCTATTTATTCCTACTGCTTCGGTCTCAATTCGATGCCCAGTATCGTCCCAGTTGACAGAGAAAGCGACCAGACGCTGGCGAAAGTGTTTTGTGATTCAGATTTGTGGTGGCTGCCAATGCAAATATTTTTGGCCCCCTTTTTTAGGAGTCTTCTGAACTAGAATGAGTACGAGGATAAACAGAAGGACAGGGTAGAATAATAACAAAGTGAAACAGGGATTGTTTGAGCATCTTGGGCGCTCACTCGGGACCCTGTACTTATCCTTTATACGGTTGGTCTTGGTGGCCTGGTCTGTATCACTCCTGTCCTTTTTCCCGCGGCCTCTTTACCCCTGGTCTCCGCGGTACCACTCATATTCCCCTGAAGCATGCCGGAAAAGATACCTTGTTTCTAGTCCAAAAATACCTGGCTCTCGGAGAAGGACACGCCCAGCACTAGTAAGCTGCAATTGTGCGGTTGCCTAAGAAGCAACACCGATGGGACCAGTGGGAATATAACGCATGCCTAAGGACCTGAGGGAATGTTGTGTCCTGGTGAGGATTTTTCGTTTGTTGTTGTTGACCCGAAGAAAGGAAAGGCAAAAATTTAAGGCACAACCCAGCTCGCGGTTACTGTCGACGGTAATGCGATTAGCATTCCAGCGCTCACGATCGTCTTTAACTCATGTCTCAAGGCAGCCCATAGTAAAAGACTGCTGAACTTGCGCAACCGACACTCGAGCAGGCCATTAATATTTGGAGGCTATATACTACAATATGCACAACGTCGTTATAAACTTCTCACACACGCATGAAAGGCAGCAACAGTTACGTACAGCAGGAAAACATTCCGCGTAAAATGAAGCGTGGTGTGCAGTGAAACGTGAAGCAGCACGGCTTAGACGCAAAATATAAAACTTTACTGAGCCAGCTTTCCATGCTCCCGCTGATTCAAAAGCATTTTCCTGAAGTTTATGGTTGTAGGTTTTCGCGATGTCACCTTAAAACTATCGTCCTCTTCTGCACGGCTTATTTGCGAAGGCCTAAAAGCAACGGTGGTGAAAGCGGGAAAGTAATCTTTAGGACTGTGTTGTTTTTGTGTTCATTTTTGACGGGCATGGAACGTTTCGAGTTCATGAGAAAATATTCTGCAGAAACCACACTTGCGCTTATCTCATGCATTTTGTCACTAACTAGCCGTTTGCTTTTCTGATTTGCCGTAGCCAGTGAGCTAACCAAGATCTCGTCAGTGCAACCAAAATACATTTAGGGCAGACCTTTCTCTAATAGTTATTCGAGCTATGCAACAAGGAGTTTCGACAACATAGGAACGGCATCGCCAATGGGTGCCTGCAGGGCCAATCTGTTCTGCGAGGTTGAAGATGTGACTCTAATTCCATGGTGACGTCATAATCTACTATGAAGCGTCAGCCCGTGGCATTCGCCGCTTCGTCTTCACTTGATTCGTAGATTTTAGGAGCGTCATACACTTGGAGTTTCGTGCCTACCAAGCGCGCAGTACAGGTGCTTACCGTACTTGAGCCGGTCATTGCAGCTCTTCAGTAGCAACTTACGAAGATCGGATATTATGTCCCCTTACCTACGCCCGTCACCAGTCTATTCACCAGTCTAGTCTATTCACAGTCCAGTCACCAGTTTATTCTTTTGATGCGTATCATAATTTCGTAGGTCTTTAAGGCCGTTCCTTTGCCTTAGTGGTCGCTTGGCAAGACGTGCAAAATCTTCATTGTGGGAGCTCACAACAATGTCAAGCAGTGAAATTAAAATTTGTCACGTATTTCTTCGCGGCAATTATTATTTAATCCTAATTTTTGTTTCATTTACCAGGTACATGTATTTGCAATTTATTATTAAATTTATGCACGACTAAGCTATTTCTAGTGTGCTGATCTGTGCGTTAATAATGGTTTGATTTTATGGAAAATGGTATACCGGCAGCATTTTCGCGCAAGTAATTTCCTATGTGGTTTGATTTGAACTGATGTATTTCAGCATTAGCAGAGACTACTCGAGCTTGTCGCAGGTCATATGATGACTACATTACGCATGATTTGCATTGATTTAGGCTTTATATCAAGCACTGTCTGAGTTTAGCTCGCGAAGTGAGAAGGCATGTGGGCTACTTCCACTACTCTTTCATCCTAAGGGAAGACCTGCCCAAAAAGCTCAGAGTAGCCCTTACTATCGGGATCCGAGCGTGAAGGCCCGAAGTTGCCATTCACGTGCACCCGCAAACGTGGCCCCGTTTCATGGGCTCATCTGGCTGAGGGCACCAACAAGCGGAAGGGCTTTGCTTATTCCATAACAGTACCAAGCTGTCACTTTGTGTATAGATATGGTAGCCAAGACATCAGAAAGGCAAATAGTATGGCGCCTGTATAGCAAATGCAGATGAACAGCTTTTCCTCCGTCATTGTGAGCAGCTAATAATAGCGCCGATGGTTTGAGCCTTTTGTTTAGATAGGTCTCTCGAAAACGGAATCTCATGCAGTATGAGTGCACATATACATACACCTGGCGTAGCAAGGCAAGCTCACTTTTCTTGCTCTATTGCCGTGCTTATAGGAAGTATCTTTATCATGTTGTTATGCCGGCTCTGTTAAACAGTGCTGGTAGCATACGCAACGGCTTTCTGGAGGCCACTTTGCATCACGGTGCAAAATAGTGCACTCGAGGCTGACAAAAGAAGAAAAAAAAAAAAACACACACCGGAGCAAATATTCCCAGCAAGGTGAGCAAACACATAGGGGACGTCCATCTCTCAGAACCGCTTAGGTTCGTAACTGATAGGAGCGTTAGCTGGTCCGTGGTCGACACAAGCAAGACAGGCTTTGAGTATGGGTGTGAAAAAGCTGAAACTAGATTGCGATGGGATTGTCACTGGCATAAAGTATAGGTAACTTTACGTGATGAAGCAGATAGGCAAAGTGCTATATTTTTAAAGAGCAGGGAATAAGTTGCTTAGAAAGGTTAGGTGATTATTTGTCACCACCAAGATTTATATGGTTACCACTACAAATGGTCATCATTCAAGTGTAATCTGATATTGCCTTTGTCCTACACAGTAATGACCGCTGCACATGGCGTTTGCTTTGCAAATGGACCCCCGCAATCTCTAACACAACTGACATAATACGGAAAATATTGATTCATAATAAAGAAATGTGCGTAAAGACCGATACTCTGCAGGTGAAGATGACTCGTCAACGTTTCTCGGTCAGCAGAAAATAAAATAAGAACGTAAGTCGCCAACGCATAAGTGGCAACAGCCCGGACCGGCAAGGAGCGTAACATTTCGGTGCAACCAACCTCCACTCATATGGCCCTCTCCGGTGCCTCCTTTCAGCTTAGATTTTGTGCACCGAATTACTACGAAGACGAAGTGAGTAATTTCAGCAGCCGTTGCTTAAAGCCTCCACCATCAGGGATAATGTCACCAGCTTTATTGCAGCTGGCGCAGTAAACATGATAATAAAGACACGCTACTCGACCTGCGCTTGTTCCTTCAGCGTTCTGACAGCGGCTGGAAATGTGCCCCTAGCACCCTTGCTGCATTGGCTTGTAAAACAACATCACTAGTTCCCGCGTCTCCGCGTAATTTTCCCATCTGGCCCCTAGTTGCGATGCACTAGTATTGCTCCTACGTCATTCTCCTTATGCTGAGCCAATCCAAAGCTTTGTATATACATTTCATTTAATCCCATTAGACAACGCAAGAAACAAGTACCTCTGTTCTTGCTTGCGCTACTTTATTAGTCTTGTAAGAGCTTTTGACCGGCAATACGGGCCACTGTGAAAACATTTCTCACAGTTGTAGCTTGAATGTTTCAGACCACTTTTCTACGGCCCTCTGCAAGCCTTTGTTACTTGTGTGGCTAGAACCGTGGAGGTCTACTTTCCATCCAAATAGGCATTCAACAGGTGAATGGAGAAGCAGCTGTTACTATACGTTTAGACTTTTGACAAGCATGTTTTTGTTCTTAATTGATAAGCTAAGGTCTGAGCTCTGAGACAAAACTTTGTATTGAGGTTGCATGGGCAGTATCTCGCATTACCTCGTGGTTCCATCCGCTGAGAGCAAATGAAATCGGATTTATGAAAGCTCTTGAGGAATAGAAGAAGAAAGCCTAGCTGAAGTAATAAAATATCGTCATGGTGATCGGAGAGCTTGTTCACCCGGTAAATTATGTAAACCATCAATAATTTTTAATTCCGCTGGGACTTGATCTGAAAAAAAAAACTGAGCGCCATGGCTTGCACAATACAGAAATGTATCTTGTACAATCTTTTTTTTTGTGCCAGCATGCTCAGGTGTTCTACCATTAGATGGCCCGGGCATTTCCCTTGAGGTGGTTGCAAGTGACATAATTTGTTCACTTTACTAAGGAATAATTTCACTGAACTTTTTAGGCGAAATGGTATATTTTGTGCATACTATGCCCTTCCATATTAATCTTCAACGCTACTCTTACACTTTCTTGGTTGAGGTCCTCCTAGAAAGTGTAAGAGTGGGGTTGAAGACTAATCTACAGAAGGCAAGGCAAATGTCCAATAACCTGGCAAGGGATCAACAATTAATGATCGCCAGTCAGCCTCTAGAGTCTGTAAAGGAGTACGTTTATCTAGATCAATTAATCACAGGGGACCCTGATTATGAGAAGGAAATTTACAGAAGAATGAAAATGGTTTAGAGTGCATACGACAGGCATTACCAAAGCCTGATTGGGAAGTCACCTCTGGCTATGAAAATCAGGATTTACAATCATTGCATTCTACCGGTGCTAACATATGGGGCAAATACTAACAAAGGAGCTCGAGCACAAGTTAAAGACCGCGAAAAGAGCGATGGAACAAAAAATGGTAGACGTAATGTTAAGAGGCAGAAAAAATCACCGCATATCCACGAAGTGAATGATGATGAGTGGGCGAAGCACCGGGGAATCATTCGGGTAACCGTGAATGACCGTATATATATATATATATATATATATATATATATATATATATATACTGAACATGTGGACAGTATATACAGCGCTTATATAGCCCTTGTGCACCGTAGTGCCCCTAGCGGTCTCCATGCAGACCAGAGCTACGGACAACGGACGACGACGAGGGACAAGGCTTGGCCTTCTAAGGCGCTTCGCCCGTAAAAGAGTGGTGTGGATCAGAGAGCAAACGGGAATAGCTGAATTTTTAGTGACATTAAGAGAAAGAAATGCAGCTGGGCAGGCCATGTAATGCGTAGGGTAGATAACCGGTGGACCATTAGAGTTACAGAATGGGTGCTGAGGGAAGGGAAGCGCAGCCTATATATTACGGCAGAAAATCAGGTAAGGGGATGGAAATAGGAAATTTGCCGGTGCAAGTTGGAATCAGCTAGCGCAAGACAGGGGTAATTGGAGAACGGAGTAAGAGGCCTTCGTCCTGCAGTGAACCTAAAAATAGGCGGCGGTGGCGGCTACTGCTGCTGATGCTGCTGCTGCTGCTGCTGCTGCTGCTGCTGCTGATGATGATGATCTTGTTAGTAGAGATGCATCTAGTACTGCAAGCGCGCTCCGCACTTTCTCAATTTTTTTTTGCTATAGATCTACAAAAGCAGAACTGGCCTGCCGAAAGGGAAGATTCATAAAGTACAATCGCCCATTCGTTTCACCTTTGGAAGCTTACCACTATTTTGAGGAAACTCTCAGTATAATTTTGACCGATATTACAGCGTAGTATACCTAGAAAGGCCGCGGTAAACGACTACAGACGTTTACTTCTGCTATCCAGAAATGGTTGACATGACAAAATGTTTTGCGTAAGTAGCAAGCTCAAAATGTTGGCTACACAATTATTATTGAGCCTGTCTGAAATATTGATTTATTGATTGATTTATTTATTGATTGATTCATTCATTCATTCAATTAAGATTCGAAATATTGGCAGGAACAATGTCGTGGACCTCTCCGAAACAGCAAACTACTGAATAAATCAAGGAATGACGGGAAGTGAACCGGTACATCTACAAAGCTAATCGATTTTCGCACCATATGCGCCTAATATCTATGTAGAGTCACCTGAATATTTCACTGACTTGTTCAATTATGACCAAGAACGAAGGCGTGAACGGAGTTTTGTCCAAAATTGCCGTGAGAAAGAGAGCCAAAGTGGGAGAGCAAATGGCCCGGAGTGGGGACTTCCGGCCAAATTGCATTGGACCTTTCGAAAGACCGGGCTTTGGAATACAACAGCGGGGAGTGCCTGTCCCGCGGTCTTGACATCGAACCAACGGACTGTACAACCATAAATCAAAAAGCGATCGATGGAAACCACGGTCAGTGCCTCGCACCCAACAGAACTGTTCACGCAGGAAAGAGTTTCAAGCAAGCTCTTGAGAACGAAGCGAATTTTTTTTCCATAGGAGGTATGGACTTTCAACATAGCAAGTAGTCGTACTAGCGTGATTTCGTAGGTGTTCAGAACAACGACAACGTATATATTGCGGTTTTCTTTCTTAATTCATGTTAATTCCTAAATAAGTATCTTCTGTATAAAGTACAGTTCATTTTTAATATGGGTTGCTTGAGACAGCGGACAGGGTGTCTCAAGCTAAGTAAAACAACACGTAAAATTATCGAAGAGAGTTAGGCTGGTTGGTGTTGCTGCAATTGTAAAAATACCTGTAAAATAATTGCTTCTTCTTTGCTGAATGGGTTCTCGCATTTAAGTTTTTTTTTTAATTCGAAGAAAAACTTGTTTCTTGGCTCCCTTTAGCAGGTGTTTTTATGGTACAAAATAAAGCCTGCCCCGATCTGAGGCTCTAACGCCATCGTGGCTCCTAATGAGAGAACTCGCCGAACAGCATGGTTCCCTTGCAATAGCATGGGGCTCTAGAGATCCCGGTAGCACGACCTACACGCGGAAAATACGGCAAAGCCGGGGCACGGCCGCGCATATAAAAGCCGTGAATATCATAGCAACATTTAGGCAAGTAAGAAATAGAAAGCTAGCTAAGACAGAACAATGGGAGTCATTGAGTGAGGTTTATTGAAAACTGTGTTCCTAGATAAGTGTGCATTTTTCCTATTCAAAGCAGGTCAAGTAAGTTACCTCCTTGAATCGGCTGTCATAAGGCTGGTCAATGTTTCTAATCACATTAATTTCGGCAGAATTCAAAGGAAAGGCGTGTCTTAAGATGAGTTCCTCAGAAGTCTATTCAGGAAAATATTCTCGTCTTATTCTCGCAATCACGGGGTACCCTTAATTGGTCTTATAGGTTTTCGGCGTGTATATTGGTTTTCTGCAAACATATTCGTCTGTTTAAGCGGATATGTGAAGCCCATCTGTGACACGCATCTGCGAAAGCGTAACTATTCTACTTAGCTAATCCTCTTCACTATATTACGGCAAACAAAGAAAAAAGAAAAGAAATAGAAATAACATTTTGGCAGGCATGAAACACAGATTATCTTCTTGTTCTGGGCGATTTTCAAGCAAACGGGCGAACACAATTTGTGTAACGCGAGACGGTGTTTTATTTAGGTAGATATTTAGGGTAACTCAATTTCCTCACGGGATGTTGCAGAAACATCTTCCACTTAAGCGTAATCGAAAGGGCGTCAGGTATTATTACAGACAAAATTACCCGGCTTTGTATTGATTACTTCCCTTTCTGGCAAAATTTAGTATGTATCGCGCCACAGCGCCCAAACAAATGGATGGTCGCGTCACTCACGCGTGTTTCCACAACAAATAGATTGATTGCTCTAAAGCGGTAAAAGAAAAAAAAAAACATTTCATTATTATGATCCTTGAGTACGTGGACAAAAATCAAATATGCGTTTGTGTGGGCGTCTGTGGTTCACTACTCCAGTGACCAAAAGGATCCTTCTAATTATAAATGCCATCTACGATTGTGAAGCGTGAAGCACCATGTTGGTGATGCGGCGTTGTGATTCTTGTTCTGCTGCTACTGGCCAGTCATCACTTGACAATAGGCAGAAAGTTCTCGATTGGTTTCGTCTTTATGCGTAAAAGGCAAAGTAGACGAGCTGCTGACTCGCGATATCGAGTGGCTTTGCGTGTCTTGCCCTTATTTTCTTAATTTATGCGCGCCGTGAACGCCATGGAAGAGAACGTAGAGGCTCCGGAAATGACTTCATATATCACAAAATGTGGTCAGAAGCCTACTATGTGCGCAGAGTCGAAACAACAAGCATGGTGAAAGGCAGAAAAGAACATAGAAATAGTGAAGCCGAGAGAAGCAAGCATATCTACATTAGAGACGCCTGAGAGGAGAAAACCGGACAGAACGTGTGAATACACGACAACCGAAATAATGACTAAATACTTATTTGAACTATGAGTGATTTCAAGCGAAAGGGAGAGGCACTATATTCTGCAGCCGTAACGGCAGCAAGGCTCAGCGTGTATTCCTCGAACGTTGGCTGGGGTTCTATTCTGCATAGGCATTGTCGGATACTGCCACATTGTCAACTTCGTCATGTTGTGAGCTCTGATTGGTCTGAAGAGCCGCTACAGGCTCTCTGATAGGCTCAAAATTCCCCCATTACGGAATTCAATAATATGGCGTAATTTGACCTTGTACAGAATAGCATCCGCGCTCGGTTCAGACGGGTGCTACACAACGGCAACGCGTTCGCGGCGCCGATGAAGCCAATGTGTAGAGGAGCAGCGCTGTCGGAGCTTGTCTTCCCGCCGTGGAGGGTGGAAGGGGTCGTGTGTGCGGAAGGGGAAAAGCCGACGAGGATTTAGCGCTTATCTCTTTGACCGGCGCCCGAGGCAGATGGTGGAGTCGTTCTGCTCATCGAACACTCAGCGTTTCGCTTGTTTGATCGCGGAATTAGCGAGCTTTGGTATCCGCTGGCTCCTTGCACCGGTCTCCACTCTTCGAAACTCGCTGACGCGAACGCCGGCACTGGTTCAACTTAGATTTGGTAGCCGTGAAGGAAATTATTTGCCTCCACTCCTTTCAGTTTTCAAGGCGAAGTCTTGGAGGTTTGACCGTGTTATGCTTCTCCGGCGTTTTCTCGAACAATCTTTGGATGACTCCTAACCACTGTTATTTTTATTGACGTGTTCATCGTACGTTGTGGTAATCATGTAAAAATTGTCGCTTTTCTGGCATACTTCAGGCATATCCGACTAAAATTCTGGACCCCACCCTGAGCCTTCGATTACTACAACGGCTTCATCGACGGAACGGGACCCATTTAGGCAGCCTATGGTTGGGCGCGGCACTCATGAATTCCTACGCCTTCCACATGGTGATGGCCCACACCGCAGCCAGCGACCACTGCAGTGAAGAGTGAACTATCACTCACATTCCATGCCAGTGTGCACTGTATTATGAACAGAGACGTTCACATTGTACTCAACAAGTTGTAGGACCGGCCTCTGTCGGAACAGATGATCCGAAAACATAAGATATCCATAATCTGTCTGCGCAACAACTATACAATGAAGAAAAAGAAGAGACGGTCACAAGCGCAGTATATCATGCGCTGACAGATCATCAACATATTCCAACTTACCTAGTTTTCGTCATTTGGGCAGAATGTGGACATCAGAGAAGTCTGTGAAAGTATTATGTGCTTTCTTGCGACGCGCCGGACGCAGTGAACGTCTATATATATTCCATTTTTTTTTGTCTCCCTCCTCTGCCCTTTTTCAGCGAAGCTGAATATGGCTAGATTCTGACGGATCACGTCCGCGGACAAAACGACGCGTAGAACAACAATTTTCGGTGGCGAAAACTCGCGTCTCGTTTACTTGGTATATACCAAAATTGGCATGGAAGGGTATGAATGCATGACTAACATGACTGACAGTGATAGGTCATGACATCAATAACATGATATGCTTGCCACTTACGTCACAAGTAATGATAATAAAATCACGTGTGGCGCATACCCTCATTGGGTATGCGGGTATGAGCCAGGGATATGCGGGTATTAGCCACTGATATGCGGGCATGAGACAGGGACAAGACAGAAAGAAACAAATCACGTGTGGCTCATACCAGGGCCGCACATTCCAGCTTCGCTGGTTTATCATCTGTACGGGGTGCATGGGCGGTGATCTTGTTTTAACCAACCACGTGCACATTAGCAAAACAACTGAAACTTACATGTGAAACCCTCTCTGCCTTCTCTCTCTATGTATCACTTTTCGCGCTTTTCTTTTAAAGGCAGTATTATACGTTGATCTAACAAGACATGACTTACACATTACTTGCCACTATACGTTAGTGGCTGTAAGCCTGCTGCTAAAAAGAGCGAGTTATTTCTTTAATTGCTGCTCGGAAGACTTTGGATAGGCGTTTGTCCTTCAACCTGGTCTCGCCGAACGAAACGGTTACGAAGAAAGGGCAGAGAAATGGCTAGCGGTATTTTGCCGATGCTCCTTGTTTGACTTCAGGTACAGTGAAGTTTTCCTCCCATCTAGCAGCGAGAACTATATTCCCATTCGCAATAGCCAACGCGTCCTTTCTTCGGAACTCGACATTTCCTTCATCGAACACGGAATGCGTACAGCTAGTACACTGCCCGAGACTGTAAAAGACTTTCAGCTTGAAGTGCCCCCGTCAAACTATAGAGCTCTATTTGCGTAAATTACATTTCATCGTCGCATTTATCGCAGCCGTCTTAAGTTACACAGTAGTGATAGAACGTGCCGCTGTGTAAATGTTAACTGCACCTTTATGGAAACGTCTAGCCCTCCCTTCAAGCACTGAATAAAGAATAAACCTTCCAGGGAAAGGGAGTAAAAAATTTCGTATGCAAATGTAAGAGAACGCCCCAATCGCGTTTATCTCGGAGAAGCTGTCAAAAACGTTCACTCCGCACGTCTGGCCTTAATTTCGTTGCCATATTTCGTCGAGCAGACGACCTGGTGCCATCAAATAGCGCAAAAGAAAAAGTAAAAAACAATTGAAAAGTGGGTCTAATATCTTTCGAGGATTTCCCGTAATTAATAACTGCTGGGCCGCGGTGGATTGTGTGGAAGTGCGAGGAGAAATGAGGAGATATTAAATTCCTAAACGAGCTTTTCGATCGGGGCGTTTCTGCTAGCCCGAGTGTCTGTACAGCGGGGGCCAGCGCTGCTATGGTCCATGGCTGAATAATTTTGCGTGCGAGCCTATCTGGAGAAATGTCGCCCACGGCCACCACGATCCCAAATTAGGCGCTCGGTCGCCGGGGAGGAATGTGTCGTAAATTAGTCGTTGCCAGCCAATATTCCTTGTCTTTTTTTTTTCCTCCACTACGATCTTAGGGTGAATGTCCATGCGTGGGCAATGCAAATGGTCTTTTTCGCACATTTACTCGAGAGACCCACAGTTAATTGAACGGAATGAAAAGCGACAGCTGCTGAGAGGTAAGTCGGACAGCGACTTGTGGGATTCGGCGCTGGCAACAATTTGGGACAAATTGCCTTAACGTAGTCCGAGAATCTACTGACACAGTTTTTTTCCCCCTTACTAGTGACAAAGTAAATGACAGAATGCGTAGAAATGGCGTGTACAATGAACGCATATATATTAATAGAGCGCCCCATCAGCTTGCGTTAACTTCTAGACAGAAATCTTCTGCTGTTACCTGTTCTGGTATAATTAATCATGTTCGAAGCAGCTACCCAACCAGACATCGCACAATGTTCCATCTAAATGGCCCTTTTCGGCGTAGGTGTTCTTTTGCTTCCTGACATTCTCGAGCGTGCTTAAATTTATCCACCATCAGAATACACAAACATTGGCGTGCATAGATTTAGGTGGACGTTGTGAACACGTGGTGGTCAACCCTGGGCCTACTACTAACGAGTCCCTAATGGCCTCTGTGTTGTTTTGGGGCGTTAAACCGCATGAATCAAACTCTTATATGCTGTACTTCAGGGTTTTAGTTTGAAAGTGAATTAGACCCGAGGCCGTACCTACGATACTGTACCCCCTCCCACAAATTGGTGACGCCATCGATGGCCTTCTTGCGGTCTCTTACTTATCCTCCGTTGACTGCGGAGGGTACTGGCAAATTATTATGGTATGTCAGGCTGCCTGGTATGTTAGGGTACTGGCAAATTATTAGGCACGTCAGGCTGCCTCTCTCCTGGACAAGGCTAACGCCACACATGCTGAGTCACCAGCCTCGTTTCTCTAAAATGACCGCATCGCTCGTTACAATACTACAATTTACTAATTGCTTTTCAGCTTCTTGAGGATCAAGGGGAGCTCATGAGAGAGAATAAACAAGTTCTTTCCCGGCACCCTATTTTTTGAAATCTTTCTTTGCATGTCCCCGGAGAAATCAGTTGATTATTTGAACGCAAAATGAATCTCAACACTGTATATATATATATATATATTACTATTTCGCCTCAACACACTGACGGTAAGTACACCATGTTGACTGTCCAGCCTTCAAGATATTTGCAGGTGTCCAGAACATTTCTTTCGGTGTTCACAAAAAGTTCACAAGCACTCAGATTTCTCCCTTGCATAGTTTACCGTGCAATGCAATAGCCTATTTTATTCGTACGCATCTTCCTAGCGCTTACCAGCATATGCTGCCGAAATCTGTGACGTCACAGGTGGGATGTTTGAGGTGTAGTGGCCGCCTACCCTATGACTTAGCTCCTTTTCTGGCTTGGAGTGTCTCCCCTTACGTTATGGCCGGACTTTTCGTAGTTACAAAAGTACGTGCCTTAGCGTTTTCTCAGCAGTGCCGGCGGAATATTAGGTTGACATTTTTTAGTTAGTTAGTTAGTTAGTTAGCTTGGCGCCACTGATTGAGTACAGAGTCTTAAGAAGGAGTAGGTTAAATACTGTACTCGAATGTGAACAATATATGACATTTGAAACAAATGACAGCATGCGATAGCACATGTAAGGCATTGTGCCCTTTATTAAAGCAATACAGATAAACAATATATGTGACCCAATATATTAGCCGTTTGAGGCGCTGTGTACACAATTGTGTACGCAAAGGTTCTGCATGCAAAGGTTCTGCATCAGCAAAGGCACTGATGCAAGTAATCACATTTAAAATGTGCCACATATATCTTAAAACATTCCGATTGAAATTTTGCTGAAAGTTTGAATAACATGTGGAAAATGCTTTAGTAAGACGAGTGGAAATTTAGAGGGTCGGGCATTTTTACTCTGCGTGAGTATGTCATTGCACGTAGTAGGTTCACTTCTTTCATTGTTTTTCACAATTCGTTTTACCAGGCACAATTTCAAGTGACTAGATAGGTACTTTTCAAGCATGCTAGACATAATATAGTTGATGTTCTCATACCTGATGTTCCTGTATGAGTGTTCGCATGGAGACAAACATTCTCTAAACATGACAAAACAAACTAAAGGTTTGAAAATTGTTAATCTATTTTGCAGCTGTACACTTTTTATGATTCTGAAGATGTACGAAATGTGGTTGAGGTAAGTTTCAAATCAACAGAATCAGTTAGCGTCTGAAAGGGTTAAATATAAAACATACAGCAGAATAGAAAGGCACACCGATGTGCCCAAGACAGTGTATGATAAACGGTGGAGTGGAAAGCAATAACATTTGAAGCTACATACACTGCTAACTGTCCAGGCCATGAGACATAGCCAAGGAAGCAGGTGTTCTTATCACAGCAAATAATAATTAAAAATTGTTATGCATATTCAACCCACATGTTGGAATCTGAGAAGCGAAGCTTTCGTGAAGCAGTTAAATACCATGCAACTGATTATATTATGCACAGCGTTTGGCCCCATAGAGATTACCTGCCTACCAATTAAAAACGACAAGACGCGGAGACTCCCACCACGTGACCCACGTGGCCATGCATTATACTTTCTCCCGTATTGGGCCTTTTGCTATGGTACTGTATTCCGAGTTTGCACCCGTCTAGAGCGCACTTGTCCTCGAAATAGGGCACTTAACTCGGCGAAAGACCGACCAAGCAGATGCACCAAACCCAAACCCTAGAAAAGCAGGCACAGAAAGGTTTGCTTTATTAAAGGAATTGTGCATTTGTTGACGTATATTTGTGACAATGAGGATATTTAGGGTATCTACATTTTATTCCTGCGTATAATGCCGTAGAAAACAAAGACATCAGCTGGGACACCTGTAAGGGTAGCAAAAGCCTAAGTACTGTCCTGCGTATGAGCTATTCGGCAAAATAACAGCAACACCCAGCACCCATGGTCAGGAAAGTCCGGGAGGGCTCCCAAAGGAAGTTTCACTTTAAAAGTCAAACCTTTGCTATCACTTAGGATGTTGAGAGCAGCACCAGGACATGGGCAGAAGAAAGCGCCTCATACACACAGCACTTGCTTGCAACAACACACTTTTATTTCGGGGGCAGCTGTACTTGTACCCTAGCCACGTGCTTCGTACACCATGCGGCTATAGGGTATAAGAAGGGTTTCTTGATTTCGGTATCTTCGCTTACAATGTTCATTACCACGTTGTTTGTGACGCACTTGGCTACAGTATCAACGCAGCTGGTCCCGAAATAAAATTCTGTTGTTGAGAGTAGGCACCCTGTGTTTGCCGCCTTCTTGTTGTGTCCATGCCCCGGTGTTGGGCTGTACATCGTCACAATTCGATATGAGTGAACAACAAGCCCACATTACCATCCTGGTCGCTTCCCTCGCGAAGTTTCGCACACTAGCCGAACGCTTAACTTTTCTCTCGTGATGACCTATGTGGGCACCTGTATTCGTATAAGATTGAACGTATGTGAATGGGCCTGGCACTGAGCATACGGGCCTAAACCTATGCAGATATATACGTATGTATGCGTCAACATCAGCTAGTGTAAGCTGTTCTTCACTATTCATTACCACTATAGCTGTCAAGTATACTTAGATTAAAGAACGCCTCAAGTTACGTAATTGTATCAATCACTGAAATCCTTCATTTTTTGTAATGATTTAGTAAAACACAGCAGGTAAGTTACAATTAAATTATCGCTGACTGTAATTAAAACTGCTCGTCATCCTAGCGCTTCTTCTCGTTTTCATCTCGTATAACGACACCACTTTCTTCACTGGCAGCTTGACAGTTTCCTTTTTTTTTCGTTGTGAGCTGACGTAAACGAAACTGCAACAACCCGTTCTTTTGTGTACGTAATTGCAGAGGCCGCTTTGCGCAGCAAGCAAAGGCAATAACCTACATAAGAAGGAATACTCAGCGAAGCGCAAGGCGTGCCTTACGCCAATAACAGTATACGACGACACACATTCCTGAAGGCGCAAAAGAAGAAAGCCTATAAACTTACAGGTGGTCCATAAAAATCACCCTTAACACCGAGCATCCGGCTGCAACGGTAAGACGCATGTTAAATTGGAAGCGCGGGGGCCCGTGACGTGCCTTTGTGACAAAGTATGCTCAGTTAGGTTCTATGACTAAGGGTCATGCACCGTTGCCTCAGCACGCCCAGGTTGCACGCCCAGGTTTTACATGCTTGCGATATACTTGAAAGAAACCGTGCATTGCGTTCACTTACGGCACTCGCTCTTTTTGTTTACTTTATTTATTGTGTCTTGTTCTTACAGTATTATGCCGGCTTTTTTGGCAACCTTCTTCCACGCCAACGGCCCGGCCCGCCTTGCGTCAGATTTCTAGAACTTATGGTGGAATTCTTTTCGCTCCTACGCTAGCCTAACGTTTATGAAAGCAGTAAGGAGCAACTTTAGCATCTAGTTAGCGCATTGAAATTGGCTCGCAAACTCATGTGCACATGCGCTCGTAAGTGACATTTTGCTTTGAACTCTTCTTGCATAAGCATAGAGCTGTGCCAGCCTCAACTTACCGCTGGGTAGGCGTTTTAATTAAAATTTTGCAAACTACTTACTCAAATGGCACTCAATCGCCGAGGAAAACTACTCTGGTTGAGATTGTCTGTACTTCCTTAAATGATGTTTGTTTGTGAACAAGTAGCACTAAGATATAGAAAGGCTTAGCTGCTTTCTTTGTCACACCATATATTCCTTATTTCATTTTTTCTAAATAGGACTCGTGAGAAAACTCCTTGAAAATTACACACACGCACGCGGCAAGAAAATGTTCTAAACATGGCAGAAAGGCCTAAACTCTGTAGTTGTCGTGCACAAGATAAATCGCCGTAATTTTACTCACCCATAATCAGTGCCTGTTGGCGGTTGTAGCAACACATCAATGTTTTAGTCACTCTTCGCATCCGTATTCCGTTCACATTCCTGCAGTCACTTATCACTAATATTAATATTTTATGATTATTTTTACCTAAATGAAATTTAATATTGTAATATTTTTCCTAAATGTTTGCCCACTGTTTTCGGCCAGCAAGTGCTGTCTTTTTACAACTGAGAACGTACCAAACAATAAATATAGGCGCATGGCAATGACAATCAAGCAATAAAAATATTAAAAATAACAATACGATGGCTCAAATGGGCCAATCCCAATTCTCCCGCTCACCTATATTTTAACCCATGTCATGCACAAAAGGCCAGTCACCGTCCTCTTGTGCACCACCTCAGTAAAAAGAAAAGACAAACGGTAGCACATCTTGGTTATTCTATAATTTCTACAGCCCAAGATGCATCTGTTCTGATATTGCTTTCCACCCGAACTCAAAAAATATATATATGTATACTGTCGTATACGGAGAATTTTGCGCGCGTTGACGAGCCCAGGGCGGTCACAATTTGTCCCTTTATAGCACGGTGACTTTCAATGCTCCTGTGTTACTTAGTTAGGCCCTATCAATCAACTAACATTGTTTTGCAAAAATATATACCATCTATATACTGAGGTATCTATTAGCCAAACCATCGTTTCAGGCAATCAAACTTTGGTCGCGCTCTAACCATTTCATGGCAAGGCACAAGAGTTCATCAAGCTACACAATAGGGTCTCATTTAGCGCAGACTGAAGGAACGTACCCTTCGTTTCGTTTCTGTTCCAGTGCCCCAGCACTGCTACTAGGCTTTTGCCACTGATTTCATTTCGACCGCCACACGCAGTTCGGATTGAACCACGCCCACAGATCAACACCGTCACTTCTAATAAACCCAGAGTGCCAGATCAAGGCCTACCAACGGGGTTACACACTCAAGCGATGCTCATGTAGTTACTCTTCTTCCCCACGCTCAATTTCAGATTGCCCCAACGTGATATCCTTCTCGCTTCTGTAGCGTGTGTGCACACAGTCACGAGGCGAAATGGAGAAGCTGATGGAGTGAGTGGGAGGGTGTGAGGCCTGCAGCCTTATTATGGTTGGAGGGTCTCAGCCAGTTGGAAACGTGAATAACAGTTTCTCGCGGTGATAAATCGCGCGAGACTCAATCCCTGGAAAAGTGTGTGAGTCAACCGGTTTAGAATAACGTCACCGTAGGATAGAGGGACTTGGGGACGTGGACGGCAAAGGAACAATGGGGAGCCTCGCCGTTTCATTGACTTATGTGATATAAAGCCACTGAAATCGTCTGACTTGCTTGACGCCGCTATCTGCACCGAGGTGAGCGTTTGGAAGAGAAGCCGAAACAAAGGGGGCGCCCTACGTCTGTGAATAGACTCTGCGTGCCGCTGGGAAACGACCAAGTGCGTACCGAACCCGACGAACGCGTGTCGTAATCGTCCAAGTCAAGCTCCACTCTGAGCAGTTAGCGTCGTCAGTACTGTAGTATGACGAGCAGCTGGTGTCCAGTGCACGGGTGGTGGGGAAAGCAATCTCAAATTGGGGATGTTGAATTGCTGCAATGAATGATCAATGAATCAATGAATTTTACTTAGAAAGAGATAGCTCAATAGCCTTTGTTAGGATGCGGGAAAATTGATAGGAGTCGGGAGGAGAGAGATGAGGTGAAGTCCATTATGAATAAAAACTGCTTTATGAAGAAAGCAGCACCATATAGACCTCAAACTAATGTTGCACATGAGAACAACACCCATGGACCAAATCAATATTCTTATACGCAGGCTTCCGCTTTGTGCAATGAGGTAAAACGCCACCTGTACTATAGTAGTACAGAAACTTTATCTTAATCCCCGTTATTAGGAGCTGCAAAGCAGTAACTTTCTATTAATATTTTTTTATTTTAGAAAGAAAGAGATGTGACGCATACAGCTACCTTTATTAAGGCTATAATCCTGGATATGGCATTGGACAATCGTAACTAATGCCACCTTCATGATGTTTTTGTTTGTTTCCTCTGTGTCTATGCAACATGAGTTGGGCAACTCATACAATGCTCAGAGCAGGCAAGTGCCTGTCTGTTAAAGGGGCAAAATAGATACCAAGAGAAAGGAAGCGCAATCTTGGGTGCCAAAGAATTAGGAGTTTTCATAACGTTATAAGCTTACGCCACATTTAACAGCGTGACATGTTTACCTTAAAAGACGATAAAGGAGACGCTCAAGTGGATCGATTGCTGTCAAGCCTTTGCGTGGCTGAATCTACCTTTAGCAAACACAGTCTCCCTTCTTTTCGTGGTGCTGTGATCAGATTAAGAAACTTGCAGGCATTGCTGGAGTGGATGACATTAGAGGAAGTCCTAATGGCAAAGCTTTAAATGCAGACATGGACCTCTATTTGAGGCTATGTCTAAATCGACAGCATCTGCAAACAGTGTCAACTTATAATTTTGCATATATAACTTGTCTATATATTGTCTGTAGATTTTACGGGTGAGTGTCTGCACGCTTCAAACATATTAATAGTGCATAGCTCGATGTCCTATATGGTACTGCACTTGCGGTAAGCATTTTGGCCACCTTAGATACGTTCCTCTTATTATGTCAGCTCACAGTAATATCACTACCAGATTCGAAGAGATGAGCTGGCGAAAGCTTTTCGCGACCTGTGTATGACCCCATGCACTCTTTCGGAATGCCGATACTTTGATAAATGAATATGCCTGATAAAAAGTTTTTGTTCAAAACTCTGATCCCCACACTACTGTACAGTTCAGACTTCCTGAGTACCTGTGTTGTTTAAGTAGCTACTCGCGCACGCTGTCTACAATTTTTTTTTTGCATTGTGACTCCTCCACTTCCTAGGCAGAGTGCACTCTGCGACGCCGGAGAAAGCTGAAAGCTTGACAGCCCGCTATTGAAAGGCTTATGTCACATGCTGTCCGGCATAATCCTTGCCCTCCGCATCAGAATCCTGCAATGCTGATCCGACAACGCGATTTATATTATATAGTGAGAATGAGATGCAAGAGCACCAAATCCCTTGCAAGGGCTTTTCCCTCACTTCGTATGACTCGCTTTTAAGTACGCGCACTGTATTAGGTCACTCTTATTCGCTAACAAACACTGCTGCCAGACAACCCTCTTCATTCTTTTGTTTTCACCGTTGGCTTCGCGTTTAGTCGGCAGTGCCATGGTAAGCGTATGCAAGAAACAACGAAACATAGATAATGCATTGTCTAGACTGCGAGACATTATTGCCGCACCTGGGCAATTATCGTTAAACTGTGTTTTTGAAGCCACTGTGCTCACCATTGAATGAATTCCCCGGCTTTGTCTCGGCAGCGCGAACAACGAACACAAAGGCTGGCGCCGCCGTATCAGCGTGGTTCAGCATCATCCGCCTATATTTGTGTCCACTGCAGGACGAAGGCCTCTCCCTGCGATCTTCTCCAATTACCCCTGTCTTGCGCTCGCGTATTCCAACTTGCGCCTGCAAATTTCCTAACTTCATCACCCCATCTGGTTTTCTGCCAACCTCGACTGCGCTTCCCTTCTCTTGGTATTCATTCTGTAACCCTAATGGTCCATCAGTTGTCCATCCTACGCATTACATGGCCTGCCCAGCTCCATTTCTTCCGCCGAATGTCAACAAGAATATCGGCTATCCCCGTTTGTTCTCTGATCCACACCGCTCTCTTACTGTCTGTTAACGTTAGGCCTAACATTTTTTGTTCCATCGCTCTTTGTGCGGTCCTTAACTTGTTCTTGAGCTTCTTTGTTAACCTCCAAGTTTCTGCCCCATATGTTAGCACTGGTAGAATGCAATGATTGTACACTTTTCTTTTCAACGACAGTGGTAATCTCCCAGTCAGGATTTGGTAATGCCTGCCGTATGCACTTCAGCCCAATTTTATTCTTCTATAAATTTCTTTCTCATGATCAGGGTCCCCTGTGAGTAATTGACCTAGAAAAACGTACTCCTTTACAGACTCTAGAGGATGACTGGCGATCCTGAAAAATAGCAACCTTCATTACTAACCGTGCCGCTATTTATAGCAGGTGTACAAAAAAGCAGGTTGAGCGAAATTCTCTGAATGGCAATTGTGGCTGTTGTGGAGGATTAAAAACATACCAGAAATAATTGCAAAGCCCTAAACCTTGAGCCAACGGTCGTCGAATGTCAGTAGAAAGAAAAGCCACCGGAAAAACAAGCAGCGCCCGCACGTGTCTAGGGTCGAATAGCTTCTGCAAGTCGCGTGCATGTTGTATTGCGTGATTTTTATACAAGCATTTCATACCCAAAAAGGGCTGAATTTAATGAGAAGCTGGAGATGTTAGCGTGGCAGATTGCCTGGCATGCTACTTCAGGTGCTTGTGGAGAATCCTGCTATTTACAGTGATCCCATACATAAATAAACAGAACATAAAGTCAGTCATACCGTTACACAATAGATATTCACAAGCTATTGTTAAATTCCGTGTACCTTACAAAAAGGAACAGCGCTTTCGTATGTAGCCCGCAACGCACAGGTACTGCTCTGCCGCAGGTACAGAATGTCACGCAGCCACTACAAGCTCGATCGAGTGGCTCGGCAAAGTTTAGTGCGGCCTTCAGAGATTATCACTGACAAGTAATGACAGAAGTGACATAGAACATGTTTTGCGTCCTCAGGAATGCTGCGCACAGGATACATTATTGCAATTCACCCTTCAACATTCCGGTAAACTCTGATTAAGGTATTAACAATTTAATTATGTGTTTTTACGTGCCAAAACCACCATCTGATTATGAGGCACGCCATAGTGGGGGACTCCGCTGCGGCGTTCCTCATTATCAGATGGTGGTTTGATATGTCCAACTACAGAACAGACAAACAATTCTTGGTGCTGATTTTATTTTTCAGTTCAATAATCATTCGTTCAAGATAATCTAAAATTGAAGAGCATGACAAAGCGATGAAGTTTGCCGTATTTTCGAAAGCGCAAGACACTTGCTTCAATAGGTGCTTTCATAACGTGAAAACTTTAGATAGACGCCATGACATCGCTCTACTAACATTATTTCACAAGTATGTACACTCCAATAGATCATGTTCCTTTCACCTCGATGTCCCATCCCGCACGTCCAAAATATTGCACAATAATTTCAGTTTTACACGGATCTATGGTGACACTTTATCTTTTAAATTCATCAGCACTTCCATCAGATTATTGAACAA
Organism: Dermacentor silvarum; assembly: GCF_013339745.2. Classification (NCBI taxonomy): domain Eukaryota; kingdom Metazoa; phylum Arthropoda; class Arachnida; order Ixodida; family Ixodidae; genus Dermacentor; species Dermacentor silvarum. The sequence continues at coordinate 139,694,736 of NC_051159.1, read as the reverse complement.
CCTACCAGACAGCATCTATCTCTGTCTACTCCTCATACATTCTATCACTAACTTATTACATATTTCACTGAAGCCGTCGTTTAGCATGTGTCATTTCATATTTTGAAGTGTTTTTACAGGGAAGCTGTATACCTCTACCGGCCAAGGAAATTTTCGTATCGTTGTAAGCAAACAACGCCAGCCTAAAAATTGAATACAAACAGCATATCTCTTGAAACCAGGCATACAGCATACAGCTCAGCACTCGTTTTCATATGAAAAACTGCAAAACAAGCATAAAACCACATGATGGATAATAAGGTGCGTGTGAACAATGGGAACACCCTCCGACGCGTTCCTGTAAAGATTAGGTTTGCAGATGCTTCGAAAGGGGTTGAGGTCATTCAAAACACTTGTGTGAAAACCCCCATGTGTGCTAATGGCTTCTGCGAATTACGCTAAGCACGTAACTTCTCCCGCGTGTGTTTGCCGGTAAACATTAAGTTTGCTTAAGCTATACTCCGAGTGGATAAGTAACAACAGCATATAGAAATCACGTAGTGACTTCGCCACGGTCTAGCAACTCATTCAGTTCATTCCAGGCTACCATGGACAGACCACGGTAAGTAGAGACGCCACAAGAACAGCGAGAATGTAATGTTGTTGTGAAGTAATTAAGGGTATGGTTAGGTACATTTCACTTGTCTCTGGTTTCACTCTTTGTACAGCCACGTGTGTGAATTCTAGAGACGTCACAATGGGTAATCGTTGTGGGTGTCGTTTACAGCTTCGCTCTCCAACCACCTTCACAGCGTGGATTGGAGCCACAGTATTTTTCTTGATTTCCTGTTAAGAATTTCGTTTCCTTTTCTTTGTTACATTTTGTTTGCCTTACATCGTGCTATAACACGCTTTGATGAATTGCGCACTTACCCATGCGCCATAGGCTTTTTATTTTTATGGTGTACTTTAAACTGTGTACCATATTTCATCTTATTATTTCCGCATTGCTTTGTCTCCTTTTCTGTACTGCGATTATGTGCTCAAATTTTCTTTACCATGTATTGTACTTTTTCTTTTTTATCTGGTTGTGCATGCACTGTCGCGATTTTTTTGCCCCCCTTACACAATGCCCCATGGACCTGTAAGGCACTTCAAATAAATAAATAAATAAATAAATAAATAAATAAATAAATAAATAAATAAATAAATAAATAAATAAATAAATAAATAAATAAATAAATAAATAAATAAATAAATAAATAAATAAATAATATAGGAAGCTGTAGAAGGGTAAGCTGATGTACGTGCAACCTCAGTTATATTCTATTTAAGGCATTAATATGCTGCACGGCAATGAGTCGCACAGTATGTGCGAAAGCCAAACAGAGCTCCAGTTGTCTGCTTTCATACAAAATAAACGCACGTAAGCTAGTATTTCGACGAACCTAGAAAAACAATACACAAGAAACAAAGCAAGTGTCAATGAAAGCACAATAACGCTATCGAAAAAAAAATATGCGGACGCAGTAATAACGCCGTTGTCAGGAAATGCTGAATGAACATGGCATTCTCGACACGCCATCTGAATTGGCGTCATGAGCAATTACGCAGTGCCAGACGCGAAAACGGGGCATAATACAGAATGCATGTACGAATCAGTGCTGAATCGTTGCACATATAGCTGCATTCTTGAGTGGTAAAGACAGCGCCGTGCGCATGTGCATTTGGTGCCAAGCGCCTGTCGTGCCGAATTCAAGTAAAGGGGGCGTTCACCCCGCTCCTGTATGGATTACACAATTATACGCGCGCAACCGGGAAACTTTAGGCATCATGGCAGTTTATTCTTCGAACTACTGGTATTCTAACATTATTACACAACATACGTAAAGCGGAGGTAAAAATGATGAAATGAAGAGCGACATCAATTTGCAGCTGGCTTTATTATAACCGAAAATGAATACCACTCATGACAGGCATTCGGGAAGCAGGTACGGCTCTTCGTGGAAGTGAATACGCACATCTCGTCAGATAGCTGACCATTTTTTTTTGTGTGTGTCACAGCCGTATACAGGGTGTGTCAGCGAACACGTTCGAATTTTTAAAGAAATTTCCCTGTGACAGATAGCCTAATTCTAGTCCATGAGCTGGTGGCTTCGAAGAGGCGGACATTACTTGTACAAAACACTGAAGTGCATAATCGGATAATTAACAAAATTGACTATTAAGATTTTTAACTAATTACCTTATGGCACATATTGCAACTTAAAATATCCACTTCAAAAAACTTGCATGGATGACACCATCTACGAGATATGCACCGTCAAATTTACGTTAAAATTGCATCGTTGTTCCTTTAGTTTCTTAACGAAATGTCCTTTTATGTATTAAAGCAAAAAAGTAAATGGGACGCCAATGCATTTCTCCGCAACGTTCGGGAATTGATATCTCGAAACTATGTATAGTGTCATCCTTAGTATTCGTTCTTAGTGGACCCGCCTTGCGAACTCCCCGGCTAGAACTTGTAAATTGAAATATGTGCCATAAGGTAATTCGGTACAAAATTAATTACTGAATTCTTGTTGATTAGTCGATTATGCATTTCAATTTTTTGCGCAAGTAGTGTCCGCCTCTTCGAGTAGACCAGCTCATGGACTAGAGTTGTGCTGTCTGCCACAGGCAATTTTGAAAACTTTTAGGAAGTGTTCCCTGAAACACCCGGTATATACAAGCGCCTGTGAAACCCTTCCTAATATCTTCTCGATACACAGCTGGTGTGTTAATGGTGAGATGTGTATGTGGGCTAGCAGGGCAAAATTAGATTGATTGCGCTTAACATGTTGGGCGCCCCGGTTGAACTCTGCCTTCGCCATCAGTCTTCCCGGTACGTGTGTGATGGGCTTCAGACTTCCACACTTGATAAGTGGTGCTCGGGTGGAGCAACTGCCAGCAGTATTTGCAAAGTAATGTCTTAATGCAGTTGACAAGAGTTCTCGTCTACCTGAATATAAAACACCTCTCTATAATGTTAACAATAAAGTAAATAGCTACATTAAAATGTAACTTACATATTTGAGTTACTCTGAGCCAACTTTGAAGGTTGATGAAAATCTTGCGGACTTAAAGAACCTTCTTTTAACAGCGAAGCTGTTTATCATGGGCGTTCGCCGTCAGTTGTACGCTGGAAAACCTCGCCGAGCAATGACGTGACGTGCGTCGCCTAGCAACGCCTCGCACAGCTGGTGCAAGGCGTTGCTAGGCGACGCACGTGACGTCATCTCTCGGCGAGGTTACCACCCTCTCCCAGGTTACCCTCGCCACAGCCAAGCATTGCGGAGCCTCCCAGTGGCCGCACCACCCTCGCCACATGCGCGCGCCGCAACAGCCGCGCCAGAGCTGCGGATATGACGTCACTGCCCAGGATAAAAGCTGTCTCCGCGGCGAAGTGACAGTAAGCCTCGCACCACTGCGCCGAGAATACAGCCGTGATTATGGGACGGCCGAAGAAGATCGTCACTCCCGAGGAAGTGACGATCTTGCTCGTTCTCATGCTGGTGGTTCTACACTTAGATGCTCAACGTACATTTAAGTTTAGTGCGGTAGTACGCTAACATGGTCCCGTTATCAAACTCCAAAGATATTCCATTTCACTATAGTACTTATATATTGTTATTTTCTGTGCGTATCGAAGTAATTAAAGTAAATTCGAGACATGCCATACAGCGTTAACCTCAGAAAGTTACTTATAGGGACCATAAAAGGATGTCTAAGGCCGCAGCTGAAGCAACCATCCAATTTCGCTTTGATGATTTCGTCTGCATGTCGCACATGTCTATACGCTGCCAAAAACGGTAACAAACTTGTATTTACTCAGTGCTTCCTGAGTGTGAATTTGTTGTTTCTTATTCATGGCAATGTTCAATATTATAAATATTCTTGTTACGAGGCTTTTTAGCCAAGTAACCATGTTGTTGAAGTAAGTTTGCTTTAAGTTTTCTTGATATTGTTTGTTTATAGATAGTAAAATAAATAAAGGAGTCATTGTGTCCGTTTTCTGCCCCTTTTCACTTGGTTAAACACGTAACATTTTAATTGTAATTTTAGTACAGACTGTTCTGACCTTGCATCCTATTTCATTGCGGGAATAGTCTTTTTTTTATGGCCGAATAATGTTCGTTGAGGGAGTAATGTATTTTATGAGGATGTTTTTTTTTCGTGTTACAGTTATGCTTTCTATATATATATATACATTTATGTAATCGTAGTATCTCCCTTACTCAATGCATTCGTCGGAGCCTGTAAGGTGTTCATAAAGAATTCATAAGAACTCTCAAAAGTTTATAAATTCTTGCACGAACTAATACCTAAATGAAACTGCAAAACATATATCAGCGCTCAGACTAAAACTTTGGTCCCAGCTTCTGCAACCGCTAAGGAAGAAAGAAAGAGCACCTCTACGAAGAAGGCCCGCCCAGACAACAGACCGCATATATACTTTCCTCGCGCTTTGGCGACCATTTATTTTGTATTGCGTCCCCTTCCATTCATCTTACTTTGCCTCGGCCACCCGGACACAATGCACAAACTGGGCAACGCCGCGCGGTTTCTCGATACAGCCACGCCCGCGCTTGCTTTCTTCTCGGTGTCGTGAACCTAGTCATCCGGCTTATATTGAGCCGAAAGCGTATTCATTGATTTCGATTACGCCCCCTTCGCCGTCGTTCCTATCCAGCCGCGCAGTGTTCCAGTCCGCGCTTCGCTGCCTCTTTTTTTTTTATTTGTTCGCAACGGTACCAACAAACACTCCCAAGAAGACAGGCCTGTGCACTCGAAACTCCATACAAAATGCATCGGATACTGGAGCATAAAACGAAAACATTCTGCCAGGGAACGAAACTAGAAAGAAACCAATCAGTGACAATATATACGCTGCCAATCCTCAGTTATTGTAGCAATATACGTAGGCTGTTCCACCGCCAACAAACTGAACGCACTCTTCTTTGAGTATAAAAGCACTGCAAAAGAGAGAAAGGAAGGAGTGGTAACGGAAGGGTTCATTCGAAAAAAATATATATTTGTCGGGTTTGCTAGCAATACTTTTCTTGTTTTTTTTTCCTGTAAGACACAACTGTACGAAGGGGGCTTACCGTGTTTCTGTGTTCATCTATAATCTCCCTTTCTGTGCTGTATGTTTCATGTTGCAGGATTTCGCTTCGCGGAAACACGGGGTCTTCTACATGCGTCCGACATTGATTGTGCCCGCTCTATCTTTTTTTCCTGTGTGCTTGAATGAAAGCAGCCCAGTGCGTCAGCCCTCAAGGCCGGGCCCGAAAATATTGTCAGCAACCTATTGAAGGAATGAATGTGGCCGATGCATTCGTGTCCAGAGCACAAGTTATCAACTCCTAAGAGTAAACAACTATGTAAACTTGTAGGCTGGCAAACACTCTCCTACTCGCTTCCGTTCTTTGTGATTCTTATTGATACAAACTGAGTAATAAAAATCTAGCGAAAAGCACAAAAGCAGTACAGAAGAGAGGAGATCGCAAAATGTGTCGGACCGTGTCGCTGGCTAGGGCAAAACAAAAAAAAAAATGAAAGAAAAGAGGGGGGGGGGGGGGTGCACAAAGTGCGAAATGTACTTTGTGATGCTTGGTAGAGAAGCATCGCGGTGCAGTCTACGTCTAAGTAAATAAATGGAAGCAAAGCCAACAAAAGGTGAAAATGAAAAAAAAAAAAATAATGGAGACGTGGGGTAAACAATGAAGAGTCAGAAAAAAGCCGGCGGCGGACAAAAAATAGAATACGCGGAGGATATAAGTGACAAGAACATATCGGCGAATGCATTCTGCATCTGACAGCGGGGCTTGGAGCTTAGAAAATAAAATATGCGGGAAAGAATGGAAACCCAAATTCAGAAACAAAAAGAAGATGGTCTGAAGAGCAGCAAAGCTAGAAGCTTCGCGTTTTCTTATCTCAGCCACCACACACGACCATATTTCATTCTTTTCAAGTACAAATATTTGTCCTGTCCAAAAGGCAACCTTGAAGCAAGCAGTTCTAAAGAAACAAAGCACGCACGCACACGCACACACGAAAACGCACACGCATACACATACACACGCAAGCGCACACACACGCACACTCGCACGCATGCACACATAGTGTGGGTTACACAACTTTACTTTCTTGAACAGTGAAACAATTCACAAAGTAATAAGTATAAGCGTAAGGGTAGCTGTCATTCCCTCCTTGGTATTTATCTAATTAATACCTGCGGTAACCTCGCGAGAAGTTGAATATAAGCTGAGAGATTAAAGCTCCCGTACCTACCAAAGTTCGCTTGCCTAAAGCTATATAATCCGCACCCTTCGTCTGAACGATGACCCGTCGTGTCGAGAAGCCATGGCGACATCTTTTCGAAACTGTACCTTGGTAAAAATGCCCGAATGATGTAAAGCGATTCGATACGTGGTTTTTCTGGTCTCCTTATTTTGCATGACACCTGTAATATGCTATTTCAGCTGTATTGTTTTTCGAATTTGCTTATTTCGAGAAAGCAGCGTCGGTTATACAAAAATACACTGTAAACCGCGCTACTCATGTCACTGACCCGTTGTTTGTGACGTTGAATACGCGTCGGTCTAAAAAAACTTGTCGCAGTTTCACCCGAAAGGCGAAGCATCAATTGCGATAGGAAATTTGTAGAGAGCTAGCTATACGGAATAGGGATAGTAGTTTTATCAGCTGTACAAACTTGGACATGCAGCAGCACCGGCAACACACAGAACTGTTGTCGACGCCGTCGGCGTTTTGCCCGCGTTCGCACAAAACGCGCGCGGCGTTCGTGACTGTTGCAGGAGCCTCTGGGGGCGGCTCGGAAGTTTTCGACGAGATCAGAACGGGACACTCGTCGAGCAGCGTCGGAAGTCTTTACCACCTTCTCGCCTCGCAACATTTTTATATAGATAGATAGATAAGTGGTTCTTGAGGGAAAGGGAAAGGTTGACGCTATCTTCTGCAGCCCTTGAGGGAGCACGGCTCAGCGCCAACGGGGAGGGGTAAGTGCTATATAGATAGGCATTTTGTGCCGCAGCTAAACGTCGCCTCCCTTCCCCCCCCCCCCCCCCCCCCCCCCCCCCGACGTGTCTGAAGAAGTCGCGTTTGCTCTACATATATGGTGATTGTAAAAGAAGAAAGAGACGCTTAATTCTGCAGCCTTTAAGGGAGCACGGCGCAGAACGCGCGTTTGTTCTCCGCCTTGCGTTCACTCCCCGTGAAAGCGCGCGTCCCTCGCGCCCTTTCACTCACACATACAGCGTTCGGCGGCGCGCGGCGACGATTTCATCTCCATTGACGTCATACGGAACCTCACGGCGACGGCGACGCCGACGGCAGAAATCTGCTTTAGAGTGTCCATATAATTGCTATCGCAATAAAACAGCGAAACTGGGCGATCGTAGCCCAGTATTTTCTGGAAGTACGCGCAAACTTTTCATCTTATTACTCATGATGATGATAAATTGTTTTCGCGCGTCTCGGACTTACGGCCGTCACTGCGCATTGCATAGCGCAGCTTGCACCACCGACACCGCGTTTCAATGCTGACACCACGTTACAGGAGTGAATCTCTGTGAATGCGTCTCTCTCTCGCTCTCATAGCACGCAAAACCTCTTCACCTCGCAGAACACGAGCGTACGAACGGGCCAGCTGTGGACAAAGACGACGATGCTCGGACGCAATCATATGGCTCGCATAAGTGTGTTGTGCAGTATTTAACTTTTTAACTGAAACAAAACGATTACTTTGCTAATTATTGTATTTGTATTCTGCACATCAGAGGCATTCATATCACCTAAATTGATTTCTCCAAATTGTTTTATTAATATTACCTCTCCCTGGTTGTAACAGCTCTTCACTTTCACCTTTTCAGTTAGGGCCGTATTCTGAAACGTTCGCCTAGGCGAAATTTCGCCTCGGCGAAATGAGCGTGCGCGCTGATTGGCTGGTTGAGCAAAATTGAATGACGTCGGGCTCAACCACCCAATCAGCTCATCCAATTTTGCTAAAACAGCCAATCGGCGCACGCCTGAAAGCGAAAAAAGAAATTTCGCCTAGGCGAACGTTTCAGAATACGGCCCTTAGTCTGACTGCTTGCTCGCATGCTAATCTAGTTAGTGCGACATCTGCCTTTTTTTTTGTCTTTTACTTGGCGTTTCTCGTTTTCTTGTTTACAAATATGATTTTTCTTTAGCATTCCCACTGCCGCCCGATTCTTGGCCTATCCCCCTTAGTGGGTGCGAGCCATGACAGAGGTACATCATCATCATCATCATCATCATCATCATCATCATCATCATCATCATCATCATCATCATCATCATCATCATCATCATCATCATCATCATCATCATCATCAAATGCCTGCTCTGCAGGCGTGGCTGTTCAAGTGTATAAACTTCATGAATCCGAACCACACTGGCTTCCTAGGTTAGAAGGGCTGATGTAGATGCCGAGTTTCGATTGTTCCCCTTTCAGCCCTTGATGGGCTGGTATCATTGTACACCGTATTTCTGTGTGAATTGAATAAAGGCAATAAAGAAAGAGAAAGGCTGTATAGCCTAGTGGTTACGGCGCTCGCTTTGGGATCAAGGGTACGCGGGTTCGAATCCCGCCTCGGCATGAAAAGTTCTTTTCTTTCTTGGTAGTTTCTTGCTACGCACCACAAGAAATGGCTGGCGCAAACAGCTTCGCTGTTAATAATTTCTCCTTTTTCTTTCTGCAGTCCGTACTTTGCTTCTAAATAGAAGCCACGTGTACCTTGGTAGACGTTGCTTTCGGTCATATATAACCGAACACAATACTTTCTTCGATAATTAAATGCATGAAGAGAAATTTGGAGGATGCGTAAGCTTTGCCTTTAAGATTGGAACGCGATAGCATTCAAAAATCACTGACTGCTTCTCATGCTTCCCGGCAAATGTAGCCTATGCAACCGTAATATTTACAGGGAAACGCTGGCGGCAAACGTTATGCACGATGTCGAGCTTTGTTGCAGAAACGCAGCCTCTTGCGTGGGCTGGAGGTAGTGAATAGCCGCGCCAAAACATTGCATGATTTTAAGGTTTGCTGTTATTGTTTCGCACTTTCAATATATCAGTCTGAGAATATTTAACATAAAAGGCATACGCTAGCTATCGGCATTTTGTTTCATCACATTTGTTTGTAAGCTCTCAAACTCAAAATTCCGAGGAATTTTTTGCCAGGAATGTAAGACAAGGTCTGATCGAGAATGATGAGGAAATATAACCCGTATATATGGCATGTCATATAGCAAGGCGTGGCATATACATTAATATATACAGAAATTTCTTTCACGGACAACTGCGCCGACACCGACACAGTATTTTTTTGCGACACGGGGCCCTTTAAGCTATCGCGTAAAAACAAAATCTAACCAACCCTTCCCCTACCAGAAAATGGTGGTAAGTGAAGCTTGTCCTGGGCGCACCTGAACTCGCCATGATGCGACGGATGCGACGGAGAGAACGTCGTCAATGACGGTATTGCCGCTGTTCGCCGTTGCCACTTGCGTTCGATGTCTCGAGTTTGCTTGGCGCCGTGGTTAGCAGCATTCGCCCGCCATTGCGGCTTGCGATTCTTCGAAATTAAATTGCTTCAAAATTAAATCAGTCCGTTACGTAAGACAATGAATGGCTCATGCCCCCTTAAGCAATGGCTCACACCCCCGTAAACGCGGCCTCCCCATTACGACGACAAAAGAGAAGTGAAATTCTACGCTGGTATGATTAGCGGTAACGCCGCCAGCTTTGAATGCAGACGAGGACGACGAACGCGGGAGCAGTGGAACGAGTGAGCGCCTAGCTCGAGCGCGAACCAAGGGGCGCCAACGCGCCGGCTGTGGAAGACGACGACGCTCGAGCCACTCCTGATGATGATACTTTTTCGCGTACACTGACATCACTGAAATGTGTGCTTTATAACAATCTTTCTCTCTCTCTCTATCTTTCTTTCCCTCTCTCCTTATTTCTTTCCTTCTCTCTCTCAATCTTACTCTTTCTCTTTGTTCCTTTCTTTCTCTGTTTCTTTTTGTCTCTGGTATGTGCCATTGAGCTTGAACCTTTTCTGCACTATCGCCAGGATTGTCCCACTTTTCAGCGTGACACCGCCGCCGCCACCACCACCACCACCGACACTTGTGAGCCTATAAAGCTTCGCTTAAACAACAGGGCAGATCCCACGCCCTGTGGGAATCGATGCTGTGCGAAGCAGTGTGCGTAGAGCCTACAAAGTTAACGAAACGACCATGAGACCACCAAGACGTAGGCGGCTGATTCATGACCTACATGACACGTATGTCAGGACATCCATGTCATGACCTATCAGTTACGTTCTTCATACACTCTTCTCATACTATGCCAATTTTGGTACATACCAAGTAAATTAAACGACCATGGGAGCACCAAGACGCAGATAGATAGATAGATAGATAGATAGATAGATAGATAGATAGATAGATAGATAGATAGATAGATAGATAGATAGATAGATAGATAGATAGATAGATAGATAGATAGATAGATAGATAGATAGATAGATAGATAGATAGATAGATAGATAGATAGATAGATAGATAGATAGATAGATAGATAGATAGATAGATAGATAGATAGATAGATACTCTCAAAGTGGCAAATGTTCGCCAAGCAATGCTTGGCATTTAAAACTCCCGATATAGCTTTCTGTTGCTCAATACGTGCTACATGAAAATGTTTTTCCGAGTGAGAAGGAAGCCCGCCAATACAAGCAATATTGCTGCGCGACAGGCCGCTCGAGACACTTTGCGTGTATTGGTGGGCTTTTTTCATGCTTGAAAAAAAAAACACTTATGTAGCACGTGTTGAGCAACATAATGCTGTATCGGGAGATTTTCATGTTGCTCCACAATTTTCTCATTGACACTTTTCATGTAATTATAATATCCAAGAAGTTGATTCATTAAAGAAGACGAGTTATTTAATTACGCGGAATGCAAGTGATAATATGAGTATCTCCAAGCGGCGGCGAACAACATTACCTTGTTTCTGTGTAGCTACGTGGCATTTGCATGAATTTAAATCTTTGTGCACATGACAGTTCGGACCATGAGAGCACCAAGTATACGACCCGCCGTTGCGGCGTGCTGGCTTTGGCGTTGCACTGCTGTCCAAGAGCGCGGCATCGAATCGCGTCCGTGGCGGCCGCATTTTCATGCGGGCGAAATGCAAGAACACATGTTTACCGTGCGTTGAGTGCACGTTAAAGAACCCCAGGTGATCAAAATTAAACCGGAGTCCTCCACTACGGCGTGCCTCGTAATCAACTGGTGGTTTTGGCACGTAAAAACCCAGAATTCAATTCATGCAGAAGTTATGCCGAAATGAACACACCACTATCATGCTGGAGAACACTGTGAGACGTCTATGCAGGAATACCATGAGGACGAAGGCAGTGTGTAAAGCTTGACGAGAGAATAATGTTGATGGACGTTGTACGCACAGAGACGTGCTGCACAAAACCTTGCTGGATTGAAGGACTCTGTACCTCTTGTGTCGTACTGACGCGTACTCTTTCTGGAGGATTGGCCAAGAATGGACCAACGCGCATGCAGTAGCACATGCTGAATGGCTATACCAAAGAAAATCAATTATATCAAAGCATTCATGGAATTTAAGAGGTGGTATTCCATTAAAAGCTCGGTGTGCTTTAGAAAGATACCTGTGAGCCGACATTATACGTTCGGGTATTATGTGGTATTTTATTTTTCAAGAGAAGCTTGTATTGCCTCACAAGTGTAGGTGCCGTTGCAGGTGTGACCTCAAAACGCTCTCACTCGTGTCGGCGTCGGTGTTGTTGGTATTGGCGCACGAAAAAACCAAAGCCGCGCGAAAATAGATATTTCTCGTCGGGCTGTGGATTCCAACTACCGACCTCCTTGGTATGAGACCACCACGCTAACCAATTTAGCCACTGTCAGTTTATTTCTTTCATGGTATTTATTACATTAACATGTAATCCAATAAAACACCAATTCTGTATATTCATAGACTGGCGGGAACAATGAGTCACACGCAGAAAAACAGAACAGGCACTGTTCCGCTTTAAAAGGGTGGTAAGTATAAGCACGTCACCAAAATGTGCTACCAGTCCAGTTGAACATCAAGTTCATCATAAACTTGTGCACCTAAAACAAGTTTATGATGTTCAGCCACTGCCAGTTCATGATACGCTCCATTAAAAGCGGGAGTTAATATGCACAGGTTGTCTGCACGCGCTCGTGCCACTGCACCCGCGTTCGTCGTCGTCGTCTGCTTCCACAGCTGGCTGCGTTGCCGCTAATCATTCCAGCATAGAAAGAGAGAAATAGAAGAGAGGAAAGGCAGGGAGGTTAACCTGACGCACGTCCGGTTTGCTACCCTGCACTGGGGAAAGGGGGTATAGGGATGAAAAGAGAAAGAAAGAAATAGAGAGAGAGCACAGTTTCGCGCACTTCGCACGAAGTCTACAGACGGTCGCCAAGACCTGTCGACTTGAGATAGTGCAACAAGGCTTTCGTGGCTTTCTGTGCCATCGACGCATACGGCCATGGTCCAAGGATCTTCATTTCAGAAAATGGTCGAGAGTCCAGCCGGTTCAATGCTGTCCGGAGAGCGTCACGCTCGACGTCGAACTGGGGACAGAGACATAAGACATGTTCAATTGTTTCTGTAGTTCCACAAGAGTCGCACATGGGCGTCGAATTCCAGCGTAGAATTTCACTTCTCTTCTGTCGTCGTAATAGGGAGGCCGCGTTTACGGGGGGTATGAGCCGTGGCTTATAGGGGTGTGAACCATCCATTGTCTTACGTAACGGACAGAATTAATTTCGAAGAAATTTCATGGAAATCCATCCAGACTGAACGCGCTCGGGAAAGCATGGTCGTCGACGTGGCGATTATAGCGTGGGGGTTTCCGAATCCCAGGCGAAACGTCATCGAAGAACCGCGGACTCCGAGTTGACGGAGCGCGATGTTGAGGCCAAACGTCAGCGAAGAGCCGCCCACCCCGAGTTGCGGGAACGCGATGTTGAGGCCACATGTCAGCGTCGTCTCCAGGAACCCAGCAACGATGCTGCACGCCTCGGCAACTCTAGCGCCAACTTCCCCGGTGCGACGGCGCGTGTTTCAACGTTTCAACGCGACCCGCCGGGGTGGCTTAGTCAGCTAAGGCGTTGCGCTGCTGAGCCCGAGGTCGCGGGATCGAATCCCGGCCCCGGCGGCCGCATTTCGATGGAGGCGAAATGCAAAAACGCCCGTGTGCTTGCGTTGTAGTGCACGTTAAAGAACCCCAGGTGGTCGAAATTATTCCGGAGCCCTCCACTACGGCGTGCCTCATAATCAGAACTGATTTTGGCACGTAAAACCCCAGAAAGAAGAACGTTTCAACGCGATTTTCTCAACCGGAACTTCGGAGCCATCTGCGGTATGTGTGACTGGTTGTGGTTCGAGCACAACGTGGTACTCGTCAGTGCAATTCCTTCGGAGGAACACCAAAGAAACACACGACAAGCTTCGCTTACCCCCATCTCCTCGGCAGGGGAGGGGCTACTATTGATTTTATTGCGATAGCAATTATATGGACACTCAAAAGCAGATTTCTGCCGTCGGCGTCGCCGTCGCCGTCGCCGTCGCCGTCGCCGTGAGGTTCCGTATGACGTCAATGGAGATGAAATCGTGGCCGCGCGCCGCCGAACGCTGTATGTGCGAGTGAAAGGGCGCGAGGGACGCGCTCTTTCACGGGGAGTGAACGCACGGCGGAGAACAAACGCGCGTTCTGCGCCGTGCTTCCTTAAGGGCTGCAGAAGTAGGCGTCTCTTTCCTCCTTTACAATCACCATATATGTAGAGCAAACGCGCCTTCTTCCGATGCGCGAGAGGCCGTGGGGGAGGGGGGGAAGGGGGAGGGAAGGGAGGCGACGTTTAGCTGCGGCACCAAGTGCCTATTTATATCAGAGGCTCCGGCAACAGTCACCAACGCCGCACGCATTTTGAGCGAACGCGGGCAAAATGCCGACGGCGTCGACAACAGTTCGGCGCGTTGCCGGTGCTGCTGCATGTCCAAGTTTATACAGCTGATAAAGCTAATATCATTACTCCGTATATCTCTCTACAAATTTGCTATCGCAATTGATGCTTCACCTTTCAGGTGAAACTGCGACAACTTTTTTTTCACTTTAACAGAACGGGCATGCGCTACTCGCACAACATTGTCGGTGGAATACAGGCGTTATACGATGTGTACCACGTAACGTGAGCCAAAATTTTAAAAAAAGCAAGAAAAACAAACATGGAAGTGCCACGGTGCTGGACAAAATCAAGTTGATGTTGTTTTCCGGCGCTTGGACCAAGTCAGTCATTTTTTTTTATTTAGCCTAATCACCTAATTAGTAATTAATAAACTTTTCAACTATAATAATCAGGAAAACAAGTGTCAATGAGAAAATTGCAAACTCATCTGGCACTTTTTTTGTGTGTTTCGCGGGCTTTCTTCGGGACTTGGAAAAAACTTTTTGCCACACGTGTTGAGCGTCAGAAAGCTCGATCGAGAATTATTCAGCATAGTGTACAATTTTCTCATGAACACTTTAGCTTCGAGAAAAAACAATTCTAAATAAAGCATAAAACTGTAAGAAAGTTCTGTCGGAAACTCAGCCTCTGTAGCGCGGCATTGTCTTGGAAGCACGAACGCGCCTAACCTTATCCATTATCAATGAGTTTCCGTTTTCGCGGCAGCGCTATATATATATATATATAGGAGCAACGTTGTCTGTACTGGCACGACAAAAAGCAATCCGTGCGTTCGCCCTGTTGCTTATTGCTTCTTTTTGCACCCCTACTTCCTTGCATATGCCCTTTCCTGAACCGGTAAGACGTTTCTTTCTCTTTCTTTCATAGTCTTTTTCTGTCTTCCTTTCTTTTTTTAGCTGTTTCAAACACACGGTCCCACAAACTTTAGTGCTTTATTTCACTGCTTTACCTTTTTTCTTTTGCTTTTAATGTTTCTTCGGGTTTGTTGACACCTCGAGCACCCGCCAAGGCTTGGCCCTGCAAAACACGAGTTACTGGACGACGGCAGCAACCTGCGTAGAGGCACGCGAGACGTACAACCTGAGACGCACCTCGTTAGTCCCCGTCACAGAACCGCACGCCTCGGCTGCTTCGTTCGTTGCCATATACGTGGGAAGAGAAGCGCGGGCACCGAAACAGGGGCGTCGGATGGCGTCCTTTTGCGTGTTGAAAAAAAAAAAGAAAAAGGAAGAAAATGATTTTTAAAAATACGCGTATAATGTGAAACAAAGGGGAAAAAGGGACAGATGATTCAATTTAAAACAACTGGTCTAGATTTATTTACTTTGTAAATTTTCCTTCTGTGAGTGAAACAGTTGCATCGGTACATCATACGATATATACTGGCAGGTTGAGGGACAGGTTAATGTGGAAGCTGAAGTGGCCCACAAGAAGATGAACTAGGAAAAGACAACAATCGAGAAATAGCATATACGAGGACAGCGGAATAAAGCCTTCTTTCAGCGACTGTTCAGTAAGAGATAGGTAAAAGAAAAGCATGCGATTAGCAGAATAAATCAATAAACGCAAAGAACAAAAGTGAGGCCTGTGAATTGAGGGAGTTGTTAAGGGAGAGCATCGCATCTTCCAGCGACTATGAAAGGCGGAACGGGGAAGGAGGGAAGTTCTCTCCACTTAGGGAATAAAGTCACGCAGGTGAAAAGATTAATGAAAACGGGCAGGGGTTCTTGGCTTCCTCACTGGACTCGGCCATTTGCCACGAGATAAGGCTGCCGACCAGACACGACTGACGTGCCTAAAGAAGATAGAGGGAAGTCGGGTCACTCCATTTGTTGTTTGTTTCTTGCGTCCTCCTCTTTCTTGGCGCATGTTTCTGTTCCTGATTCTTTTTGTTCGGTCAGCTACTAACCAGGGGGACGACGCTGTCTTTTATTTCTCCTTAATGGCTGCGGTCACGTGATAGCTCTCTTTGGCTTCACTTGTGCGCCTACTGTGAACGTGTTTGTTGTATGCATCTGAACAAGAACATGACCAGTTGATTGCGGTCGGGGCTAGGTTTCTTGTTGGTTCGTGTCATATTATCTGTTTCGTGTTCACTGCGCTTAGCTATCAGCTTTCTTCCGTTAAAGCTAGGCGGCGTGGGTCGTGAAAGCCAGTGAGATATCGCAGCGGTGGTCGGTTGCACCACACGCTCGAATCTTCTTGCGTTATCGGGTGGCTGGGAAAGCAAGCGCTAGGTTCATTTGCCAACGCAGGACGTAATTCTCGAAAGACGTACAGTGCTTACGTTAAAAAGGAACGAGTACACTTTCATATTCGAATTTATTATTAGAGCGCAGGAGGCAACTGTCCAACTTAAGTTGGGCCACGGTGATCACTCTAAACGTTATGGTGAAAGTGCAAGCCCAGAAGTTGAGATTACAAAACGCCACTCGTAAAAAAAAAATCAGGGCAGCTTGCACTAGTGGTGCAAAGCTGAAGAAACAGCGCAGCTGGGGGTAGACCAAGGTTTACGATGTTTTCCTAAGTTTTTGCTATGTATTACTATGTCATGCCAACATTGTACCGAGTTTTGCTATTTATTGCTATGTTATGCTAAGATTTTAATGAAGTTTTGCTATGTAATGCTATGTTATGCCAAGATTTTTGCAAAACCTTCATCGCTCCGGGGTCGTTTTCGGCGGGAAATGCTTCGCGCAACACTTGCACTGCGACATTGCGCTTCTCAGAGTCTCGATTCAAGTTCAGAGTAGACAGGTTGACGTTGATCGCAGACGCGGCAGCCGTGACCAAGCTCGACGTTCAAGAACTCTCGCTCAAATCAGCTGTTCGCGCCATCCACGGACGTGTAGTTTTGCCGCTGGAAGTTACGCATGACACGGTAGTCAGGATCACTTTGTTGGCGCTTTTGATAACTCAGACAAGAGCGTTCCCGACAAAGGGCAAGGTACTCGGGATCTTCCACTCTTCGCTGTCGCTTTGACGAAGGTCAGCACGATATTCACGATATTCACGACCAGCACGATATTCCGGGTTTGATCGCAGCCGCTGCATTTGTTAACGAGCAGCGGTGCGACGGGCTTCCCGTCGAGCATCTTCTTCCTCGGGGTTAAGTACTTCTTCGGCCGACCAATGTTTTTAGGCGACGCAAACGATGTGCTCGGCGAAGAGACACTAGACAATGTGCCGCCGTTGCGGGGTCACGGAGCTTTACACGAAGGCAGCGAACGAAGCGGCGCGCAGTGACGTCATGGCTTTTTTTTTTTTTCGCCTCCTACACGGCTGTGGAAGCTTGGCGATGTTCGGGAAGCGGCGGTGCAGCGTAGCGCGGCTGGGCGCTGACATGCCAAGTGGTTGCTCGGCAAATCAGTGACGCCATAGCTCGGCGGAGTTTCTGCGAACGATTTGTAGCTGAACCTCGAGCTTAAACAGTTACGCTGTTAAGAAACACAGAGAAAAAGAAACACAGCATGCACTTTTCTTACGAGGTGTTTATTTGTTCCTTATGTTCAAATATTTAGTCTGTATTAAGAACTATTGCAGAAATGTGTACACGTGCAGTACAAGCACACACAAGAAAGCAGTACAGTAAACCTAAACATTAGCCGGTGTTTTAAAGTCCGGTAAACAATATCAGTGAAGTGTCGCTGAAAATATCTCTAGTGGTGGTTCACAGGAAGAACCGGTCATCGCGTTCCAAAATTTGACAACTCGCAGAAAAAAAAAACTTTGACATCTAAATCGCATGCGAAGAAAGCATTAACGTTGAGGATGCGGAATCTTCTAGGTAAAAAAGTATTGACTAACGTTAGATTAGCACGCGAAGATTCACAGTTTCAACGTGTCGCCTATAGTACCAGCCATTTCAAGCAAGTGAGGGTGGACGGGATCGAACTAGCACTCTAACCATAGCTTAACATCCTAACCATTGCGCCATGGCGGCTTTCGCACGCAAAGGCATAAAAATTGACTGTGTGGGAATAAACGCTTTCGAAAAGTTTAGATAAGGTGGCTCGAGAAAATTTCTCATGGCAACTGCACTGTAACATAACTACTAGAAACGCTTGTTGAAGAGAAGCAAGGCATGTCTTTTTCAGCTGAATGTGGTGTAAGTGCGTTGGTACAAAATTGTTCTCTTTGCGCCCCTATTTTTTTTCTCTCTCTCGTTTTTCTCGCGAAGATCTGTCGTTGCTGAGTGACTCGGGGTGTTATTTTTGTTGCGGCGTAGGTTGTATAACCTCATCAGGATTGATTGGGTGCGCCGCTGCCGTGTCACGACGTGCCACCAACAACACGAGCGATTGATCGCAGTGTCGGGAACACGGAGTGGTGGTGACATCGTGACGGTGACGAAGATGACGGAGATGGCTCGGCGAGTGATTTGAAAAGGGTGAGCCTAGAAAATAAATAAAAAAAAATGTCAGTCTAGGTATTCCGCATGTCTGGAGAAACGGAATTCGTTGCATCCAACTTAGCGTTTCATCCCAAATGGGGTCGAAATTTGAAGAAGTATAGGAACATGACAGCAGTTGTTTGAGACCACCTTATACCTGAGCAAGGCTCGTAATTTTAAACGTTGATAGCAAGCGCGTGTATATTAAATGTTTAATCTGTGGTGGGGGCTGTCGAATATTTGTTTTGCTATGGGCTATTATCGTTCAACGTGCGCCTGAGCGGAGTATTATAGAAGAGGTGCTTGCCGATTGTTCGGCACTGGGCCCTTTAGAAATGTTGCAAGCTGCCTTTCCTGCAATGCACGTTGTCATAAATGTGGTGGCACGCATTCATAAGATGCTGCTTAAAGCACGGCTATAGCGCATCATCCTCGTTTTGCGCATTCTTCTTCCGCCGTCTTCTACAGACGAAAAGAGTAACGGTGCACCAGGTGACTAGTATTCACCAATCTAAATATGTGGGATGGCGCCATACATTGGGCAGCTGTGCGTTAAGGGAAAACTGGACTGGAACTTTTCTAAAGGGTCTTTAACTGAACATAAAATATCAGCAGCAGGCAGAGTAAACACTGCTCTTCACCGTTGCAGATGACAATCATCGCGAGGATGGAGATTTGTCTTATCTATTTTTTTTTTTACAAATCGCAAAGAACACACATGCTATTTGCATCATTGTAAATAAACGTAAAATGTTCTCCAGCATACAGACTACTACGAGGATCACTGTAAAGAGCACATCACGACCTTCTCAAAGAAGAACCTACCGGAGCCCTAAAAGTAACTGTCATATAGCGCCGTGGTGACACTGCGCAACTGGAAGTAGATAAATGACCGTCCACGGCCATTTGCGACTGATGATAAAATCTCCCTTCTGGGTGCTCACAATGTGCCCCTCGTTAGCCATCGGTGACTCGGCGTGCGTGGCAACTAAGGCACAGCTCCCCGTCGGTCGTATTGAAAGCACGGCTAATTCAGAGTATTATATTGATTTCCGCTTCCCTTCCGGGATCATAAGCTCGTGTTAGCCCTCACTTCCGCCTTGTTCCTGCGCCTGCTCTTCTTTCTTTCTTCCTCTTGCCCGCACGGGGACCATAAAAGATAGAATGTATAATTTATCGTAGTTCTTAGCGGCGTACTTAAGGCAAATGCTGTCGGAAGAAGCTACGCGACTGGCGTAGTACCTTCGGTGGTTCGCCATTACGAGAAGAAGCTGTTTGCCAACGCAGGAATAATGACCTTCTCCGTGGTTCTATGCATTTTTGCCTGTGCGTATTGGGTCACGCGCTTTTTATCTGGTACCTGAATAGCCACGTGGCTTAAAATGCCTGCTGCAGCAAAATAAATAGAAACGCTATTGTATTTTTCATACCACCATCCTGGGTATAAGTCATTGATTAGTCATTGATTCCGTGGATACTAAATTGGCAATGTTCGCTGCCGCCGTCGCCAGAATATTAGGTTGTTGAAAACAGTCCATAAAGGGATGAGCAGAACAGTTTCAGCCAGAAGGTTGTAATATGAGTAGACATGAAAAAATCTTAAAAACCACCTCGAGCAAATTACGCCGATAGCATGGGATACATGTACAAGTAAAAAAAAAGTGATTAAACCACATGAACGCAAATAGTGTGACGGCAGTAATTTTTTTCAGCAATAATTCGAATGATGATCACTTGCTCTGCTAAACCAATTACTCCGTTTTCATTTTTTATTTATTAATTTTTTTACTTATTGTGCAAGAAAAACTGTGAAAACTGAAAGTATGTTACGAAATGTCTCGCTACACTTTTGCTTGATACTAGACAGCAAGAAACTAACTTATTGTAAACCTTCGTTTTCTTGTTTCTTTAGGTCTGCTTTTCACTATTAACTATTAAAAACGTAGGCGGAATCTACGGTACATTAATCCCGACTATATGCACATGCGATATACAGGGTGTTTCAGCGAACACTTTCAAAATCTATTTAATGCCTGTGGCAGATAGCCCAATTCTATTTAATGAGCTGCTCTACCCGAAGAGGCGGACATTACTTGCATAAAAATTGAAATGCATAATCGGCTAAGTAACAGAAATTCACTAATTAAATTTTAAACTAATTACCTGATGGCCCATGTTGCAATTTACGAATTCTAGCCATGATGTTTGCAAGGCGGATCCACTTAGAATTCTCCGGATGACACCAGTTTCAAGATAATAATTGCCGAACTTTGTGGAGAAATGCATAGGCGTTCCAATTGATTTTGTGCTTCAATGCATAAAGTGACGTTTCGTTAAGCACCTAACTGGAACGATGCATTTCTCCGCAAAGTTTGAGAATTAATATCACGAAACTGGTGTCATCCCGAGAATTCGTTCCAAGTGGACCCGCCTTGCGAACTCCACGGCTACAATTTGTAAATTGCAATATAGGCCATCAGGTATTAGTTAAACACTTATTTAGTGAATTTCTGTTAATTATTCGCTTATGCATTTCAATTTCTTGTGCAAGTAATGTCCGCCTCGTCGAGTAGACCAGCTCTCCAACTATAAAATTGTGCTATCTGCCACAGGTAACTTTTAAGAATTTTTGAAAGTGTTCGCTGAAACACGCTGTATGGGGTGTCCCAGCTAACTTTAGCCAAATTGTTCAAAAAAAAAAAAAGATCAAAGAAAACATTTTCCATCCATTCCCAAGGCCTGCGGCGTTCGGTCGGCAGACCTCTTAAAAGCGCACACCGTAGGTTTTATATTTTTATCACGCACCGCGTTATTTTATTATCTTTTTGTTGTGAACTGCTTGGCCAACTTTAAGGTTAAAGTTAGGTTAGGGCCTGTGGTATGTGCTCTAACCAAGGGATTTCTGTTCATTGCCACGGGAAGTTTGTTGCGATTAGAACAACCAACTCCAATGGACGAGTTTGTCAGTGCTTGGCCTGCGGAAAAAATCAATAAAGAATAAAATGTTGTTTGTATTGGACAAAACGAAGACATAAGTCTCATGTGCTGGTCCTGGTTGGTTGAGCCTTAGTCTAAATGTTGCTCTTCTGGCCTCGAAAGAAAATCTAAAAAAAATTACGCAGATTTACCGCACATGTTGTAACATATCTATGCGAAGAAAAGCTGTAGTGAAGTGGTTAATTAAATGCTCTAAAACTAACGGCAATGCGTATTATTTTGTTTACTTCCGTCGTCTGCAACGTGTAATCTCATGAAATAGTTATGTAGAAGTTTGGAGTTTTGTGGCGCTTAAACATAACGTATGTCCCATTGGCACATACATGTAAATACATTTAATGCTTCTATACCCGTTACGTTACACAGGTACATACCCAATAGGGAGGATCAGTCAGGAATTATCACGCACCCAGTAACGTATACTGAATGACAAAATCGTCGAAAATGAAGTAAATCAAAGAAGCTGCTCAACATGCTGAACTATTCCATAATGAGATAGCCGTGCTTTAGAGACGCTTATGAAACAATATTGTGTGTACAGGTTTTATGAGGGCATTCATTTTTTCTATTACTCAGAACAAACTAACGCTTACTCGCACTACTTTGGAGGCCAGCGTGCAAGGTTTATATACGCCCGTTTGCTGGTCTTTGCATTCGGAGCACTTACCAGCTTCGTATATATAACCACAAATACATCCGGCGAAGAAACTACGAACGCGAAACCCCGACGAAGAGGCGAAGAAAGTTTTGCTTCAAAAACGCGTCCTCCTCCATCTGTAACGTGATATTCTTTCGCCCCGGAGACGAGCTGGTTATAAGTGTTGGACTGCACCTCAAGGTTCCGCGAACTGAACTGCAGCCACGACAGCGAATCACGCACACGTTTGCTTACTCGAACTCGAGTAAAGCGCGCTAAAGAAACGGCAAGCGAACGGAGTGTCGGGCAAAGCCATGAGTCGTCAACACCATCAATTTTGTTTCCTCCGACGTCCGCGTCCTCTCGCCTGCCATTTGTCATGCTCGAGATTTAACTGGAGCTGAGAAGGGACGCGTACACGTTCGGAAGCCGAATATGATGAATGAAGGAAGTCGTTTTATTGCTTCCGCAGTCCAGATCGCGCCGAATAGTTCTCGTTTTGTCGATTTTTTGTTTTGCCCCATACACGTTATTGGTATCAGAGACATGAACTTAGTTGATGGCGCATTGTGGAAGGCGACGAAAGATATGAAATTAATAGAATCGGGAGGAATAGAACGCTTACAAAGCACCGCCCCTTTTAGTTAGTGAAAAGATTGAGCACACTTAAAGTTCCGGGTTAGAAGGGGTTGGTACATTGTAGATTTTTTTATCTCCGGAATCTATGTGAGAGAGAGAGAGAGAAATACGTTTATTAAATCATAAAAAAATAGATTTGCACATGTATGAAAAGGCAATTTCCTTCCCTCGGCATTCATTCTGTAACTCTAATGCTCCACCGGTTATCTGCCCTGCGCATTACGTGGCCGGCACAGCTTCATTTCTTTTTACAGAGCAGCTGTCTATTGCTAGGATCCCGGGACTTCTTCGTGGCGTAACGTCGACAGAAAACAGTGGTGGGCCGATCCCGGTGGCAGTGCAGGGCAGAGCAATGGCTCGACTCCGTAAGGCAGAGGCTACAAGCAGTGACTCATCGCAAGCAAAAATTGGTTTGTGTGTGAGTTTCCGCGTAACATAATTATGTTTTCTCGTATATTCAAATTACAATCCGACGTTATCCTGTATGTAGGTTGTGTGTAAATCGTACTTTAGGAAATTTCTCGCGCATTTTACAATTAGTTCAGTAACGCCCATGCGCCACTCGGAGGGCCTAGGTGGTTGTGGTTCGGGATGACTTTTTTTTGACGGACAACACCGCCGACGCCGACACCGGATTTTCTGCGACACGGGGACCTTAATGCTAACGTGTTTAAAGTGAACAGCGACTTGAAGTTCGACTTAGCAAAGAATATCTCAAAAAGAAATAAGAATGTGCTTTTTGGGGTTTTGAGGTCGGCATGTTTCATGGAGGAAGTATACGCAAGCGTAAGCAGCTTGAGCTCCCCTAGAAAGCATCGCGAAGTGAAACAGCCATCACAAGCATGAGGTTGTGCCATCATTTTTGATTTCGGAACATAGAAATAACGGCTCTTTGAGCAGTGAAGCATTAGCTGATTTTCAAAGTAGTCAGGATGCTTAAATTTAAACGTGCGAAGCGGGAAATATTACTTTCGTAATATCTCCCGTTTGCTACCTCTAAGATTAGTCAACCTCTAACATTTCTCTCCCTTTATTAGGAACTTCAAGCTATGATTTCTCAAATAAGTTGCATAACTGGAGGAGAGGACACGTACTGTACATAATTAGGCGCCTGCATGGATCCATTAGCAAGCCTAAAGGGGACTACAACGTAGAATATTTTTTTCTTGGTTAGGAGCGATGTTTTCAGGGTCCTCCCCATTATTGGTATTTGGTTTGGAAGCACATATGCAACTGACGGAGAAAAACAAGGGAAGAAGTAGGTTGGCAGCTGCTGTACAAGAAGGGGCATAACGCCTATTCAGGAAGGAGGCGATAGAAACATAAAATTTGAAGATCGGAAGATGGAAAGGAATGAATAGAGGAAGTACAACCGGTTTGATGTTGTACACACACAAAACAATAAATACTTTCTTCTTCGATGTCAACAAAGCAAATCTTTAGTTTGCTTTGTTGACATGCACCAAATCCAACAAAGCAAATTTTTAATTGTTGCATTCTAAGTAGCGGGAAAATTAACATGGGAATTCCTTAAACTCAGGTAAGAGATCCAGAAACCGGGTTGTGATTGCTGCAACGGTACCACCATGCTCGTTTATTTAGTGGCGCTTCTACTGTATTTGGCCGATTAACCAAACCTCCAGCGATACTGCGGGAGCTTCCGTCGACGAGAGTAGACGAGTTGTATGCCATAGCGAAGTGAATTTCAATGAATGTGAGTAGGCGTCTACAAGAATTACTAATTCCGTTGCTTGCTCTGTGAATCCTCATATGTTCTTACGTTCTCTCACTCTCTTTCTGGTTATAGGAAAGCAAAGAGGAGCTCATCGTCTCGTGGGCGTTTTGACCTTTTTCCTGATCTGTCGCTCTCCTGTGCCGTGATTGCGTTTTTTTTTCCTTGTTCATTGTTGCACAGTGGTCAAGCGACGTTTCCCCTGTATTTCGTGGCTCCAAAGCAGATAAGCAAGCTTTATATAGGACTTTCGCAGACAGGACCCGAAATGTGTATATATACATATATATTAGGTCAGGCAGAACGTCTGCAATAAATGGTGCAAGAAACCTACGTTTTTCTCTCTTTGACTTGCCAAAGAAATAACTCTCAGGAACGTCCCAATGAGCCTCCAGATGTTCATTTCTAGCTGAGAGCAACCTTCGAGAAGTGCCGACATTGAAGGCAGTGATGCGTCGCACCTGTGGCGCATTAAGGCTTCCTGGTGCGTCCGACTAAGTTGTCTAGGTAAAATCAGGCTCATAACTTTCTGATGTTCAAGCCGTCCTGCCGGAACTACTATGTATGCTTGCTGCGCCAAACTAAGCTCAAATGCGTGCGGGTGAATTGTATCTCAGCTATAGAAAGAAGGCTCACTTACTCACAAAGTGACTCTGATTTCCTCGATCGCCAGGCACCAGCTCCTTATTACACTGGCTTACGGCACATAATAGCAAGAGGGGTCACTGCTTCCGGCGGTTTGAGGCTCAAGTGCCCCGTCTAGAGTGAGAAGGAATCCTGCGTTCCCGGCAGCAGCATCACTAAGCCTTTTTTTGAAATGGCGCCGATGGTGAAGGCTGTACATTGCCAGGGATGCAGAGAAGTGCACTTCGCCTTCAGCGATGTTTCTGCCGGGGAAGCCTTTAGGAAGCGAAAACTGCTCCGCTGCGCTTGAAATAGGAAGTACTTCAATGTGCTCCGCTCCACTTAGGGAAGAAAAATAAAGAATTGCCTCTGATGCCCCAGCTCACCCGCCGGCGCGCCCAAAATGTCTCAAGTAGTGGCGCGGCGCCATTTCTGCGTTCCATTTTACGGAGCGGAGCTCTCCACAAGGCAACTGAACGGGTGAGTTTAGCCAACTGCTCACCTGCATCTGAACTCAAATTCCAGCCCGCTGTCTTCCTTCGTCCATACGGTTCACATCCTAAATGCATATATACCTCGTTCGTTCCCCGAGCGCTGCCTGAATATCTTAGGAAAAGCTAAATTGAGCGTTCTCTATAGTGGAAATTCTCTCTTCAGACTCAAACTTCAGCCGGGTCAGAAAAAAAAATTGCACGGGCCTCTTCGGAGAGCATGGTATATCCTGTTGCGTCGTGGACCTGCATATTCACTAACTTGCTAACTTGCTGTACATTTTTTTTTTCCTTTCTGGTTTATTTCTCTTCAAGGAAGCCGAATTTGTTTATGATTCACACAGAGGAATGAAAATATGGCCACAGTCGTGAAAATCATTCTGAGATTCTTCTGCGTTCTCCTGAATATATGCTGTACGTTGCTGCAAGATTGGACTATTGTGTGAGTAAGGGAGTAAACTTAGTGTATTGGAGAGATCCTAACTTTGCTCTTTCACACCACCAGTTTTACCCCTCGTTTCAGCGATATATATAGTGATAAGCGAGGTTCTTACGTCCCTTACCACCAACCATAAAGACGGGCGACGCAGCCAAAAAAAAAAGTATTCGCTTTAAAAAAGCTGGCAGTCGTGTCTTACTGTATAGTGTTCTTGGTTGAGAGGTTACCATTACAACCATTACCTTGAATTGCGGATAGAAGGAAGAAGGGCTGGGCATGTCGGCGCAGGGTTTTTCAAATGACCAAATAGAAGTGACAGCCTCAGTTTCCACCTGTGTATTCGTAAGTATATTCTGTCCTTCTAGTTTAAAATGTGGGACACCCTCGTAATATTTGTTTTCTGTGTTCTCAAATCTACAACGTTGCTGAATGTGACGCAATAAATGTCGCTTTCCCAAGTTGAACCAATGAAAGGTGTTGTACGAGCTGTCTCTTTCTAATGGGTGAATAATGTGTCTTCTTTTTTTCTTCTTTCAATTCGTGTGCTCGTTAATTATGAACAAGGCGTCCAGAAGTGTTTATCGCTTTTTGGGCATCTGTTGAGTGTCTATGTCGAAGGAAGCTTACGTCATTACATACTTCATTTTACGAGGGCGCCAGACACTGAATGTAAAGCTCCTCGAGTGTGTCAGCGTGGTGTTTCTTGTCTGGAATGTCGACATAACCGGGAGCCTGCATGACTACGAGAGCCTTTTACTCGAATCTATGATCTGGAATGTTTTTGTTTGTTGCATTGATTGCTCAGGTCTCTTCTGAAATCCACGCAATAATTCTTCGTTGCATTGACACGTGAAATTACCTCATTTTTTGAGACCTGCCTTATTTTGTTGCATAGGTGAGCTGATTGTCTTTGGGCGAAGTCCCCACCACGGGAAACGGATCCTGTTGTCCCTTTTTTTCGCGGTTATGTATTTTTGCTGAGATAAGGACGGAAGAGGCCACTTCATTCCCTGCATATAAAGATTCATATATTTTGTGGCCGTATCTGTATCATCTGCAAGATCTGTAAGAAGTATTTCTTGTCTTTTACAAAGCTAAAATTAGATACATTTTTGTTGTTTTCCTGCGTCATGGAGGCTGTTGCTCTCAAATCCTGCTGAGAGGTTTTAACCTCTCTGCAGATTAGGAATTACCCCCTGAGTTGTTGCCCGGGTCAAAGTGGACTGTTTGACGCTTTGCCTTCAAATTTGCGCAATATGTAGAATTTGCATTTTAAGTTTTCTTACCGTTGTTTATTTTCTAGTTATTGCATGTGCCTAGGCAAAAAAAAAAAGCCTCGCTAATTAAAAATCAGGCGTCCACGTGTATGTTGCCGCCTGTATACTTCTCTTTAACGCTCCACTTGAATTTAGCTATACTGGCAAGTTGCTCAGCTCTTGCCTTCCGAATTGAACAGATTTTATCGTGCACATTGTACGTTACATTTAGTTTATTTAATATTTTCATAACGGCGAGATCATGCCTTCTTTATACGTCACAATATGACAAACGTCTGTGTCTACGTATTTCGCAACGACCATTTTCACTCAGCAAAAACCAACCAAGATTATCGGCATAAATGAAAACTCTCGTTATCTTTGTGCAAGAGCACAAGCGTGAATTTAAGAGATAGGCTGCTCAAAAGCCTACTACCTAAGAACAGTAAAGGACAGTGACAAAGCACAGGGCCTAACACGAAAACTGACAGCATCGACATTTTTCCAACACGTCTGCGCACATCTGTTCGCGAACCACCCACGTCGCGCGATTGCAACTCCCTGAGGTCACGTGATAAAAATCTCGGTTTGGGGCAGTTCTAGGACAAGCAAGCTAAACAAAATAGAATGGCGTCCCCTTCCGCCCTCCCCGGAAGTGAATTGAAAGTGCAGGCGCAGGGAGGGAACGTAGTTGGTATTGTGAATTTCACAGTGGCTCGACCACCGCTGATACAACGCTGCTCTCTGTTCTGTTATTCTCTGGAGCCGTTGAGCCTACTGAGTACTTTTGCGCGTCGAAAGCTTCCCCTTCTCCTTTGAAAGCTTTACTTTCTGTTTTGTTCTGGTTTAAATGTGTTGCTGCGCAGATATTGAGCTCGGCTACTGTACTTTTTCTGCTCTACAGGAAAGGTCAGGTTAAAATAACTAAACAAAATAAATTAGAGCTTTCAGAAAAGATACACGCGCCATGAGACAGATTTCAATCAACACCTTTGCTTCTTGTATTATCTATTTCTCTGCCGTTGTTCGCAGAATTCCGAAATACTTACATTCTGCCAACTCTTCCCGATACAATGCATTTTCTCCCGCCGGCCGTCTCCACTGTCGACGCGTTGTAGCTTCATTTTGTCGGGTGGATTGATCCACTGGAATAAGAGGCCGTGGGACCCAAAAATCTGTGGACACCGCTGGGCACTGGTCGAAGAGAGATAAACACCCTCCTTCGTGGCTATTTCTGTCTTGATGTTGCCCTGCTACTATGCAGTCGTTTCTCTCTATAGCCTCTTTTTGTTCTTTATACACCCAAGGTGCATCGAGTCAGTGCACATTAGAAGAAACAAAAAAAAAAGTGAGAAAGAAAAGCTCCACCTGTCGTAGAGGGCAGAATTCAGCCAAATCGATGGGATTGCTCAGAGGCATTAGCATTCTCTGTACCATGGCCCACAGGACACGACGCTTTTTTTTTTCGGATATCTTTTAACTTTTGTTTGTTTGTTTCTTTGTGTGTGTGTGTGTTTTGAATCGCGTGGAATATATAGCGAAATTTCGCTAGTAGAGGTGAACTACCGGAAGAAGCGGAAGTTAAATGTGCGGCATACTGCAATGTCTAGGTATGTAATCAAATATTCTCAGTTATTGGCTTTTTAATTACTCACTATAGGGCACCTATTTCTATTGTGGAATTGAAACCGAGCTGCTGTGATGTCGTGTCTGCTTAGCACAAATAATAATAGTGCCACTTTCAAAATATCAGCCATACATAGCGCTAAAGAATGCATTGATGTTAAAATTGAGATCATCCAGAACTGCTTAAGCACGCTTTTGGGACATTGTTAGCTAGAAAACCCATGAATTTGTTGTACACTTTAAGGGGGGATTTCTCTAAAGTGGTGCTATAGACTTGCAATTTCTGCTGAGCAGACATGTCTTCATAACTATTCGGCTTCGGTTTGCCAATGAGACAAGTGCCACCAAGTGAATAAATAAAAAGGTAATTGGTGAATATTCTTAAATGGTCGGGTTGGAAGCGATTGGTCGTGCAGGTAACGCCCATTTCTTCCATTAATGCTGCTGACAAGGGGAACAAGGCTGTCAGAAGCGATTTTTTAAAATATTCGATCTAAAGAAAACAAACAAAAGAAAACTAGAAACAGCTGTTTCACTCAATAATATGTTAAAGGTAATTTCGCTTGTTCTCTTGACGTCGAGTGCATCACTTGTATAATTGATGCCGGTCAATGCTGGAAGCATACTAACTTGGTAGAACCTCTACTTTAAGGGCGGGCCTCGAAATTGCTCGATATTTTGCTTATACCAGGCGCACTGCCCAACAGGATGCCGAGGGTCTGCTTCAGGGCTGCGAAGGTCACATTAAATAGCGAGAAAAGTTGCCCAAGCTGGCTTTAATACCATTATGCCGCCTTCCATATAACTGCGCTGGCACTGTAATGCTTTTTCTTTCGGTCTCAATTGCCACTTAATTATTTTTATTATTATTTATAATTTTCTCTTCTATACATTTGTGGAAAATAAAACATTTAAATTTAGTCGAATGGGAACGCTGCGGGGTACTGACACTTAAGCGCCTCAAAGGACCGCATTTGTTAGTACAAATTAGTTCCCACTTTCAAAGTTCGGAACCTTGCGTTTCGGACCAGCCTGAAACACAGATGACATGATTCAACGTGCAATTGACATGCCAAACGACGCGAACGTCGCACTGCCTCGTTTAAATACTTGTTACGCATACCTTTACAGACTCTTCCACAGAAATAGGCCTCCCCCAGTATTTCTGCTTTTACGGCAAATTCCCTTTACGCATGAGGTAATTCTATATTCCCATTAAACAAGAAAGGACCTTAATTTAAGTCACAAGTAGTCTACAGACAACATTTATCAACGATATCGCGCTGAGGAAAACTTCGCAGACCCATCAAGGTTCAGCAGGATAGATAATTAGGCGAGTTCTTATGTAATTTTGGGTAAATAGCCGAGTACGACGACGTACACATTGGACGTACGCATTCGTTATTCGTCAATAAGTCGCAGCACTTGGTTTTCCTTTTCCAATAACAATCAATTTTTGTTCTTATACAATACAAATCACTGAAGCTTCAACTGTATATAACCGGTTGAATTAGTGGTAGATCTTTGTTCATATTGTTGTGTAGCCTCTTCACTTTTCAAACTTATTGCTGTAATGTCCCTCCCAGCTGCTTGAGCCAAACCCGCAGTATGAATATATATATATATATATATATATATATATATATATATATAATGTTACGGGAAGGAAGAAACGTACTGGTTTTACAGACGGGTTTTAATGGCTACGCAGAGAAGCGAAAACCCAGAATCTTCTTTGTCGTCTCCCAGGGCACCAACCATGTCTTCTTCTTTCCACCTTACGCACTGTGACATTACCCCCGTCAGAAGAAGCACCTTACTGGTGCGACTCACTGGTTCCAGAAAGGAACGGTTTGAGGCGGCTGACGTGGACGACGTCAGATAGAGGTGAAGGCACGGTAGCATCCAGAGGAGACACTTCATATGTGACAGGCGTCACCTGGCGGAGGATGCGATAAGGGCCGTAGTATCGCGAAAGGAGTTTCTCCGAAAGGCCGACACGTCGAGATGGAGACCAAACTAGCACAAGATCACCTGGTTCGTATTCGACATCGCGGTGGCACTGATCGTAACGGCACTTCTGACGTGATTGGGAAGCAGAGAGACGAAGACGGGCAATCTGGCGTGCCTGGGTCGCTGCGGTTATAACATCACGAGCGTACTCCGTCGGCGAGTCGAGTGTGGTCGAAAGAAGAGTCTCGAAAGGCAAGGTCGGTTCACGGCCATATAGAAGGTAAAAGGGCGAATAACCAGCTGTGTCGTGGCGCGAGGAATTGTACGCAAACGTGACAAATGGTAAAGCAGTGTCCCAGTCGCGATGATCGGAGGAAACATACATCGCGAGCATGTCAGTTATTGTCCGGTTCAGGCGTTCAGTAAGACCGTTAGTTTGAGGATGGTAGGCTGTAGTAAGCTTGTGTTTAGTAGCACAGGATCGAAGTAAGTCGTCGATGACTTTGGCAAGAAAGTATCGCCCGCGATCGGTGAGAAGTTGACGAGGTGCGCCGTGGTGTAAGATAACGTCGTGAAGCAAGAAGTCAGCGACGTCTGTAGCGCAACTGGTGGGAAGGGCTCTTGTAATGGCATAGCGGGTGGTATAGTCCGTAGCGACGGCAATCCACTTATTTCCGTCGTTTGATATAGGGAATGGTCCGAGAAGATCAACGCCAACGCGAAAAAAAGGGTCGGTCGGTATATCCAGAGGCTGCAGCAGACCAGCGGGATGTACAGCAGGTCGTTTTCGGCGTTGACACGACTCACACGCGGCGACATAGCGACGGACGGAGCGGTTGAGACGGGGCCAGAAAAATCGTCGCCGAATTCGGTCATAGGTCCGAGAAACGCCAAGGTGTCGAATGGCTACGCAGAGAAGCGAAAACCCAGAATCTTCTTTGTCGTCTCCCAGGGCACCAACCATGTCTTCTTCTTTCCACCTTACGCACTGTGACAATATATATATATATATATATATATATATATATATATATATATATATAATGGGTGTTCGTTGAGTAATTTCTTTCACCTACCAATTCAGGGCACTTCACAATCACAAAGAGTGACACACCGGTTCCGGCTGTCTTCTTGCACAACGTTATTTAAAGTAAGGCCGGTCATTGCTTCCGTGGACTCGTTTCCGCAAACTTCAATAAAGCATCTGCCTCTATTTCCACGGTTTCTGCTTCTCGACTGTTCTTAACGAGACTCCAATGGTGCGTCACGTAGACTTTAATAAATGCTGAGTCAGAAAACTGGGCCACGCAGAATGAGGGCGCTTTATTCGATAGCTTGTGCGAGATGAGGTCGTAACGTCTGAGGAAGGAACAGGTGCCCTTTCGTACGCCACTTCCGTTGCAAGTCAACTGTTTAGTTTATTGGTACAAATGATGGCGGGAGCACCAGTTTATTACCCACATTAGCGACGAGCACTGTAGTGAATGAAGGGCCATATGATCTCGACTACACTCATTTTGCAGCACAAAAACTGGGGCTAATCATGTCGACGCGAAACGAACATCTGAAAACAGCGCCCTTAATTGCGTGCTTCTAATTTGCAGACGACGGCTAAGTGCAATTATAAATGAAGAAAGAAAAGACAGTAGAAAGTGGCTTATTTCTCCTCGCTTTGTTTTATATAACTACGCCGACCTGCTGTGTTGCTCTCAATATAACTTTTCTTTTCATTTTTTTTGTTTTTTTTTAGAATTTCTTATTGTAATTACGCCATTTCGCAGTTTTCTCTTTTCTTCCTGCGCAGTAGCGCTTTCTTATTCTACGCAGTTAGAGAAAAGTGCTTTCGTGGTGTAGTGCGGACGGAAGCAACAGCGGGCTTTTGAACGGCACACTGTGCTTCAAATATATAGTTCTCGGGATTTCCGTGTATTGTTTCTGTCGATATATTGTGACGTTATATAGTGCAAGCCGTGTAACGCATCGTTCTCGCTAAATTGTACGGGCATGTTATAGTGATACAGAAGGTGTGGCGTCTCGTAGACTGGCTGTATATGTGTGACGCTCGCTGTTATAGCAAGAGGGGTAAAAAAAATAAGCAATATGCAGTATGAAAGTAAAAGTTCTATGGAAATAATATAGATAGAAGGGCACGATTTGAGAGCGATAAAAACATTTAAATTTAGGAAACAAACTTCAAGGTTGTTAACACGGAGTTCAATTCGGTTGGACAGAACCACTTCGTCAGTTCGCAATCTAGTTGACTGTTCATGGAAACGCTTGTGGGGCGCGATGGGCTAATGGTGGGCTGATCGAGTGAATCCTGCCAAAGAAGTGCAAGCTTGATAAGTCGGAGCGGACTTGTTTTGAGAAAGGGGCAAACAATGAAGACATCGAGAAGGAAAGGTTTGGGAGGAAAGATTTCGACGCTGGCGTTACTATTTCTCTGTTTGCCGTCTTCGTTTCACGCAGTTTTCCCAAAGTCAAAGGGAGACAATCCTTCTGAGTCAGGTGAATGTAAACTCGCTCGACCTGCTTGACTATACCCATGTAAACGCCCACGTATCTATAGGTTTCGCGTCAGCGTGACAACGGGAACCAGGTGTTCTGCTATTGACATAGTCATATTCCGCCTTACCCGCCGTGGTAGCCCATGTAGTGGCTATGGCGTTGCGCAGCCGAGCTCGATGTGGCGGGTTCGATCCCAGCTAGATATATTTTGAAAGTCTGGAAGGCACAGCGCCTTAGCAACCGCGATTGGCCGAAACGCCACCGGCGACGCTCGACGCCCTTTGAAACTGCTGTCAGAGTACGCCGCGCCACCTAATGCCTTTCGCGCTAGCCTAACCTGACCTAACCTAACCTTAATTTAACCTATCGTGGGTGACAAGCAAAGGCAATGATCCTCACGGCGTGACGTCAGAGCGTCGCTGGTGGCGCTTCAGCTGATCGCGTTCAATTGTTGCTCTGACCGTCACTCTGACCACTGACCAAGCGCGAAAAGACATTAGCATCAGAAAGGCATCGCTACAGAAACACCGGCCCTACTATGCTTCTTTCGGGGAACATTGGTTCAGCGCGACGTCAACAGCTGTGAACAGATTTATGCAAAATTCTTTATTTGCGGCTTTGATGCTGATAAAATGGGCCTTATATGACGAAGACATTTGGATTCATTGTTGTCACTATGTTTTTCATCACGATTAGTGAAGTTTCTTGAAAGGAAAGTAAGCAGAGCTTGAAAAGGGCCTATAGTTGGTATATCTTCATCGTTCTGCTGTACTGTGGCAGGCACAGGGATACATGAAGTTAGTAGAAAACAAGGAACACCTGACAAGTGAAGCGTAAACTGCCAACTAAATTCTATTTGATAAGAAAGAATAATTTATACCCAAAGCCGCTATCAGCAACTGCAGTTTACATGCGCAAATAAAAAAAAACTGAGACGAAAGTTGGATGAAAAACAGATCTGATGGGCGTCCCACTTGAGTCATAAATATGATTATTATCCTCAGGATTGGGTTTCAAGGTGAGAGATTGACATTGATAACTCGCTTTGAAAGCGTCTGCACCAGCTGCAACTATGGAAAGCGCTTACCATATCTCTCTTGTCACTTTATTCTTGGTTCTGTTCAGCTCTTTCGTACTGTCAAAAGATGACGCGCAACCACATCTTCTGCCAAGTTGCCGAATATAGCGCGTCATTCGTGTTGACAGCACCGCACAAGACTCAAGTTACAGGGTACTTGCGCAAAAGTGAACCAAATAAAAGGAAAAGAAAGAGCGGATAATAGGTCCTGTGGTGTTAAACACTACAAAAATTCGTCGTGTGTGATGAGGAAGTTGTATATACAAGAAAGTGCTCTCGTGCTATCGCAATTACGTTGGACAAACAAGTCGGATGCTGAAACGAGAGGCTTAGGGAGCATAGATACGCTGTTAGCCTAGTTAATGCACTGGGAAACTTGGCTGCGCAATGTACAATTCACCACGGCTTGTTTACCCAACGTAAGCCCGATTGCGCGAGAACGGTACCTTATAGACAACTCTCTCTACACACGGCGGGTTTTGCACTTCTTTAACACCATAGGACCTATCATCTGCGCTTTCTTTTCTTTTGGTTCCCTTTCACGCTAAGACCCTGTAAGTTCTGCGCTGACGAGAACGCGAATGACAGGCCATATTTGGCAACTTGTCACAAGATGTGGTTGCACGCCATCTTTGGCAGAATGGACCTTCTCCTCAGAAGCAATATGAAAGCGACAAGAGAGATATGGGAAGCGTTTTCCATGGTTGCAGATGGGGAAGAAGCTTTCGTAAGCTTTCTCACCTCCAAACCCAATTCCTAAGATTATATTGCTTTTTATGTCTCAAATAGGACGCACGTCAGGTCCTTTTTTTTTTTTTCATCCTATATCTTGATTCTTTCTTTCTCTCGCTCTCTCTCTTTCTTGTTTTTTTTCTATTTGCGCGTGTAAAATGCAGCTGCTGATAGCAGCTATGCGTATAAATTATACTTTATTTTCGAATAAAACCCAGTTGACAGCTTGCGCTTCACTTGTCGTGTGTTTATTTGATTCCTACTAAGTGCGTTTACTAACTTCGTCTTTCTACAAACACCGTGCCTGCCATTGCGCAACAGAACGGTGTTCATCGTAAGTTTCATGTCTTACTCGTGGTAATACTGGTGCCTTATTAAACAACAAAAACGTCTATGTGCCTACGTTGAGACGCCACTCTGGTTTCAGTTAAGATTCTAGTTCGCAGCTCGAGAAACCAATAACATGCAGTATGCGGCAAAATACCAGTTCCTAAAATTGTTATACCGCTTTGAATGCTTCTTTGTTATGCTTATGATATCTTGACTTATGCACGTATACGCTGCACTGTAAGTGAAAGAACGGAGCTCAGGCTTGGATATAAGTCGCCTTTATGAACTTCCTCCGCTTCCTTTTGAGTGAGCACCCATTCCAGGACCGCTAGCTTTCACGGGTTTGCTTATTAGCGCATTTTCTTTCAGCGCTCCCTTCAGTTCAGCAATTTGAGAGATAGAGACGAAAGAAAGAAAAAAAAAACTGCGCTTGTGCAGTTCAAACCCTGCTCAAATCCTGCGCTTAATATAGCTGCAATCCTGCTCAAATTCTGCGCTTGTGTCGTTCAAATTCTGCGCTAATGCAGCTCCACTAACGTGAAAACTGCGAAAGTGCGAAGCAGTGATGCGCCGGTGTTTCCCTTATGTTATTCTTGTGCTATTTTTGCGCAAGTGAGGAGGAATCAAGTGCTTATGGGGTAGTGACGCCCTACCTTGCGCTGCGCTGGTGCCAGACTGGCGTTTTGGAAGCGTTTTTCACGAGTTTCTGTTAATTCCCGCATATCCCTGGCTCATACCCGCATATCCAATGGGGGTATGCGCCACACGGGATTTTATTATTGTTAATCGTGACGCAACTGACGAACATGCTGTGTTATTGATGTCATGACCTATCAGTCATGTAAGTCGTATACATTCGTACCCTTCCATGCCAATTTTGGTATATACCAAGTGAACGAGACGCGAGTTTTCGGCAGATCTTGTTTTTGCGCTTGACCACCCTGACATGACATCCCATTAGACGCCGACAGCCCGGGCCCCTAAAGTGCTTGGCACTTAAAAGACAACTTCAGAAACGAAAACTCACGGTGCGGAAAACTACCAGAGTTATTAAAATGGTTATTCAGCTTTGGAAGCTTCTTTATCATGTTCCGTGGACTCCCATTGTGCTTCACGCAGCACTGTAAAAAAAATAACTCATGTCTTGATTTCTGATCCCATTTGACACTTTTTCCTCTTCTTTGTTGAGTAAAAAGTGCCCGTTCAAGGACAACACGGCGAGCCTTCGTGGGTTTGCTTAGTAACAAATTTTCTTTAAACATGTTCGTTTTCTTTTTTTTGAGGAGATATTAAAGGCACATGCAATCATCTTCATATTCTCATAGGTGTACTCATTTTGACCTTGTAGCGCTTATTATAACTAAATGGTCCGAAAGAGAACCTTTGCAAATGAAGTCAAATTTATTTCAAGGAGCATGATGGAGTTATCTGTATATGACGGAAACGTATCAGAGCAGTAGGTTCCCGAGTTTCAGACCTGACAGGGAGACCTCCTACAACTACATCAATATGGTAATGAAAGAAAATAGAGCAACCTATATAAGCAATTACCGCTAACAAGAATAATCGACGTGGAATAACACACATATATATATATATATATATATATATATATATATATATATATATATATATATATATATATATATATTTCACTGTCTAAAGCATCTATTGGCTATTTAAATAGTACACAGCCACCATATGACAGGTTGAAGTTTATTAACAAATTAGAGACCGCCTTGAAGTTTCTTACCGCGTAGTTTATTTCTTCCTGAGAAGTTTCTGGCGTGCCACAATCAATTACTGCAGGACAGAAGCGAAGGAAAAAAGTTGGAGATATCTTGAGCCATAAATTATTCACGAGGAGCTCCTTGCAGGATGTTTGGGATTTTTCTCTGTAACTTCTTATTAACATTCTAGGTAGTTAACCGCTTCCTTTGGCCACATCAACTTGCCTTAGCAATGTAGAGTTGTGCCGAACGTAACAAGAAATATTCAAAGCACCGCTGCCAGCACTAGTTTGCACGCGGGCTATCAGAGGGCTGTGCACTTTACTCTTCGTATCTCTGTCCTTGTTTTCTGCTGTGATCGGCCAGCGATGTATGCAGAACCAGAATATGATGCTACTGACTTTCTTTTCGTGGTCTCATAAATAATCAACGTCGACATCGAGATGGCGATGTGTGAGATCATTTTTCTTTGGCCGTTAAAGTGTTATTAGGGCGAAAGCGTTATATGCCTCATCGCACAATGACCTTCAAACAACCTTGAAAAAAAAAACGCGTCGATGCTTCTGTAGGCAAAAAAAAAAAAAGTGTCCCTCGCGCTCGTGCCACTGCTCGCGCGTTCATTGTCGACACATTCCACAGCTGGCTCCCACGCCGCTCATCATGCCAGCGTTCCCATACGTCCCCTCCCTTCGCCAAGGCGCTGACTGCACAGGCCCAGTACTAGCCGGTGCGGCGATTTCGGTGACTTCTGTCATGCGCTGCTCCGTTGGACGAACCGTAGACTGAGATGGTACAAAAGAATTAAGCAAGTGTTACACGTTTGTAAAACCTGAAGGCGAAAGCCTGATTGCACACTTGGCACACAGTAGCCACAATTCTTCATAAACGTATCTCAATCATGACAAATAGTGTGCCAAGTGTGCAATGAGGTTTTCGCCTTCACGTTTTAGAAACGTGTAACACTTGCTTAATTTTTTTTTGTTTTTACAATATTTCGCTTTGCACCTCCAACTGCGCGAGCGACGTCGACAGTGACAAAAGGGCTGCATATTGGTAAGCCCACGTCTTCGTATATTCTCTGTAGTACACGGGAAAAGCGACGACGCTATAGACCCCACGGTTCTGCTTTCGCGATCACACCCGTTGTTTACGAGAAACGGCAGTACGCTGTCGGGTCGATAGCTGACGGTATAGCCGGAGATCTTGCTTAGTCGTAAAAACGTAATTCCCACCTCAAGGCCATATATCTGCCCACCACAGCCGGGAAGCCGTTACCGCAAAACGGCTTATGTTACCCGCGCAGCCTTTGTTTCTATGGCGGTTGCCCGGTCGACCCTTCTAGGGGCCTTATACACCCCGTGACACCTTTCATTCTGAAAGACTCGTTCGTTTTTGCTGTTCACGCAGTAAAATTTGTTGCACACTTCAGGGTGCTGGATTGTCACACGGCTAACACGCTCACCCTTAGGGCTGTAAAAACATTTATTGTGCTCGACAGCGAGCTCGAGCTATACACCTGCGATTAACACCATACACCTGCAATTAGCACACATTTGAAAATTGTGCGTTATTCTGACATTATTTTTCACACTGAAATATCTGGCATGATAGTTCTAAGGCGATAGCAATGTAAGAAAATTTCTAGGAGTGTGCTTGCCGTCTTTCGTAGCTATCATCATGTTTGCCACAAGACGTCGCCGAAAAAGAAAACTTCACTTTCCTCCATCAACGAATCCATTTTACCCAATAAAGGCAATGGTGTAAGCCACGCTTGGGACAAATCAATCACCCTTAGAGAGAGAGAGGGAGATATGAGATGGGAAAGGCAGGGCGGTTAACCGGAAGGTGGATATCCAGTTTGCTACCTTGCACTGGGGAAGGGGTAAGGGGAGACAGAAAAGATAAAGAAAAATGCACAAAAATAGAAAGAGAGGAAGATCAGAAACACACACACACACACACATGCACACACACAAAGAACCTGTGATAGTTGCGACAGCGAAGAAACAATCGAACATATATTGTGTCCTTGTCCCCGCTACAGCTCCCAGAAGCAGACGCTCGTGACGACGCTGGCGCGCCTCGACGACCGGCCGCTCTCTGAGCAGACGATCCTTGAGTGCCTGCTGACGCGCTCTTCACACCAGAAGGCGATGAGCGCGCTGCTGAGGTTCCTCCGGACAAGCGACCTGCTTGAACGAATCACCCTTGATAGTGCGAATACATTACTGTGTACTTTGAAATTGGCAAAATTCCATAGGCTATTGATTTGTATCTTCTTTATTGATTCGCGTTCAAGGCATGGCAGTCGATCAACCACCGAATGCCTTTTTTCTCTTTGGACTCACAAAAATCTTCACGGGTGATTGCTTTCTCTGACTCTGGAGCGAGCTAAGAAGCCGCCGCTGCTCTGTAAAATCCCCATTACTACAAAACGTTGTGATGTCGTTTCTTTTCTATTATTTTAATGCAAAGAGAGAGAGAGAGAGAGAGAGGTAATAGGGGAAAGACAGGGAGGTCAACCAGGCTGAGCCCGGTAGGCTACTCCGCGCTAGGCAAGGGGAAAAGGGAACTAAAAAATCAGAAAGACAAATTTAGAGCCCTTCCACTACTGTGAAGATAGAAGCCAGGGAAGCTGAGACTATGGTGGGTCTGCTATAGTGAATATTGCTATAGTGAATTTATATATTATTATTGACTATATTGAGTGTCTTCGGCATGTTCGTCAAAGAGCAAGGACACCGGCGCCTTGTTTTCGCCCGGCGCAATGGCAAAGTAGTCAAGTTCAAGTTAATTATTCTTCTAGTACAGACTAGAAACGTCCTTCGGGGCTAAAAGCTGTTGTCAGCAGCTTGACTGGACCCAGGAGGCGTTGTACGTGGCAGAGCAATAACAGTAACATTTTTTGGTACAAAATTAAACCGGAAATTTATTAAACATAAACTAAACAAATTTACAACTCAGATACGTGCCTATGACATGATATGTAAGATTCAGCAACAGACATTTTTTTTTTTGCAAATGGAACAAAAAGGACAAAAAAACATGGTCATTTTATATGCATCGTTATCCATGAATATATATGTTTACATATATACGTTTGCTGCGCCAAGTCCGCCCCATCGTCATAAACTAGAGTATGAGCCACAGCGTTCAAAGCCACGGCACACTGCACGGCATCATCAGGATCCTGACCTTAGGATCCTGAAAGATGTGGTTAAACGAGCGTCTGTCCCATAGCGAGTCCAAAGGGCAACTGCTGATAAGAGCGCTTGCGCAATCTCTACGTCACGAGGCAAAAGGCCACAACGATTGGTGGGACGTGCCGCCG
Organism: Dermacentor silvarum; assembly: GCF_013339745.2. Lineage (NCBI taxonomy): Eukaryota > Metazoa > Arthropoda > Arachnida > Ixodida > Ixodidae > Dermacentor > Dermacentor silvarum. The sequence goes on along the minus strand of NC_051159.1, from coordinate 139,654,135 downwards.
CCGAGTATCGTGACACTTGTAAAAGAGACATCGGTGGTGGCGAGGGGTATAACAATGGGCTATCCATCATTCGTTTTGACACCTGTGCTAAGGCACAACTTGCGGGAAACCACCACATACATGGAGCCATAGGCTGTGATAGTTTTTTTTCTGCACGCGGACACGATCCTGGGGAACCTAGCCCTTAGCAGCTTCGCTGTAAAAGGGAAGTTGACAATTTGCACTGTACACACACAGACAAGCGTTCATCATCAATCACAAGCGGTCATAAGGGCTTGTGCTTTTCAAGAACCGTAGCTGCGCTTTCGTGACCTTATACATCGCAGCCGCATGAAACGACGGTTCCAAGATCTCTTCTGTGAAAAGCCTCTTGTCTAATTGCCCTAAAGCTGTCCGAAGGGTAGCCCTCTCATATTCATATATTGGGCAGTCACACAGAATATGTTATATCGTTTCTTCTATGAGGACGTTGTATCGTTTCTTTGGAATGAGTAGGCATTGGTGAAAGAAACGCTAGTCATGGGCGGCCCAGTAACGCTCCTTCCCGACGGGTAAAACCAGCTAAATGTTGTAATTTGACATGTGGGTCCATGGCATATAGGTGCCAGTTGTTGAACACCAGTGTATTTCATTTTCTTAGAGTTATAATACGGGTAAAACCAATGAGGTGCCGCACTGAGCACTGAGGGCACAGAGTTAGGAGCACAGGAAGCTCTCATGCTCTCTGCCTATGTTTACATAGACCTAGTAAAACCGGGTTGAGTCAGCTTGTCGGGCTGAAGATTAGTCATCAGGTTCATGTTAACGCTGGTGGGTCGCACCAAGTGAACTTCGACACGAGTTCGGTCAACCCGCCTGCAAGGGGTGGTCTGTGGTGGTGGTGAATTTCTTATTTCGCCTAAATAGAGGGGACCAGTCCAAGGGCCGGTTGCGCTGGCTTAGAGGAGGCCGGCGGGGATCCCTTGGGATTCCGCGGCCTTCAGGGGTGGTTTGACTCACCGAGCACGTTTGGCAAGATGCACGTAAACGTGGTCTTGCCGGGCTGGGTTAGCGCGACTTCTGACTGTGCTCGCATCGAGTTCATGTGAACGACGCTTCTGTTGCTCATCAAAAGCATTGCCATTGTTTAAGCGGAGCACGCTTAAATCTGGGCCAGATTGTGAGCTCGCAGGCCACCGATTGTACACCATTAGCGTTCCAGTCACCTAAACACCCCGGTAACGCGCCGCGCACTCACCGGTGGTGGCAGCATCAGCAGCGGTGGACACTTCCATAACGCCCCCAGTAAGACACTTTGCTTCAGAACCCACCATCCGCTCGCTCTCTGGTGGATGTCTGTCCTCCGTTGTCTCGGAGGTATTGTCGATGCATCTCGGCGCTTTGCTGTCAAGAGTCCCCAACGCTGTACTCGAAGACGCGGATGCATGTCACACCCAGAACACCCAGCGTCCTCGTCTAGTGCTTCGTAGATGCAGTATTGCTTTTGTGTTTGCTCGCTTGCCTGTCTGTTTCGCCGTTTGTGTGTTTATTTGTTTGATTGTTTGTTTGAGAACATTACTGGGTACTGGTGTGGATGCTTCCGCTATAAGGGAAACCTTACGAGCGTAGTCCCACGCCACGATATCCCGATAGTTTTGTTGATGCCTTTTTTCTCCTGCTCGTTCACCTCACATTTCTTACTAAATTGTCGTGTTTTTTTTTTTTTCGTTGCGAAGAAGTTGTTTTTGGTTTATTCATGCCAGCAACTACACATTAGATTGCTGTTCCGCGAAAATAGGCAGTGATGTGCTTTCCTAGACGGGACCTACCGTAGGCATGTGCATGCATGTTCCATTTGCGAAGCTGATCAGCCACTTCGGACGTCGAACTACAGTTCTGCTCCTCGCTTTCATGCCGCGCGTTTCACAGTGTGTTTCTTCGTAGCGCACCGTGCACGCTCATTTGCCACGAAAAGAAAGAGGGGGTGGGGAGGGAGAGTACAAGGCATGTACGCGATCTTAATCTCGGTGACCGGTGAGACATTCCCAGTGTGTATTTCCCTCCCTCTTTCTGTTTTCTCTTTTCCCTTTTCTTTGGTTCTACCTTTTTTCAACTTCCCTGCTGTTTATGGAACCATTGACGTTGATCGGGTGCCAATATGCAGTTTGTGCACATTGTTCGACGCAGTGTGCTTCGACTTTCTTTTTACGACTGCTACCAATAAAACTGCGAGATGAATTAACGAGTAACTGGGTGTCATTGGTAGAGATATAATTGTATATACAACGCATTTGTCACTAATTTAAGGAACCATGCAGAAAAAAATCAGAGTCCTTCCCCTGTCGAGAAGTATTGGTCCCATGTGTGTCAAGGGTAGTTCAAGGGCGCGTTAGAGGTCCCCGAGCCCACAGGGGTATGTGCCATTGAGCTTGCATGGACCCTTTGTGGACTGTCACCAGGATCGGCCCACTTTTCAGCGTGACACCCCACCACTACAACCGCCACCACCACCACCACCGCCGCCGAAACTTGTGAGCCTATAAACCTTCGCTTAAAAAGGGATGTAAGAAAATACATGTGTTTTGACGTGAAAACGTTTCAAACGCCATCAATCCATCTCAGAAGGTTTTGTTTAACATCTCTGCAAACCCGTCTTGCTATTGCTCAGTGACTGTGGCATTCTTCTACTGAGCATGAGGTCATGCGTTCAATTCCCGGCAGCAGTGGCCGCATTCCAATGGGGGTGGGATGCAATTATGCTCGCGTGTTTATATTTAGGCGAACGTTAAGGATCGCCAAGGGTTCGAAATTAATCCGGAGCCCCCTCCACTATGGCCCCTCTCAAATTCCAGTGTTGTCTTGTAAATTCAAAACACATGAATCAATCTTCTCTGTGAGCGAAACACAGAAGTAATTGCGCTGCCGTGCAGAAAAGTTTACGGAAAGCATAAAAAAAGTACTTGTTAGGTTTGTCATTGGTGATTTTTCTTCAGAAATGGTTTGCCCTTATAACGCAATTTTGTTTGGTGCGCATGCAGATTGACAAAGTTTTGCTTAATATTTATTTTTCTGGTATTATATAAAGGTCAGTGCAAGTCAATTCGAAGCAGTGTTTGTCTGCAGCACATATAAATCACGCACTGCACACATTGTACGAGAAAGTAAGTGTCATTTCGCAGGCAACGTTGCCACATCGGGAAACCGGCGCAGTAAAAAAAATAGTTACATGCGATACTTAAGCCATCGGGGCAATTGCGTAAGCATGCACATTAGATGCAACGTTTTTTCTATACCATTATTGCCTGCCATTATAGATCTGCAGAAATAATCAACTCAAAGGCAGCCAGTGCAGTTGCCTCATGAAGGCAAATACATGTAGCATTGGAAAGCGATCATGGACTCGTTAGAGCGGCCTAGTATTTTTTTTTTTTTTGCGGTCACTAGCGGTTTTGATTTTGCAATCATTCTTGTTCAGATTTGATTTCGCCATCGTTTTTGTAAGTTAAACGAGCTCCAGGTGCTGTACACTCACTCCCCAAGTACTTTCGCCATCCATTGTGCAATACTTCTGAGTTTGTTGCACAAGCCAGCACACAATAATTTGTACTTTAATAGTGCTCCTAAATTTATTTTGACTATTGCGCGTAGAGGTTTATTCAGCCGTATTACCCTGCGTGTAGCAAAACCTGTTTTGTTGTATATTTAAGAAAGGGGGAGAGAGATAAAATCAAAAGTATCACATAGAGGTTAACAAGAGGATTCTCCGGTTGGCTGCGCTGTACGTGGGAAGGGGAAAAAGAGTATAAAGATGTGAGAGGAAAAAAAAGGGTCCAGAAGGTACAGATGAACAATCTAAGACTGTTTGGGTACTGTCACACAGCTTGTATCATTAAAGAAAGGGCAAAATATTTGAAGGTATGAAAATCCGCAATGCCTCCACAGCAAGCAGTTAGTATAGTATGCATAGCGTAATCGCCATGTATAAAAGTAGAATAATTTGCAGGAGTAAAATGTTGAAGTGACAAAGAAAACATAAGAAGGTCAAAATGTCTTTTAAAGACAGGCTGTGTAACGTTGTAGAAACCTCGGTATCAACTTAGGCTGCCTTAGTAAGCTCAAATATTTACTAATGTGTGCTGGAAAACCAAATTCGAATTAGCCATGTGCGTGCTTCAGGGTCACCGAGTATGACAAATTTGGGATCTTCAATGGAAGAATTGAATGGTTCTGTCATTTGCAAAAATGCGCCTTGCATTTTTGCAAACGCACAGCTCGGTCTCGACTCACGTGCTCGCTACTGTTCGCACGCTGTCGACACTGACTCAATGACTCGAAGGTATAGGGGAGAAGACATAGGAAAGGTTAACCAGGTGACACTTGTTTTGCTACCCTAAATTGTGCGAGAAGAAAACCAGCAGAAAAAAATAATAAATTGACAAAAAATGTAATACGTGATGTGCCCGAACTCGCTAAATTGTTCACCGCGCAACCAAATGTGGTTGCAGAGCTTCAAGGTACGCCATGTGGCCTAGTCATGCGTAGCCCCACGTCTCTACTGAGTACACTTTGGCTGCTCACGGAAAGCCATTTGAAAAACCAGAAAAAAAAGAAGAAGTAGTTTATTGATGTGAAAATGTAGAGAGGTCGGCCGGAATATGGAGCATCTGGCCTGCTACTCTACGTAAGAGAAGGGGAAGAGGGGAAGAAAGAGGGTCACAAAAAAAAACATACAGTGGAAGCTAATGGGCTTCTACAACAGTGCTGTGCGGGAATGTCTGCTCAGTATTTCCCTTCTTTAACAGGACCGCCTGGGAAGATAAAATTATTCGTGTGGTTGATTCTCTTTGGAGTAAGACTCTTGTCATATTCAAGAAAGCTTCTTAATGCAATACTGAGCAATCCTGGCTATCTGTGTACGCACATTTTAGCACAGTTACCATTGTGAGCAATTTAGCTGCTCTATAACAGCCTTGAATTTTTTATGACTACTAGCAGTTCCACTCAGTTTTCAGTGAGTTCTGTCAGTTCTGCCTAAACGTTATTTATACCAGAACTTCCTAAATGATTGCGTGAGTCAGACAGAAGGTCGTTGCCATCCAAAGGACGGAAAGAGGGAGAAAATAGCTATAACAGATGGGTTAACGAGGCCATAAAGGCAACTGGACGACTGATGGATGCAATATGCGACAAAATGGTGGTGTGACGACCCACCGCGTCAATAATAGAGACAAAGTACCTCCGCGTGGGGGCGCCTGAAATGTGCACACCTCACTGTGTATATTTGCAGTTGCGCGCCCCTCACAGAGGGCTGTAGCCATAAATATCCAATTGTCTAATTTATGAGAACCACGCTGCACGTACATTTATTCACGTTCTGAATTTGACGGGAGCTATATCCTCCGCCCGGACCTCGAGCAAACCAGCTCTTCGTAGATTCTCACTCGCTTCCTGCTCTCTATCCATCCGTTTCCTGTAGTGAAAGTGAAAGTGAAAGTGAAAGCTTATTTTATTTTCAACAAAAAGAGGGCGCCAAGACAAAAGGCAAGAGCCTGACAAGGTCCTGGTCACATGTGGAACAGCTGGCATTGTGCACAAGCACTTCACAACAAATTGACAATGAATTTCTCAAGCCTTGCAAAAAGCATTACGATGTAGTGGACCTTCAGCTTAGTTATACTAATTTAGTCACGCCCTTCACCTATACTGTGCGGTCCTCGGGTCTTGAGGAGAGTGTATGAGTTGGAAATACTACTATGATATTTTACTTGGCAGTCACTGTAAAGCAGCAGCTTAACACCAATGAAAAGTACTTGGGAGCGGATCTCATACCAGTATGCAAATGTTTGTCTGTTGGGCTTTAATTTCCTTCCGGCTAAGTGCAACAAAGTGTTTACAGAATCTGCGTGTAAGTTGCCATTGTGGTAAAACCAGAAACTAGAGCCAGTATGAACACGGACGAGGCCAGAGGAAGCTTAATTTGTTGCGTGAATTTGGCACTTTAAAGAATACAAAAGGGTAAACTGTCATCCACCCGTATGTGTTGATGACACATACGGGTAGATGATAATTTTCTCTTTCCACGGAAGTCCTCCACGGAACTGATTTATTATATCCTGTAATATGCATACCGTCGTTGCGTCTTGCAGTTGAGGAAGAACTACGCTAAAGAAGACTTATCCACACTTTTCCGGCGAAGTTGAGTACTACGGATAAGGAACCACAGCCAGCGTCTCACATTTAGAGGGCGTCAGATTATCTACTTGTTTCTACATCGCCGTTCTGTCTATGCATCAAATCTGTTTACGTTATCAATCAACCGACATGCCATTAGCTGTCATTAACGTGAGCATTTACCTGCAGTGCTGGCACGTTACCAATGCACGGGACCAGCTAGGGCGCATATCACCCGTCGTCGCTTTCATTAGTGCTTGCTCCTGTTTTTCTACATTGGTGTCAAATGTAGAGATCATAAAAACGCTATGCTTAACGTTGAGCGTGGTAAAACGTTTAACAAATTTTAATAGAAGTGACCAGCGTAGCACTCGAGTCACAGGATATCCCCCTGTGAGAATAACGCACCCAGCAGTCTTCCTGCCTGTGAGCCTAATAAGCTCAAACCGCAGGCCCCTGCTTTGGTCAGCAGTGACACGTGAATTGCCAGTGCATAATTTCTGCCGTATACACCATGCAGTCTGCATTGCAAAATCTCTTGAAGAAATCCTGAGGGCAGTTTTCAGAGGATACAATATTTTGGTTCTGTTGCAACAGGCAACACTGGGAATCTTTACGCTATACTTCGACGTCGAACGGCACGTTAGCTTTCAAGCTGTGTTCTTCGACTCCTGCCGCTCGAAATCTGCCTGCAACAGCGTCGCCAATATTCTTTCGCTCGAAGCCCCGGAGGTGCACACGCACCGTTACCCTCGCTCTCAATCCAGCCAAAAGAAGTCGAGGCGCTTCCGCTTTCTAACCGTTGGCTTTGCTCTCAGAGACGTGAGGATGCTTTTGACACTGCGCTGGCGGGGTGTTCTTATCTTAAGCGTTTCGTGACTCGATGCGTAAGAGAAGTGCACAGAGAGATAAAATAAAAATAAACCGAGCAACACAAGCTGGCGTGACAGCGACCCCGCAGGCGCCACACCGAGGAGTCATCCTTCTCACAGGCGAACTGCTCGTTAGCGAGAGAACACGTCTTGTGTGTATTTGTGAATGAAGGGTTGGGAGAGCGAATGGTGGAAGGATAACTGCTTTGAAGGCCCGTACGCTAGTAGTACCTACGTATACTCGCGTCACTTGCCTCACACCTACCTTTTTGCCCCCGCTCTTTCTCGCTTCCCGAGCAAAACCACGGCTTCTCATCGCCCGCTATCGTCAGCTCAGCTGCCGTTAAAGCCCTCGGGGACAGCGTGCAGAGCGTCACCTGGCGTGCAAGTCCTCTTTAATGACTGTATACGCTTGCTGCCGCAGAAGGGGAGGTGAGAAGATCACACGTGTATAGAGGCATCAGCCACTGGACGAAGCCTTTAGCTGTGAATGAAACCCGAGAGAAGTGTTGTCTGCGGCCTAGGAGCGCTTGTTCCTCATAGACAGCACGTGGAGCTTGGCTAGTCAAAACAGTCTGCCTACACTAATAACGTGTATTCGCTGTTAATGAAGGCGAGCAGTGGCATAGCCATGTGTTATTCTCTGCTGAGCACATGGCGGAAGTAAGGAGCTCACGTTCAGGGGGTATTTTCATGAAGGTGGAATGATTTAATTTAGGAACGAAGTGTTTTGGTGTAATTAGAATGCCCTCAATAATATACCCGCAGGGTTTTCAAGATAATACAAAGTGAAATATACATCTAGTAGCAATAAATAAATATCGGGAACATGCGTTAACAGTCACATTAACCCTAAAAATGCTATAAATAAATGTCATGTATTACAACCTGGGGGATTGGACAAATCACGAAAAAGCATTTCCTGAAGTAGTCCAACGCGGTCATTAGGAAGCTGAAAGAACGCAACTGGAAAACAGTAAAGAAGCAGAACAAATCAGCAGCATTAAAAGTCTGGCAAACGTGCTTCTGAAGACAAGTTCAAGGGAATCCACCTGTTCATTCAGACGACCATATTTAAGTCGTGCGAGGCGTCGGGAAATATCGGGAATTCTGGGCACCGCCGACCTCTTCAAAGAACTTGTTTTTAAATGGGACATTAAGCACAACTATGGGTAGGATATCCGCACTGAATGACGTTTCATGCTTTCAGCTTCCATCAGAAAACGACGTGGGACGAACGACAGAATGTGCACTCCGCCCACAAGATTGTGTCCTTCGATCCGTGTTCTTTAGATTCAGCAAATAGCATGAACAAAACGCCCCAGAGGGGTGTCCAATCCTTCTTCCCGGTCCATTCCATGTATACCGCCGTCGTTCGTCGAATGCAGTAGCTTTGAGTTGCAGTCTTTGCGCTATGGTAAGATCAGTGTCTGCCCTGTCGAATGCGAGACGTGTGATCGTAGGACCCTCCGTTGGTCACAATCACTTCAATGCTGTTGTCGCTTCGTGATTTCGGCACACCACAAAAAACCTTCGGTGCCGTCTTAAACAAACGAAGTGATTTCAGTTAGGCGCGAAAGCCGCACTTTTGCGACTCTTGACGCGATGCGTTCATCATTCCGCAATCTTAGTGATACAAAAAAAAAAAAAAAAAAAACAGGAACGAGGTAACGTGAAGATAACTCAGCAGTAGGAAAAAGATTTCGATTTGAAACGTCTTGCAGTTCGGTCAGCAAAAGGGGTCGTTTGCTTAAACCGCGTGTAACATTGCTTATAACTTTGCAACCGTACTACAAAAGAGTTGACTGTTGGGCCAGTTGGTGTTTAGACATAGGAACCATTGTTAAAAGCGCAACACCACACAACACAAGATGTGTTGTGTGGTGCTCGTCTGGTCTTATCTTGTGTTGTGTGGTGTTGCGCTTTTAACAATGGTTCCTATGTCTAAACCGTACTACCCACACGCCTTAATTTGATATCGTTGTTATAGGACGAATCCACTACACGATCATGTATGAGCCGCATGACTATGGCGCCGTTGTCGTGCCTCGCATAGGGTTCTGAAACAGCGTCGAAAGGCTGGGGCAGCAAGGCAGAGACATGTCAATTCGCGCCCACTACTTTTGACCACGGCGGGGCCCCTACAGCAAGGGAGCTAGCACGATTGCAAGATGAGACCATAGGACGTCCACTAGCTGTATCTAAAGTTAAGCTTGTAAGCTTTGTAGTGCGTGAAATAATGACACTTGTGTATTTGGTTACGTTTTTTGGGCACCCTAGTGCCTACACACCATCATCAGCACCCAAGACGTTTCACGCACCCCACTGCGGCTGCGTCTCCGATGCAGTGAGCCTAATTTTGTTTTCAGCACTGAAATTGTACCCTGGGACACACTTAATCTTCTGTACATATTTGCATGATTTCTGCTTTACGCGGCCAGGCTTAGCTTGTGCCTGAGGTCTCCCTTTCTATTATGTGGTTCTGATCTCACTACTGCGAAATCATGCAGCCTCGCAAGTGAATTGTAGGACTTTCAGTACTTTGATTCCCGACTACGAGCAGAAAGCGAGAATATAGTATTACATGAAGACCAGGTGCGACGCAGTAGTCTATATAGACGAAGGACGTCATAACGCTGAGCTGCCGACAGCTATTATATTTCTCTCTTTCGTGTGGTGACGTCACCTTGATGGAAGATTGCGCCCATTGTGTGCTTACATAAAGAATAGAACACAATAATTTTCGCCCTCAGTATAATTGCAGCCGTATCGGTATACATTGTCATGTACGTAACGTACGTAACCATCTCAAGGCAGCTTTGGGCCTAAATGTTACGTTTTTTAGATTTACACCGATAAATGTAATTGGGTGTGTATCAACTTGGCGATTCTGCCATAGCGCTGTCACTCCCAGTGACGTAGCTTGCTTAGGAGGCAAAACACCAGCCGATCGCGCTCAAAACGCGCCAAGGATGTGCCGAAACAAAGACTGTGCGGCTTAGTAGTCACCCGTTGAATGACAGTTGGCTTTTCTTTCCCGCATAATAAGAACTTTTGGCGTGTTTCCTGCAAAAACTCGGCATTGGAGGACATCGTAATATTGTTTCACTGCAGTCTGCGCGTTTCATTGGGAGACAATCTGCCCAAACGGCTCACATCGAACCGAAGCCGTGTACATTTCACTGCCTGCCGCTGACTACGCATCGACACTAAGGCGGTAATGAAGCTGCCATCTGTAGCTCGACCTCGTGAAGAATAGGTTTGTCATCGCCGAGTGATTGACCCCAACACCAGGTATACGAAAACCGCGAGAGTTTTTTTTTTACCTTTGTAATGTCCTGTGTGGCATGCCAGGAGCGCTATGCTTCCTCAGGTTTCGACCATATACTGCATGAAATTACATCGGGCCCAGAGTACACGCGCCGAGACCGTGGCGTCGAGAAAACTCGCGGACTCGTCGAAGCGGCAAGGCACGAGAGTGACGGAAAGGACAGGCAAGTTTATGAAAGCCGAGTCGCGGTGCGGGCGGTGGCGTCACGCTCTCCCCTTTGCAAGGCGGCGACTGGGTTAAACGACGCTCCGCCGTCGGCTGCCTCCGCCGGCGTCGTCATAATTACGGGTCACCCGCACTTACGCCGCCACCCCTTGCGCAGCCCTCCAGCAAAGTGCTTCGAAGCGCGGGGAGCAACGTGGCGGAAGTCGCTGATGGATTCCCGGCCGGTGCCTCCCCGGAAAGGATGGGGACTTCCTGGCGCCAATTTCGCGATAATTAATCGGACCTGTCCCTCGCGGTCCGGTGCAAAGGGTTCGCGCGCGATTCTCGGGACGTAGGACTGGGGCTAGGTGGGCGCGGCTCATCGTCACGGTCTGACTGAGCGTCGGCGCCCCGGCTTAGACGCATCCGCGGAGCAGGGCATGAGGATGCTCTGGAAATTCACTTTTCTCTCAGTTTCTCGCGTTCCACCTGCTCGCGACCCATTAGCGGGACGCGTGTTCCGACTGTGCGGTGCTGTTTCTTGAAGTGGAGGTGAACGATGGTTTACTCGGGGATGCTATTTGCGGCTTGCGGCAGCAGTTTTTGTCAAGGTTTGCGGCGAAGGCTTCAGAAAGTGCTACGGGCACTTTCTGACGGCAAGGTTGCCGTCAAGTTCCCGTCGTTACGCCTTGCTTTTGCTTTTTCTGCCATCTAGCGCACAACACAAGACAAGGACAGAGTGTAAAAACCGATGAAGTCAGGCGCTAACTTCCAACAGATTTATTTTTAGAAGCATCACACCCACAATATATAAGGGTTTTGCCTTCGTCGGTTTTCTCACACTGTCCTTGTCTTGTGTTGTGGGCTAGATGCAGAAATGGAGCACCAACATGCCCAAACTTCCGTTATTGCTAATTCGTTTGAGCAGTCAGAACTGAATTATGCTTCTCTGGGTTATGTTATGCTCTTGAATGACAAAGAAAATATCCTTTAAAATTCCTGCGGTGCTGGGCGGAATCAAATCCGCGTTATAATATATATATATATATATATATATATATATATATATATATATATATATATATATATATATTCAGACGCGCACCACGCGCGAGCTTCTCGGTGGCGCCGCTAGATGGAGCAGCGTGTCCAGAGCAAAGCGAGAGAGAGGAGGTCGGCCCCAGTATATGCCTCCTACATGACACGTTTCGGTGGTGGCAGTATGGTATGTTGATGCATTGCTTCAACGCTTATCGCGTTAACGCCGATGGTAATCTTGGGATGGTTTGTGTCAGAACTTTCTGTGCCCGCTTCCCCCTCTCCCAGCGTGGGCTGGGAGAGGGGGAACCTGGTTTATCTCCCTGTCATTCCTTTTTCTTCTCTCTCTCTTTTTGAAGATCAAATAAAATAACAGCACCAATAATTATCTCCCTCTGCATATATACAGGGTGTTTCAGCGAACACTTTCAAAATTTATTTAAGGTTACCTGTGGCAGATAGCTCGATTCTAGTTAATGAGCTGGTCTACTCGAAGAGGCGGACATTACTTGCACAAGAAATTGAAATACATATTAGAATAATTAACAGAAATTCACTAATTATGTTTTTAACTAATTACCTGGTGGCCCATATTGCAATTTACAAATTGTAGCCGTGGAGTTCGCAAGGCGGTTGCACTTATAATTAATTCTCTGGATGACACTAGTTTCGCGATATTAATTGCCGAACTTTGCGGAGAAATGCATAAGTGTTCAAGTTAATTTTGTGCTTCAATGCATAAAGTGACGTTTCGTTAAGCACCTAACTTGAATGCCAATGCATTTCTTCGCAAAGTTCGGGAATTAATATCTCGAAACTGGTGTCATCCCGAGAATTCGTTCCAAGTGGATCCGCCTTGCGAACTCCACGGATACAATATGTAAATTGCAATGTGGGCCATCAGGTAATTAGTTAAAAACATAATTAGTGAATTTCTGGTAATTATTCGATAATGCATTTCAATTTCTTGTGCAAGTGATGTCCGCCTCTTCGAGTAGACCAGCTCATGAACTAGAATTGTGCTATCTGCCACAGGCAACCTTTCAGACTTTTTGAAAGTGTTCGCTGAAACACCCTGTATATATATATATATATATATATATATATATATATATATATATATATATATATATATATATATGTCACTGAAATGTCACTGAAACTAAATTTAAAATGGTCAAGCATCGCACAGTTGGCGATATCACGTATGGCATTAAGGAGACAAAAATATAAGTTGTCACGCGAACAAAAACACTTAATTAAGTTTAGTCGTATGACGAAGCCGGAAATTGTAGCATGCTTCATTACGCACTGTAAGCATTAAAGGCTATTTCTCAAGGAAATCTGAAACTGTGGTCTGTGAAGTGCTTACTGCACAGAACATTATCGAAGCCCTAAGTTTTAATTACTGAGCATATGCTGTGGACAAAGAGCAGCCAACGTGAAGCTAATTAGTTTAATTAGTTTAGCGAAACTCGAATATCGCAAAGAGCCCCTACTCGAAAAGAATAATAATAATAAGTCCCAGAAAAGCTTGCGTTGCGGAGACTGGGTTTTTTCTTCAAGCAGTTATCGCGCATGCGCTGCCAGAAGGGGCAAAGTGACTGGATACTTTCAGCTCATAATGCCCACCTCGCTAAGGGATAAGAATGTAGCATGGTTAGTGATATTTATTGTCCTTTGAAACATGCAGAATAACGGGGCGCTTTTCTGTGCTGCTTTTTAGACATACAAAAAACACGATTCAAGATCTTTCCCTTCAATTATAGAGCGCAGATTTGTTTGCTTAACTGGAGCAAGTGAATGCTGCAAGGAACGTTTTGTTTCCACATCATTGCGCTCAAAAGCGACTTGAAATAAAAACCACACCACGCTGTGCTGCTTACCTCAAGAATAAAACTGAGCCCGTATTCTATACCGAGATGTGCTATGCAGAATCAATGCGAGCATACTGCTACGCAGATCATTTCACATTCTAACTACATCTATTTTCAAGCTTACGTCCATCGTTTCACTCATTATGCTTACAAAGCAAAGCAAATTAAAATGTTTGTAAAACACTACACACTGTGTAAGCACTGATTATCTTCAATGCACAAAAGGCACGCACTTTGCTGAGTATTGCATGTTGCATTGTCAACAACACAAAAAAGAAAACGCTTTGAGATAGGTGGAAGGCATGATCATGGGCGACTTAATAATCCTATTTTTGTTGTGAACAAAATTTTAGAATAGGTCGTGAGAGTTTTCCCAGTGTTATTTTCGTTTTCCCGCTTATAAATAACTCGGAGGCCAGCTCATTCCTGAAAAACGAGTTTTCAGCATGCTTTCCAGATCAATATTTTGAAAACAATGTTTTCCTTGGTGTGTTATACAGATTTTTCCGTATCAGGTATGTGCGTTACTAGCCTCTTTTATGGTCCGATCCCGGAGATAATGCAGTGTAAAACAGTGGTCTGTTCCCGTGGGTATGCGCCGTCTAAAAATGTGAGCCGATCCCGAAGATCGTACAATTAAAAAAAGGCGAAGTTTCGCCCGAAGGCGAAGCATCAATAGCAAATTAGTGAACAGCTATACGAAGTAAGGATAGTAGTTTTAACGGCCATATAAACATCTAAACATAGGCACACTAACTGAATTAACAAGCATTGTGTCACGCACGCACAACCTAACATGAACGCATCTCACTCAATGACCGCGGAAACTCGCTGTTAAAACGCTGGAGTGAGTAAGCGCGGCACCAGCCGTGAGCGAATTGACCTTCGGGGTGCCGCACGCATCAATGCGAACTACGCTGCGAAAACACAGCGCAAGGTGGACTCTGTCCCCGCCGCAGATGGCTTTCAAGATACAGCGGCCCGGGTTGGTGCTCGTGGGCCGCCCGGAGTCGAACAGAACGACCCCCCCCCCCTCCCTACCCACCCTCCGGATCATTGCACGCGAGTGGAAGACGGCGCGCTTCCTTCCCACTTTCCTGCCTTGCGTGCGCGAGATTGAGCCGCGATTGCCGCATCACCCTCGCACGATTTCACTTGCACATACAGCACACGGCGCGTTGCGATGATTTTATCGTCCTTGGACTTTATACAGAACCTCACGGCAACGGCTACAGCGATGGCGACAACGAAGGGGTCGACGGCGACGCCGACGGCAGGAATGCACCTAAGTGTCCTAATTGCTATCGCAGTAAAAAAAAACTGTTGCTGCAAATAATTCGTTGTTCCAAGGTTTACATTCAGTGGTTTTACCGAATATTTGCAACCTTCATTTGGGCATCAACAGATGAGCAAATGAGCAGCGACAATCTTTTCAGACCGGCTAGAGCAGGCTAACTTAGATTGATGCACCTTTGTTAGATAAATGGTGTCTCGTTTCTTCTTCTTTCGTGGCTGTTTTCATCCGCTACTCCAGGCGTTCTTGCCTGGTAATCTCGTCAACGTTTTACCAAATAGAGTGGTTATGACAAACTTTGCTTCGGGTTCCTACTTGCAGGAACTCATGTGTGAAGTGCAGTTCTAAGTGCGTTTTCTGGCAGTGAGGTTCTCAAATGAATATTTGTTAATATGTCTTTATTACACATGAACATTTATTTTCTATCTCATAAAAAACTGTGTAAAGATTTATGTGCTTTCCCTGCCTCCATTATACTGCCTACTATACATTGGCTTACCTAGACACGACGTGCTTGCATGAGTTCGTAAAGTGCCTATTTCTCCCCACTCCAAGGCATCCTTTTATAAAGTGCATTCTGAAACGTGACATGTTGGAGTTTGTTTAAGTATAAAATCATCTTTGTATTCTTCATTACATGTCGTCTGTATGCTGCGCCAAAAACTATACAGCACTGCTTTATTAGTTGCAATGACGCCATCATATTTCTAGGTTTTCTCCAAAGGACCTTTAAAAAAAGAAAGATCTTGATGTAAATCCTCCTATCATACGATATCTGATGCCTTCTAACAGCGATGATGTGCCTTTTGGAGCGCTCCTACTTATGGCGATCGACAGTTTATGGTAAACTGACATGTTAGATAGTAATGCAGAAAGAATTCTCTTCGCAGACAGATTTCATTCATATGGTTTGAGAGATGAATTTTATGATCTAAGAGACTTCCCACCAGACTGGTACCCACCATTGATGAAGTATATCTTTTTGTCTCCCTTTCGGATGACTGTTGAGTTATTATTTGCCCTACTGAAAATTATTGACAGTGCGAAACGACACGAACGACACAGAAAAGATACACGGGTAAGCGCTATGTCGTTCGTGCTTTCTTTTCTGTGTCGTTCGTGTCATTTCGTGCGGTCAATAGTTTTCGGTATGGATTACCAACGTGCCCAACGTAGTGTCCTTTTGAATTATTTGCCCTGTGACGTGTTTGTTTTGTTCTTGTAGGCGCACCTAGGGCTGTTTTGGCCGCCATGCTTATATGTTATGCTTTTGCGTTTTTATAACTGTAATGAATGCCATGGGAAAAAAAATATGTTGTTGGCCTAATGGGTAGAGCCGTCGACGGCAAGGCTCGATAATGTTGGTTCAGATCCTGCCACCAGAAAAGCTTTCTTCTTTTTTTTTTAACTACGAAGCTGTTTAAGCCGGTCGTTATTCCGCTAGTCGTACCGAAAAAATGTTCGTCGATCCTGGCGGTAGTGCAGAAAGGGTCCAAGTGCGATGGCACATACATGTGAAATAGCGAAGCTGAGCCTGGCTGAGCCTGGCTAAATCTAGCTAAGCAAGGTTGGAACTACTTAAGCCAATCAATAGCTAATCGATAATCGATTAATAATTATTAAATTCTGGAAAATGCTGGGGATGACTTGGTATTGCTTAGCCTAGCCCAAAAGCCAAACTAGCTAAGTGCCCATGAGCTCCGCCGCCTCTTTAGCATTGCTCCTCCAGTGCAAGCTATGCTAGTTTTTTTTTTTTCTTTGTCGAAGAGACTCCTAACGAGGCATGCTTTCTGACGTCGTCGTTCCTCCTTGCCCTCTCCTTCCGCCCCCCTCTCCCGCGCGCTTCTCCCATGTAGATTCTACAGGCTCTCAGCCAACCACCACATGATTTACAAGAAAGCAGCAACAGCGAGAAATTGGAAGGAAAAGGAAAAAAAAAAGCAATACTTTGGTTTGGGCGAGTTAGCTTATCTTGACAGTTTTCATAAAAACGCCCTAACGACGGAGACGAAAGGACCGTCGTGTCGTATGTGTTCCTTTCGCCTTCGTCTTAAACGCTTTTAGGAAAACTGTCAGGCAAAAAAAGAAAAGAACAGGTTCGCTTTGAAATTTTAAGCAATCTGGCAGTCCTCCTACACCCCTCACGCGAGTGGTTACGCGATAAAGTGCCGTGCGCAGTGACTCCGCCCCATTCTCATCTCCGACTCACTCAAGAAGAAATTGCCTTTTATCGACGTCAACCAGTGGTTGAATCGCTTTCCAATTTTTTTAATATAGACCTGCTCTAGGCCATGACGTCATTAAGGTAGGTGCCTACGATTGCCTTTCGAGGCGCGTCTGGTTTTATTAGTCTCTTATCGTCGTACAGAAAAACAAATTAAGCCGCATCTTATTGCTACAAGTGCAGCTGCTCAACGAGAAATCGCAATACATTAAGTGTTTCTTCTTTATTTTACATTTTGTGTTTCTTGTTTACAAACATTAACCTCGTTTAGCCCAGGCAATCGTCAGAGCATCAAACGAGACTTCAACAAGCAACTTCGCGCTTGTGATGAGGGGCCTTCGCAGCAGTGGAGAACTCTATACGTATGTTGGCTTTCTTAGAAAAGAGGTCAAAAGGGTAAATAAATATGGGACCGTTCTTTTTTTCTACCTCATCTATGCCAGATGCTATCAAAATGCTTACAAGCATTTGGTATGGGAATAAGGGGACTCTGAGGAGGTCCTTCACATTTTGGTGTGCGTGCTAGCTGGTCTCATGTATCACAAATTCGGGGTTAGATAACAAGACCACTTACAAAGTATAATCAAACGACCGTATTTCTACCTCTGCTGCAATGCCGATGATTTGATTTATTTAAAATAGTACCAATAAATGAGTTTATTTCTCTGAAGCAGCACTTCATGTACCTCTCGTGTGCATTCGCGTAGCTCCCATTTTTGTATTGATTAGTTTTTTTTTATTTTTTCTCCATGTGGCTGTAGACTAAGAAAAATTAATATCACAGCACGGAATATTCGTGAGAACTGTCCCGCAAAAAACAGCAACGAATCAACTAAATGTTCATAATTTCGGCCGGGTTGTGTAGTCAGTACTGACTGTTCTCGCGCGGATCGCGAGTGCTTTCTTCTTACTTTCCTGAAGAGAAAACACCCCATTTTGAGTTCTTTTCCTTGAGTTTTCGCCTGACTGCAACAATTGCTCCACTAAAAGATGCCACACCCAGTACAAGAGCGAAATATAGAAGACCAAGAAGACCGACTCGGAACTGTAGTGGCTGGATTGGTAAAACATAACACCCTTCGGCCAACGCGTGACCTCTACTTAGCGATATGCTGTGCATCATTTTCTTGTTTCGCAAGCTGGCCTCGATGTGCGTCTCTGCCAACCTTCTCGCACAGTAGGTCTATTTTCAGAGCGCTGCATGATGTTTCTTATCCTAGACTACCTCGCTATGGTGTCTTGCATTAACTTTTTATTCCTTTCTTCCTAACGTCTCCTGGATGTCAAAGAAAACAAGCGAGAAATAAAGCCACTGGCGTTATCGTATAGTAAGGCTGCTTCTGAGACTGCATATTCTTCGGAAAGCTTTCGTTTAACGCACGAAAAACCATTTAGATGCGCGGCTTCCAATATGAATTCTAGATCTCGCCAGAAGAAGGAACTCCACTCAAATGTCATCTACATTGTGTCAACTTCCGTCGTATAAACTCATTCATTTGCTGGAACGCGCTTTCAAGAGAAAATCAACCGAAATATTAGGCCCGGGTTCTGTCTTATAACGACGGAAGCACAAGGTTTTCCTCCATTTTATCTTAATTTGCAGGAAATATTATGTGCAGTTAAAAAAATGACAACTACCTTTGTGGTGTCATCTATTTGCAGAACTTATTTTTGCAAGCACCTCGCATAAAGCTAGTGACGTTATAAATAAAAATCTCGCGCTTGATGCGCCCTTTTAAAAGAAAGGAAGAAAGAAAGAAAGAAAGTAAAGAAAGAAAGAGAAAGAAAGAAAGAAAGAAAGAAAGAAAGAAAGAAAGAAAGAAAGAAAGAAAGAAAGAAAGAAAATGGGAATCATAGGCGAACATGACGCTTTTCTTTTTTTTTTTTTTTGACGTAGCATACCCACATAAGGGCGCTTGTCTGTTTGCCTAAAGTGAAAGTCAATGTTGAAACTACAATTCCTCATTGAACATTCTGTTACCCACGGAATAAATGGCTTATATGAAATCCTTGGGTAGTTTCTCTCTGTGGTTTAATATGGCTGCAATAAAGAGTTGGATACTGCGGAGATTACCTTTCTGGAGTTAACCTTCCGGTTTGAGTAAACAGGAAAAAAAATGTAACGTACGCGAAAGATAAGTGGACGGCACTTTATCGCAGCGAATTCACTATGCGGGATGCAATTCTGAGTGAGCGGGTCAACTCAGAAAGCCTCCACAATACCTTAGGGCTTAGAAAACACTCAACCTTACAGGATCTACGTAAAGAAAAACAAACGCACTGTAAGAGAACACTGCTTGCACAGCTATTTAAACGACTTGTTTGTTTGTTCAAGCGTGATCTGTCCCGCTAAAAGCGAGCAAACCACGTGGTATAAAAGCCCAGATTCTTAGGTTTATTCCAATTCATTGGGCCCGTTATTGCTCTGCCCTCCTTCCTGGTATTTTCTTTCTCGTTTCTTTTTCTTCCTTTTTTGGTCTGTCTGAAGCACACATCACATCTGCGATCTTCCTCGCAATTGGTTCATTGTGATTACGACACATTAATCATGGATGGAATAGCCATGTAAACGTCACACTCGACGTAAAGATTATCTTGCCTCCGAACACGCTCTTTCTAGTGAAGCAGCTAGTCAGCGTAAAGAATCAGGGGAAAAGTGCGAGCGCAAGGGTGTTCATTCTTGATGAAATCACTGTTAAGGTCCAATAGCACTCCCGGCATTCTGGGAATGATTACGTGATATTGGCAGTACATCGCGTAACTGTTCATTTTGCCTTAAACGATATGTGAACAACTGAAATCGAGTGGCAACTCCTTGAAATAAGGTCGTGTGTCACTTCATTATCAAGACAAAATAAAAATGAGACGCTTTAATAGACGCCTTCTCTTGTATGCCACCTGATGTTCATCACGAGGAACATGAAAGCTTTATCTCCTGCGGCATTCTATATTTTCCTTCTTTTGCCTGCTTAAGAAGTTAAATGCAGTTCAAGGTGTGGTGATAGTAAGCCTAATGAGGATATTAGAAGGCTCCAACAGAACATATTTTTTTTAGATCTTCAAGAAGTACTTATACTGTCTTTTGTACCTGACACTGTTTCCGTAAAATTACGGCTTTTTCCGGCTAAGCACAACATCGCGAGTTCGATTCCTTAATGCGGCAGCGGCATTCCCGATAGGAAGTGGAAAGCGACAACGCTAGTGCATCTAGACTTAGAAGCTCCACGTAGAAAATCAAATGTAGGTTCACCCAGTAGGGTGAACCTTCATTTTATGTTTCGGTTGTTGCTTTGGGATGTTAAAATCAATTATCTATTCATTAACTACTCGCTCACTGACTGAATAAATAAATCACGTGCAAAAAGAATAAGTCAATGAAATGCAAAAAAAAATGTAAATATTGGTAATGCTACAGCACTAGCAACAGCGTGCGAACCCATACTGCACGATTTCTAAGCGCCACATCTACAAGGATGCAAATTGTTTTTTTCTTTTGCTTGTTTAAATCCATGTAGCCAAAAAAAAAAAATAAGAGGAACACCAAAACACGAATCGTCACTTGGCAATATTTTCTTTATATGCCTGCCTAAATCATAGTTAGGCTGCTTGCAGATACAACCTTAGTGCATCACTGCCTTGAAAATGCAGCCGTTCCTTCCATGGCAACAGCGTCGCAAAGCTCATTAGGGGACGTTTCTTGAAGAGTACACTATTAATTTGCAGAGTCGCATTACCGGAAAATAGGAGCACAGTAATAGAGTTGATGTGTAGAAATGGTGCTTCATTCAAATCGTAGATGGCATAGGTTAAAGCTTACAATTCACTCAAGCACGGTGTTGCTTCACTGAAATGCGTAGCGTCAGCTGGAGTTAACGACTCAAGTTCAATTAGGCATTGCTTCCCAGGAACGCCCATGCCCACCACGGAAGCTTCCCGAGCACTTCACTGAGCTGGAGTATGTTGCGAAAGCTTTTCGTGAATCAGTCAGACTGCAGATCAAAGGAACACACAGAAAAGAGTTTAATATTGAGGAATACGTGCCGGCAGAAGGATTCAGTGCGCATAATGCTCAGATGAGGCTGAATGAGTAGCATTGTATAAAACCGTCCTTAAACAACAATTAGTGTTAAGAAACAAAATTTCCCTGACGCTTGTTTTTTCCTCTGTTGTCCTTTTTTTTCTCTTTTTCCTTGCTTCAGTGATCACTGGATTGTCTGGCTCCTACTGACATAGGCTGAAAGGCTAGTAATCGGGTGCTTCACAATTTTCTGATCACTGCGGAGGCACACCTTCATTCTTGAGCTTCAATTCAAATGAACTTGTTTTTATTGTTTACATCAGCGCATACTAGATTTTCAATTAACGGATGAATTGTTTATTGATTTGACTAACCAATTAGAGTTGATTCGATTTGATGTAGCGGCATTAAAGATGTTGCCAACTTTTATCTCGGGCTTTCTGTAACATTCAAGTATCATAATAAAGGTAGGATGACTTTCGTATCGGAAATCATCAGCGTGTTGGAAATTTAGCTGCACAAAAGAGACCGGTTCATTATTTGTTGTATTCTTCCGCATAGATGTTGACGACTAATTTACACCCATATCGTCTCAGCGTAATAAGTTGTTGATGCCCGGATGGCGGTGGTGGTTGTGGCTTTGGTGGGCTATAGCAACAGACTGATCACCGGACCTGCACCAACTGGCATTAGAAATCCCTCTCAGTCTTGCACCACCACCATCAGTTTACTGTGGCTGTTGGAATCAAAGCACGAATAACATTGGTCGATGAACCGCACTTATTGCATTCAGTCTCTTCAATGGCATCGAGCCTTTTGCTATAGATAAATAAATAAACAAATCGGCAGATGCACTAAAGACTGCTTACACACAGCAACTAAGTCGCAACGATGGTTTGTGAATAAATTGCAGCCGCTGTTTGTTCTCGAAGCCTCGTTGGGTCATGTTGCCAAGTGGTCATTTCTAATTATTGTCGGTTGTAAATACCTAAGCTAATATTAGGTAATGGGATTGCAAATGGTACATAAAAAGGATCTTAATAGACGGTACTTACGCTTTGAAATTTTCCGTCAGTTTTTGCCATCACTTTACGCTGCCTTATTGTAAATGTTTTGCTCAACAATGTTCATAACTTTTGCCATAAATCGCGAAATGTGACCTGGAATTTTTAAAAGACATACGGTTACGAGAGCGTTTATGCGGTTGTTTACAAAATATTTCCATGTGGGGATATTCCAACCGGCATTGTCATGTGGCAGACCTGGCACAAACTCGCAGTAATCGCTTTGATATTACATAAGTGTTCGACGAGCTTACGTAGGATTGGAGGAAGGGACAGTTGCTTCTTTACAAATACGTCGTAGACAGAAGCCAACTCTGGGGCCAAGCTACAGGGCAAGTTTGTCGTAGTAGGCTGAGTCGTTGAAGGAGCTTCAGCTATTGCTTATAGCGCGAATAAACCTAAAGTAGCCACCGATGGTCGGTCGACCATCCCACCATTTACTCGGTAGCTGCGCCAGTGGACATCCCCGAATCGTACACGTGAAACGCTATACTCCAAAACGCAATTCTATAACGCGAAAATGCGCTTCCCTACCCTGTACCTAAGACACTCAGAAACTAGCTCTACTGTGAAGACATCGGAACTAGCGCATCTTGAATTGCCGAGTAACACCTCTTCGGTGCTTGCAGCACCTGATCTGACGACACCGCGTGAAGGCGAGAGTCGACATCGCCGGATTTTCGCTGGCTTGATGGATAGGGCTCTCGAAAGAGTGCCTCTGTGTTGTATGGGCTTGTGTTTGCACGGGGCTCCGAGTGGAGCCGCCGCAGGTTGACAGAGCGGAGTCCATGCGAGGAAAGCTTGTTTCTTCACGGCAAGTGCGAAGGATGGACAAGCACACGCAATGCCGTGCACGAACGGGAAAGTGCCGAAAGGCAGCCTTCTCTTACAAAAAACACCAATGTGCTGCTCGTCGTTTTCTTTTTTTTTCTTTTCTCCGTGTGAGATTGCGAGCAATAATTGACGTCTCTTACCGCACTCCATTTGGCGCTCCCACCACAGTGTCTTCTTTGCCGGGCATACATTGGAGGCAACAACGACAAAAAAGGCGCTCCTTCTTTCGCACACTTCGCTCGGCGCGAAAAGCTTTCAGGGCGCTCTTTGTTCTCCCAGACATTTCCGAAACGAGATACTGCTGTGGGTAACCATGATGCTTCCTAGGCCGTTTCGAGCGCTAGTTAGAATATAGGACTGGCACTTCTAATAGCATATGCACAACCGTTTCTATAGCACCACAGTTGTCTCAGTAGGGATTTGTACATTGTCCAAGTCGGCACGAATAACTTTGTAAATGCAGTGTTCTTGAGAAGAGGATGATACAGTGTATGGTGCAGGTACTGATGAAATAACACTTAACGAAAGCCAAAAGGACAAGATTAGCCAGGCACCACTGATGCCGGAAAGCACACTAGGCCCAATGCCCTGCCCTTTTAGAGAGAGGCCTACCTTGAACTTGGTTGCTTTCTAGACAAGCTTGAGGAATGCTTTATACGCATTGGAATGGCCAAAGTTTCTTTTGTAGCTACATTACGCCAGGTTTTCGCCTCTTCGCCGTCGCTGCACTTCGAGCCGTGGCCGCACTGTGACGTCACACACGGCCC
The DNA here is from genome assembly GCF_013339745.2 of Dermacentor silvarum. Taxonomy (NCBI): domain Eukaryota; kingdom Metazoa; phylum Arthropoda; class Arachnida; order Ixodida; family Ixodidae; genus Dermacentor; species Dermacentor silvarum. The sequence goes on along the minus strand of NC_051159.1, from coordinate 139,630,522 downwards.
TCGATTCTCCAGCAACTCGGCTCGTCACGGTCGCCGCGCGGCCACCGCTCCTGCCGTTGGGCACTCGCCGCGCCCTCTGTGTGACGTCACACCACGGGCCTTGATTCTCCGGCAACTCGCCTCGTCGCGGTCGACACGCTGTCACCGCTCCTGCCGTTGGTAAAGTCCCTATAGTCCTTTTCACAAACCGACCAAGGTAAATACACCTGGTAGCGAAGCTTCCATAGAAGCCTATCCGTTCAAAACATGGCGGCTTATCAGCGGTTCATGGGGCTTAGCGCCATCTGTGTCAGGAGGGAACACTTCGGCGGAAGAAAAAATAATTTGATGTCATATCTGTTGAAAACAGAAGTGACGCCATTTAATCTCTTAGGCGCGAAATTTGTTTTCGGAGGCCTGCCATTAGAGCTGTATATTGAAATGCCCACCATTCCACTTGATGCGCGTTCCGAGCTTTCAGCGCGGAAAGCGATGCAGGAAAAGGTCAACCGTACGGGTGTCGTAATAGCATGGCTGCAGAGAACATACTTTCTTTGGAGGCCGACAAACCCTTTGGGCGTAGATTGCTCGTCCTTTCGTCGGACGCTAAGCCCGTCGGCCAGCGCTGTCGCACGAAAACAAGTAAACTAAACAAGTATGTGACGGTCGCAACTCACAACTTTTGACTGCACAGGTTAAGAAACAATAAAACTACCCGCGTCAGCTAATTCGGACAAACGTCGACATGCAAAACAACACAACATGTGAGGGGGGCGTATTGTAACAGGTGAACTTTACGAGCGCGCCTTTCCACGCACTCCAAGAGCTGCACTCCATTGCAAGTGATAGCGGTGTCAGCGCCCGCCGCTATCGATGGGCGCTCTCACGGTGGGCTCTCATTGTTATTGCGGGGCACATGTGACTGTAGTCGTCGATCGAATCTGATCACCATTACGTTTGGCGGTTGAGGGTTACCTCATTTAACGAAAGCAGGCGCGTGCGTAGCTGTCGGTTAATGCTTAGAACCAGGCGCCGGCGGCCCACCGACACGTGTCAGCGGTTGGTAGATATGCAGTGGTTACTCTATAAGCTTCCAACGCAACTCAACAGCTCAATCATGCAATATTTATTGAATCTGGTGCAGCGCATGGTGCTTATGGCCAAATGTCAAAGCAGAAGCGTGGCGCTCGAGCAGCGTGGTACCTGCAGTGAACCGACGCGCTACGGTGATCACAGATGCCAGCGCAACTGATACTGCCCAGGTACTATATTTCGAAATTACCTTTATGTGCAGGTCCGCGCAGGGCGCGTGTGAACGCCGAGACAATGTTTTAGTAGCCACAGGGGCTGCATACATGTTCCATAGGACACGATTTTTCCAGGTCGTTTTGAAGTGTATTTGCCGACTAGTTCTCCAGCAGAATACTTCAATTTGTCTTATGCCGGAGTATAAGACAAGTCTCACACATCTTCGTCCTTCCGTATCGTTATTCCACGGAGCCAAAAATAAAACGAATAATTTCACATAAAAGAATCGGATACGCCGTGGTGGCCAGATCTGAACACGCTAACTCGGATTGGCTATGACATCCCTAGAACTGCTTCCTGTCGCCGAATTACAAACCTGAGCATACACCATCGGGAATGTCAAAAATAATTGCTTGCTTGTACTGGTGTATGGGTGACGGCACGCGAACTAGATTTTATTACTATCGAATTATCACTATGTCGAGGATTGACTTTTTACATCTGACTATCAGTGCGCAAAATGCTCCAGTAACGGCTGGCGAATCTTTTCAACAGCGAAAAGGAGCTTCAGACAGCTTTCGAGTACTCTCCGCCGCTCGTAGGCAGCGTTCGCATCTTGGAAGCGAACAGCGTAGGCCCTTTCCTTTGATGTGTATACTGCTCGCCGCTGGCATCGTGCTATAGGATACAAATGACGATCTAAAGCACTAGCAAGCGCTACTCCTTGCTGTTGTATGCAGTCAGGTAAACGTGAATCATGAAGCAACTTTCAGAGGCTCAGTAAAGCAAGAGCACACTTGGAACAGCTATATTCTGTATTTGACACGCCCTACGCAAGAAATCTGTCATTATAGTTCACACTTATCCTAATTCGCTTAGTTCAATTCACAATTCACTCATATATTGTTTATTTCTGTATACCCCTCCCTGTTATGCAATACCTCCTCGTGCGATGTTGCACGTAAATGAATTGAAAATAGTTTTTTTCTTTCTCTTACACACTTCTCCAAATTGGGCTCGAGCCATCACTTAAGAGGAAGCTTTAGCTCGATCCTAACTCTGACACCACCTATTCAAGTACATGCGAAGCATTTCTGCTTATTTAAGATGACCCCTCAACGGATTTTAATTTCATTCGGTGCATTTGAAAGAAAGCGTTAAACTCTAAGTGACTGCTGGAAGCCAAATCTTGATCTATGCCTTAACTTTTTTACGGAAATGGCCGGAAATTGGTAAGTTTGAAAAAAAAATAGAAGCACGAAGTTTACGAATTCGTAACTCTACACAAAAATAGATGTGGCAGTATTGAAAATTGAATCCGCCAGAATATCCAAAGCGGACAAATTTGATTTATTGATTTTTATCTTACTTGAATTTGTTAGAACGTTTACGAAGGTTTTGCAAAAGTCCTACTCACATATTAGTGGTGTACGTGAGAGCCATGTATAATACATTCAATTTGTCCACTTTCAATATGCTATTAGATGTATTTTACAGAATTGCGATATTGTTTTGCATTGCTGAGTTACAAAGTTGCTTGTAATCTTGATAGTTTCGTTTTCTAAAAATTAGCGATTTCTAACAATCTTTATTAAGATATTGACGGCTCAAATAACGAGTCCACTTCAAACGGTCAATAGATGTTAACCTTTCCTTTCAATGCAGCAAACCTCATCACTATTTGGTGCAGTGGTTGCCGAGAAAAAGATTTCTCCTTTCCCAGTGTATATTTAGATAGCAGCCCCCGAGCTAAAGCTTCCTCTCAAATATACTATTCTCTCAGTCTCATCTACCATGGTTGCTTTTTATAGCGGCGCAATCTGGTACAGAAACGATTTTAAGCACTTGCTGTTTCTGACTGTCTCAAGCACAACTTCGGCATAAGTCTGCTTTTCTCGTGTGTGTTGTGTGTATGTGAAAACACACACACAGACATACACGCGCGCGCTTACGTACTCAAGGGAACACACATAGACGCACGCACACGCCCAAGACCACAAGGCACGCGAATTTGAACGTGTGCTGCACGAAAACGCGCCAGCCTGGTGGCCTTGTGGTCTCATGCACAGATTCAGCTCGCATGGCGTCGGTGCTTCTAATTGAACCCCCGGATCCCTCGAGCGAGAAACATGCACAGCCAGTGCAAAACAAAACAAAAACAGTGCGTGGCGCCCTCGTGCAAACGCTCTTTACGGGTCACTTGTAATGCCCGGAAACGGTTTTGTTGGTGAAAGAGCCGCCAGGGACCCGAAGCCTAACTTCAACGTGTGCTATTTATTTTAGGTGTTTTGGCTGTTGACGTTGCTAACCTTTCGTACTTTCTTTTTTAAGCTATGGAACTCATCATCTCATTAGCACAGGCTCAACAACGGAAGAGCCGAGCAGTGCTTTACTCCAGCCCACGCAGCTTATTTAATGCAGCATCAGCGGTGCCGCATGCTTATGTTCGCGACAATAGTGCTGAGTACAGACTTTTAGGCTAGCTGGTTTGATACAGTTTGAAAGTTAGCGCCCGTCCTTGTCGTTCTTCATTTTCAGTGTCACCTAATCGCTAAATGGTCCCGATAATAGCGCTGAGATTCTCTCTCGACATTGCAGTTTTCTTGAAATCACGGCAGGGGAAACCTAAACAGTGCTGATGACATTAGCTCGCAACGTACACGCAGTTGCAAGCTGGCGCACGGCCGTCGAGACAGTCATTCAACAGACGAGTTGCTTTCATTTCATGTCATATATGAAGTCAGTGTTATTTTTTCCAGCGAATGCGACAATTGAAAATTTCACAGTGATGTGACAAGCATTAGCTAAACAGTGGGGATGAGAGCAAAACAGGCCATAGAACAGAAGAACACAAACTCAAGCGCCGACCGACGACTGTAAAGTTTTATTACCCGTGACTTATGCATCTAAGCAAGAGCTTGCACTTTATCAACCATTAATTGTTAATAACACCACATATGACAGATGTGATATGGGGTTAACATGTGTTGAGAGAACTTTGATTGTCCGTTAATTTTCAGCAATTCTAGGTGCGTATGGCTATGAAAAGAGAGAGAGAGAATAAACTTTATTGTACGAAGAGTGGTTGGTGTGGTTATTCTCGGGTGGAGCCCTCTTGTAGAGCCCCACTGGCCGCGGCGGCTCGCCGGACCTGGTCCAGGGTCGCCAGTTGGCTTCCCAGTGCCAGCTCGGAAAGTCGTGCCTCCAAAGACCACGTTGTGAGTGTCGGTGATGAGCTCACCAGCCTGGATCGTCTGGTCAGGCGTTGGTCCTCCAAAATCTGCCTGCTCGTGATGGGATCTTTATGGCGGTTTGTGAGGGGCCTCGAAGAGTCTTCTGTGGCTCGGCCAGCAAGTCCGCGAGCTACACAGTCGGCCTCCTCGTTGCCTTCGAGGCCTGTGTGCCCTGGGCACCAGACGATCCCATGGTCCTCAGTCAGCGTGGGGCCCCAGGATATCGGTGACGCACCTGGGAAGTGTGCCTCTAATATATAACCGACAGGCGGACTGTGAATCCATCAGGATATATGCGGAGCGACCTGTTCGTTCTGCTTCTTTGATTGCGAGGGCTATGGCTGCTGCCTCTGCGGTGGCGCTTGATCTGGTGCGTATAGATGCGCAGGCCACCACTTTCTTTTGGTTAGCCAGTTGTCGACCTCGGCAAATACAGCCATGCACGTGCCTGAGCAGTTAACAAGGATTATCATCATTGACTGCAGTCAATTGACTGCAGCCCTGAAGCCGTATCATTACAGATGTCATGGCATCTGTAATGATACGGCTTCAGGGCTGCCATTTTGTAGTAATGCCTTTCCCTAGATTCTATGCCATCATTATCAGCCGCCGTCACGGCCGGCTCACCTCATTAATAACGCAGGTGGAGTGTCGCTCTGATCCCTGACGAAGCGGAAAAATCACGGAAAGGAATAGCATTGAAAAAGCATCACTACAAAATCATGGCCCAGAAGAACGTTTCCGTGCATTTGTCATTCTGTCTCTAACGTCATCCTGTATTTGTTTATTTGCTATCATTCAAAGTTCTTACATATTTAACTCAAGCGCAAGAACTTTAGGCACAATAAGAGAAATTCGTAGTTCGTAAGAACTACCCGCGTAATTGGCCTGATATACGTCAATATGCACAATGGCTGCTCAGGCTCGACAGAACCCAGTTCAGGGCTACCTCACATTGGTCTATCAGATCAGGTGATGCCCCAGATTCACTGGCCAACCACCTTCACGGCGTGGATTGGAGCTCTTTTTTTTTTTTTTTCTTTTCGCCCCCATATAAATGCGGACGCCGCCGCTTAGATTTGATTTCGCTTCCTTGGGCTTAGCAACGCAACGCAAAAAGAGAGAGAGAGAGAGAGAGAGAGAGAGAGAAATAAAGCAATGAGAGGAAAGGCAGGGAGGTCAACCAGATGAGCGTCCGCCAAAGTCACTACGCCACCACGGCGGGTGTGATTAAGGTTTCTCAGTAGTGAGGGGTTCGTGTGGAAAGGGAAAGGTTGGCACTATCTTCTGCAGCCCTTGAGGGAGCACGGCTCAGCGCCAGGTTTCTCAAGCTGATTTTCAAAGTGTTTGTCGTTCGTTAAAACTCTGTGATTGGCCCACCGCTTTCCTTAGTATTATGCCCTTTATCACAACTAGCGGGAGCTTGTGCTTAATTGGGAGTCGTCCCAGTGTATGAAATGCAACGTACAAACTTTACCTAAACTGTCGATATCGTAATGAGACACGCAATTTACGTTTATTTGAAGAAAAATGTGTGACTCAGATTGAGTTAATTTATTTTGTTAAACCACTGCAGAAAATATATTTATTATGCACGAACGTGTCGCAGGTAGGTGAGTACTTGGCTTATTCAAATAAAAAGCCAGCTGATCTTCGGGTCCGTTGTACGGGCATCCCCGAAGTACGTTTTGCATTTGTTCTAGAGAACATTGGGCTTGTATTTTCATTGCTATACTTTAGCTTGTAGTACATAAACAGACGGCTGAAGTCGCGTTTTGAACATTCTTTGCACAAAACGCGAATGCTTTCCTTTGCTAGTCAGAACCTAGCTCAGGGTATGCTTTTTCTTTCTTTCTTTCTTTCTTTCTTTCTTTCTTTCTTTCTTTCTTTCTTTCTTTCTCTCTTTCCTTCTTTCTTTCTTTCTTTCTGCCGGGACACCCGACATAGCGGCTCTCAAGCTACAATAGACTGTACTGTTAGAGAAGCCGCTCTTTCTAAAAGGTTTGAGCTAGCCCGACATATCTGGAGCATTTGTATATCGTTGCGCGTGTTTCCGGATTCCCATATTGAACTGAAAGGAAAACACGCGGGGTTGTCCAAAAACGCCAGCTCTGTTTGCTAGAGCTTTCGTATATTTCAACCGTTTTTTTTTGTTTTTTGTATTTCAGTTTTGCACTGCCTGTAAAGGAAGGAGAGGGAACGTGTTTTTTATGTTGTCGTTCAGACGCATGGCGATATACTGATATTTCGGACGGCGCACTTGTACACCACTGAGTGTACCATGCCGATGCATCGCATCCCGCTTAAAGTCTATTCAAATAAACCACAATTACATTGGAACACATAAATTTCCGCACATTGTCACAGGCAGCCGCAAGCCGGTATCACATGTGCATGATATACGTATATTAATAGTACGTGGTACTTGTATATGATAGATAGCGGTGGTGTCTTCAGTGTCACCGCTTCCGCTGCACCTTCCCAAGGCCGGGGCCCGTATTCCAGAAGCAGCTCACGCCGTAAAATATATTTTGTAAGATTAGGCGCTGACAGATACGTCGGAAATCTATATCGTTAGTGAAAGTAGCCGAAAAATGAGAAAAAAAAACTCATGTTAACCGCGAAAACTCTGCCTATCGTGTGGAAACCTGTCTTTGATATGAACCTAGTCATGATACATATAAGAGTCTATTTTTTATAGTGCATTTACAAATGCCGACTCCCCCGAGACCAGGGTAGTGCGAACAAAAACTCTGGGCCGATCCTGGAGGTAGTGCAGAATGGGTCCGAGCGCAATGGCACATAACCCTGTGAACTAGCGAAGCTGTTAAAGCTCGAGGATGGTTCGTCGAGCGTACGCCGCAAAACTTCCGCCGCCTGGCGATGAGGCCACCATGCGTCGCCTAGCAACGCTTCGCCCCAGCTGCGCCGACCGCGCCGAGCCTAGCCACAGCTGCGTGAGCCGTGACGTCATCGCGCGCGCTGCATCGCTTCGCCTTAGCTTTGCCGAGCCATACCGTCACCGCGCCGTGCGGAGTGGCTTGCCGCGGCTGCGCAGACACGGAACGAAGCCGTAACGTCACTGCGCCGACCCACGGGATATTGTTACGCGAACGAAGGAATAAGACCTGGAGACTATTTACAAGATATATTTAGAAAGTATAACTGCCGCGCTGGCCAGTTCAGCCGACAGCTCGAGAGCCAGAAGCAGTTCGTCAATTCTTCGTCGGGGCGCCGGCACGCATCGTCCACAAGAAACACGCAATATGCATGTATCATATCCCTGGCGGCAGAAGCACCGTCCCGGTGCGTCTAAATATCGGTGGTTACACGAGAGTAATATAGTTTGAGGCGTGTGACATGCACAACGTCCGTGGAATTCGGGGCAGATGAGGCACTCGTACTGACTGGGGTGATTTCATGCGTAACTGGAGTCACGCCACGCAGCACTCGATATGTACCTGTGTACCGAGACAATATATAGCCCCGCGTCGCCGCCGCGGTGACACCAAAGCCCCGCGGTCTCCATGCCGAGCACATTACCGCGAATATGGGGCGGCCGAAGAAGAGCGTCACTCCCGAAGAAAAGGAAGCGCGGCGTGAAAGCCGCCGCCCCGCTACTCGAGAGCGAGTGAGACAACTTCGGTCCGATCCCGAGTATCGTACCGCCAAAGCGGCGGCGATACATCGGCGATTCGCAGAAGATCCGGAGTTATGAGCCCGCCAAACCGAGCAAAAGCGTTTGAGCGTCCTGCAGCGTCCAGATACTTTAATGAACACCAAGTGTTCATTGTTCCTTGGGCTGTCTATGATTAGGGGGTGATCTTGCGTAAAACGTGGCCGAGTCTCAAAGCATAACCTCACAACAACTTGGCCAATACATTAATGATCAAGTGTTCGTTGTTCCTTGGGCTGTCAATGATTACGGGTTGATCTTGCGTAAAACGTGGCCGAGTCTCGAAGCATAACCTCGCAAAAACTTGGCCGAACAGAGATTAAGCTAGGTGTGGTAGCCAGCTTCACTGTTTGCCCATTCTTCGCACCACTAGTGTGAAGCTGCCCCTAACTTTTTTCTGTGTTAAGAACATCAAGCTTATCAAAATATTAACCGTCTGGTTCACAAATAGTTTTAAATTTTAGGTGCAGGAACAGTTAGTTCCCGCTATGATTTTTTCGACTTCAGTTTATTTTATTATTTTATTTTATTATACCTCAAGGGGCGTTAGGGACATTACATGAGGGGTAGTGGAACCGAAATAGTTTATGTTGGTTTCACATTGTGGTTATCAAAAATCAAACCTTTCAATTACCCTGGCTTTTCTCGGTTTAGATTTTTGTTCTTTTTTTTTAAATCACCCACCCAGCTTGCTGCCCTTACTTCCCGTGCCAAAATTACGCCTATCACGTGAGCACAGTAGGAAAGCACGTGCTCCACTCACTTATGAACAGGGGCTTCTGAGCTATTGCCTGTTACTGACGTTAGTTATGCACCTAATAGAACAGTCATGACTACACTCTTAACCCAGTAACCAAAAGGAAGCATAATTCGGTGTAGTTTTCTTGCACGTCTGTGATATACGTGAAAGTATTTCACTATAATGACCCCGCTTTCCAGGTATTAATTATGCGGCGCGTAACGCCTGCAAAGAGTGGCTTGTTGTTGCTTTTACGTGCTTAGTTTACTCACAGGTTTTGGCCACTCGACCACATCACGCCTGCTAAGTGTGAGCGCAGATGCGATCTGTAACCTAATTTCTACGCTGAACATTTAGTAACTAGCCGTTCGCTCATTCGCCCAGAAGCGGCCCGGTGCGCAGCCCACTGTTATGCAAACACACCACTGCTCTGTAGTTGTCATAGCTTGAAGTTCTACAAGCTGCTTTAGAATCAAAAGCTGTGACAGGCATTCATAGAGACAATGTAACTGCGATGTGTTGTCGTGCTTGCTTTTTGTTTGCAGTATCCAGTCCTATAGGCTGCATGTCGTGACCAGTCCCCTTACAGGTGCGCGTAAGATCCGAGCAAAAGGGATATAAGAAGCCGATGTACGTACGATGCGTGTCCACGCTGTAACTGGTTGTCTAACTACCTATCGGAAGTCGCATAGGTGCGCTTTCCGATACAATACAGAATGCGCGGAGAAAGAGACAACTGCTGTGGTGGGTCAATGTAAAAAGAACATCAATTAATGCGCCCCAGGCTGCTCCATAAGTATAGCAGGCAGAGCGTAGACTCTACCTGGTGAATGAGATACGCAAATGTTAGCGTCGAATCGAGTATATAAGCTCCTACAGTCACCCCCCTCTTACCTACGGCTGCGTGTTTCTGTTGGCCACGCCTGAGCAGCCCGTTTTACTCTTCGATCGTGAGAGTCGACTCCCTTACACGAAGGCTAAGCTGTAACGCTGCTTGCTGGCGTTTTAATAGAACTTCATGGTGATGGTGTGCCTGGCAAAGGCAGGTTATTGATCCTCTTTTTCTTCGTAGGTATATATCCTATAGTCACTTAGCCGCATGCAAAGAAAAATAAGCATCAGCAACGGTCCCCACATTTACATCGATATCGACGAAGTATGACACTCAGGGAATCCGTTGTAATAGCTTTTCAATAACATGACACGATATGCTCTGTTTTCTAATAATCGTCGATCACAATAGTTTTTAGCAAAAGCATTCATAAAACATGTTGAAAGTTTTTTTTTCCCTTTACAAAGTTATCATGTCTTAAAAAAGCGCTGTGGTAAAGGAAGAGAGAGCGGTCCTCTATCAACAACTGGAGAGATTTGCCTAGTGGCGATGCACTCCTGTACCCTTTGTTCCAGCTAACGTTCGTCAAGCTGCTCAAAGAAACAAAATAAGATTTAAAAAAACACTAGTCCAAAATAAAATGATAAAACCTACGGTGTTCGGTTGTGAGAGGTCTAACGACCGAACGCCGTAGCTCTTAAGATGGTATCTCGCGCCGTGCTTTGTTAATCTTCATTTTCATTGAACAGCTTGGCTAATGTTAGCTGGAAAAACCTATATAATCTTATTCTCGGGTGATTGCAGTGATAAAGGTAATAATACACGCCGGACATACGACACCTCTATTGAGGGATGTATCGACAAACATGCATATACCATAACTTGCACGGCAAAAAAAAAAAAAAAAACAATGACCCATTAAATAAGTGTGAAAAAAAGCTTAACAGAAAAATACCGCAACAACCGGCGCACTCCTTGCTCCCTCGGCTGCTTTTCTCCGACATTGAGCTGTTTCCGTTTTATCGACAAGTAGTAAACAAAAATACCGCATTCCAAGTTACCTGTGTTACGTAGTATTTATTAGCTGCCCTTCTTCACGCCGAATTGATTAGCCATTCTCTTTGTCCAAGTGTTCGCTATATGCACATTTCCACATCATGCTGTGGTAACAGCGATATAGTCGTATCCTTAAGATCGCAATCGCAGCGCAGCATTACTTTCGGAAATAAAAGCAGACTTGCATTTTTGAGAGCGTAAAGAAAATTAGAACCTGTTTTCGCTGTGCATAAAAGTCTTAACGCAGAACTTGAGGTGCGTAATGCACTAAAAATATTGATCAAAAATTCAGGTAAATATTGCTCAGAAGAACAGGGAAAGCAAGCTTTCATTCTTTAAGCTTAATAAAACAGTCCACTAAAGGCTTTCATGTGGTTCTCGAAGCCAATATAATTCCGACCATCTTAGTATTTTTTACTTGCGGCAGTTTGCGGGGACTCGTTCATTAGCGCGTCCCTGGATTTAAAAGAAAGAGGCTTACGCACAGCGCCTTGCATGCGAAGACTCACTGATGAGGTTGCCCTTAAAAGTTCAATGCTGAGGGCTTTCGCGGTGTGTTTCGATTTCTTCGCATTCTGGAAAAGATAAGTCGGTAAGGGGGGAGACAGTCTTTCGGCTCGGTGAGCATGCATTCTGTTTTGATTTTGCCGGCACAACTTTACATTCGTCCCGTTTGTCTTTCCTTTGTGTTTAGGCATTCCTTTGCGCAGCTTCAATTCCAGTGAAGTGAAAGTCCGTAAAACCAATTTTCTCAAGTACGCATTCGGTAGGAAAAGCCAGTTGGTCATCACGTGCCAAAATAAACCTTGGGGTTACGGCGACATGGAGCAAATACTTGTGAACACCCTTTCGACCACGGAATCTATGAATTGGGTTTGTGAATAGAGAGCCATAGTTTTTCTGGTACCATCACGATTGAAATGACTGGGATCGACCTAATTGTAGCCCTGCAAAAGACATGTCCTGTGATCTAAACGTCAATTCCAGCCCGAGAAATGTTTTCTTCAACCACACTTCTAGTGTGCAGTTTCTTGTGAACTTCTGTGTTCGTTGGTGAAACAGAACGTATACAGAGTCCTGACGTCTTAATTGAAAATTTGTTCACCAGGGTAAAAGTAGTTTCTCTTGTAATCTTGCTGTTTAATGCAAGCGTGGTTCTGTGCGAGTGTTTCAACGAAATCCATCGAAAGTGCAGCTGAGAGCACTGCCATGCATGGTCCGTTCTGTAAACTGAGTGTAACGCGGTATGGAGCTAACTGCTGCGTCCCATTGACACTTAATTGGGAGCCCTCTTTTGGGAGCTAGAGTGTAAGAGAAACAAGAACATTATGTGTCATTCGGAAACACATCAAGCGGCTCCCAAAAAAGTAACTACTTGAGGAGCATGGTTACCATCTCCTTGATAAAGTTGCAAAGATGGCAAGATATATAACGCTATTGTCACCGTATATTACAAGAACCTAATAAAAAAACGTTATCATATACCTTTCAACAAGTATAATTTTTATGCAGACCCGCCATGGTGGGTTGGCGGCGTTGCACTGCTAAGCCAAAGAGCGCTGAATCAAATACCGGCCGCGGCGGCCGCATTATCATGGAGACAAAGTGCAAAAAAAAAACGCCCATGTACCGTACATTGGGTTCACGTTAAAAAACCCCAGGTGGTCACAATTATTCCGGAGTCCCCCACTATGGCGTGTCTCATGGTCATATTGTACTTTTGGCATGCCAAATCCCAGAATTTAATTTCTTTATCGTTACACAGCAAAGGTCCTGGGCAGTGCATGCTGTGATTTCTAGCGACCATTTCGCCTTGGGACAAATAGCGTGAGGAAATAGGTTATATTTAGGCACATTCAAACCACAGTTGTTCGTCTTCACGATGCTGAAGCCTTTCCTTCGCTGGGAAGACTAAATAACTATTTTTTTTCTTTTTATGGAGATACATTTTTATATTTTTTAGTGTAATTGTTCTCTTCTGCACAAAAATTCAAGTTATCTGTCTGAGCTATTACTTTTCGAGAGTGACAAATGGTGATGGCAGTGCAACATTTACTGGACCAGGCTTTAAGGTAGCACAGATTTGATTACAAAGTCTGCATATTGCATCTAAATCGGCATGGACACTTGCAACATACCATAGCCGCTAACAATCAGGTCGTGGAGCGGACAATGGGCAAGCTTTGCGAGTCGACATCACCAGCAATATAAAGATGCCAACTTCAGTGCAATGACTGCGCCGAGCGGCTTCCTTTTGCACTGCTGAACAAACAACGGCCACAGATTAACCGTTTAGGCGTAGGAATCTCAAGGAATGAAATTCAATTTGGTACGCAAGTGTTTATTCCACGGTTGACCAAAGCGCAAAAACTAAAGACCTACAATACTTCTTTAGGTTGTCAACAGTGCTTAAACAAGGGATGTCCCTGGAGCCAAGTTTCGACAAAGGTACTTGCCTTGGTCAGGGCGTACGAAGGCAAGTCTTCATGGTCAAAAGTTTGACGAAAGGCCGTCTGGTCAGGTAGCATATTAGAAAACACAAAGGCTTCTGGTTACTGACCAGGGCCAAAGTTAACTGCCGTTTTGAAACCTATATGGGGTTCGTATTTCACAATGCAGTAGAATTAGGCTCGTTGTCAATTTAGGTATGCAGCACGTGACGTAATGATCCTGTATAAGGTGGGAGCAAGATGCCCTCCGTCCCCTTCATGGTATCCGGAGTCGACTGTATCTTTAAAAAATCGAGTGAAACCTCTTCGGCACAATTCTTTCTTTGGCGGTCACTGATGCGTTGTCCTATTCGATGACATTGTTGCACTTTTGTGCATGCTCTGTGAGTAAGATGGTCAGATAATAGAGTTTAGGGATCTCAAGTCTGTGACGTCGATAAGAACAACGTTCCGACAAGACGTGTATATTCAAAACTTTCACTCTAGAGACATCCCTTGTTTTACCACTGTTTGGCTATTCGTATCCACCTTGCTCGTCTCTCCTTCTGCCCTCTTATCTTTCTTTCGCCCTTTCCCGATGTCCATGTGTAGGGTGGCCAACCGGGCGTCTTTTGATTTAGTAGCTTTCTTGTTTAGTCCGTGTCATCCAAAGGGCTGTTTTGCAAAAAAAAAAAAACACGAATTCTCTTCTCTGGCCAAAATAGAACGGGATGAGCGGTCTAATTCTCGCATGCTGTGTCATAGTTCTTTATTTTTGTTAATCTTAATCCTGCGCACAGGGAGCGGCGCAACGCCGCTTGCTTTGGCAGCAGAAACGTTCCGTGCTGTCAATGAATAGTCGCAGTGTGCTTATGCAAATTGGCACCTGTAATAATTGTATCCCTGAGCCATAAATCTGTTAAAGGTGCTAATGTACTGACGTACCGAGAAGCTACGCCACTCTTGCCGGGTTTATCTAGCATGCCTCATTTGTACTGCTCCATTAACTCAAACCCTCACGCACTCATCTCTATTCCCACTTTTATTACATTGAGTTGACATAAATACACATAAATACATGGGCGTTCTATTAAAGCATGTTCAACGACACACAGACAGTGTCGATGGCATTTCTTGACTTGTGGCGTGTCGCAGATCAGTGAAATTACGTACGGGCATCGAGCCGTACGCCTTGCGCAAGTAATGGTCTTCCTAGAAATGTTGGTCCTCCAATCGTTCTTGTTCAGGCATCGAATGAGTTAACTTGTGGGCAGTAAATTGTTTGTTTTAGCCATAAAACTGTTCAACAAGTGAGGAAGTAGAGAAAATATGATGACTTTGCAGCTTTATTATGGTGCCATACAAAAACTCCCAACATTGTGAATAAACGCAAGAAAATAGTACACGAATAATATGGCTGCCTTTACGTTATTGCCACCCTGTAGCCTCGACGGCTCGATGTCTGCCATGTAGTTCCTCGCGAAGCATAATTAACAAAGCGTACTGACATTTTCAGAGTCTTAGGAGTACTTATTGCAAAATGAAATTGAAGTTATGTCATCCCCCTCTTACGCGCACATTTACAGTTGCAAGGTTTAATGATCTGCCGGGTCCAAGGCGGGTATCCTTCATTTGCGGCCTGATTAAACTTTATCAACATTTCAAAACAACCTTTCATTTTTTTTTACTATTAATCCTGTTTTCGCAGGCAGCGACAAACTAAACCACTGTGTTTAACTAAGTCCTATATAGCATCGCCATCGATTTAACTCGAAGAAACAATATTAAACCAATCTTAGCGGCACCGCTTCTTATTCTTGTGAAACTCTGATATCTCAGTCGATATTTGTAAACGTAAAAGCAGTTCGATGTGCGGTTGTCTGCTGCTGCTTCCATTGCCCATTGGGTGCAGCTTAAGCTTCCGACTGAAGCAATGATGAAATGTGCCTTCTGAAAGTGACCATTTCTTATATCTGCTAATCTCATTTCTTTTTTGTGTCTCACAGCATAGATGGCTGTACTTCGATGATTGCGAACACGTGTACTTCACCACAATAGGATGCCATTGGCTCTAATGCGCTGCGCCTTTCATTTCTTTTACGGCTGGTGCATTACGTAAGCTTAAGAAATAGAGGCATCCTGCTGATCGAACGCTATTTCGGTAGTTCCGAACAAACGTGTTTTTCGGCTGTTGCCTGTACGGGTAGCTTTCAATAGTTGCGTGTCTCATTGCGTCACGTGGTTCGTACGGGTCCCGCGGAGCCATCATCATGTTAAGAGATGGGATTCTTTCAAGCGCATCGTGTAGGTCATTCCTCCTTGCCCGCGTCATAAGCCAGTCAGAAGCTATGTACAAGGGGAGGTATTGATTGCTTTCATAAAATAAAACCGGACATCGCTAGGGTAGTTAGATGCTACGCTAGGTAGTCGGTAGCCGAATTCGTGGTTTCAA
The DNA here is from genome assembly GCF_013339745.2 of Dermacentor silvarum. NCBI lineage: Eukaryota > Metazoa > Arthropoda > Arachnida > Ixodida > Ixodidae > Dermacentor > Dermacentor silvarum. Next base: position 139,614,878 of record NC_051159.1, on the reverse strand, counting down.
AGCGTCTGAAAGTGCGTGGGGACCGCCAACTTTTCTCCGTTGCTTTTCCAGATCGGTTATCACTGGCGTGCCACTGCATGTCTTGGCTTCTGCAGGAATGTGAGCCGTCTCCTCCTCTGGAATATCTTTTGCGCAGGCCACACTGAAAGAGGGAGAACGCGAGCAGTATGGAGCTCGCGGTGCAAACACCCACCGCCACGAGACACACCTCTCCGTCGAGATCCCGTGAAGATAAGGTCTTATCTCGGTGGAACGGTGGTGCTCTCGTCAGCCCGAATGCTTGCTAGCTTAGACGAATAGATGGATTCTCCCGTGCGCTCGGCGAGAGCTCCGCCACGAGGGCAGGACCCTGCGAAGAGATAAATTTGGAACGCTGGCTTGGTACTAGGCGCCTCCTCCTATTCGTCTAAGAGGAAGAGGACGAACAAAGAGTTCGCCTTTCTCACGTCGCACCGGTGTTGCGTTGCTTCTACCAGCCTCCCTCCCCCCTTCTCTACCAAACGGGCTGGAAAAACTTTCCCCTTCTCCCATCTCGTGACAGCCGTTGGTGCCGCCTGCTAGCCGCAGCTCCTTCCCTTTGCTAGTGCGGGTGTGTTTTCTTTACGGCTCCCCGGAGTACTGCGTCATGCTGTCAACCGCTTTGTCCACGCTCTCTTTACTCTTGTTCTGAGTACTTTGTTCTTACTTGTCCCGGAGCAAGCAGAGCATCTCTGCCGCCATCTTCATCCGTGACTCCCACCTAACGCCCCACCCCCGCCCGCCTCACTCCCCTCTTATGACAAGGCACATTCTGTCTTTTGCTCCCTCCTGTACCGCTCCGTCTTTTTCCCGGTAGCACGCGCGGCTGAGTCTTCTCAGAATCTCCGGCGCGAGCGTGAATACAATGTGCACCCTTAAAGCTGTTTTTGTCGACACAGAGTTTTCCTTTCTTATGGCGGTTGGCGCAGCTCCCCTTTTTTTTCTTCAGAAGTTCATTTTATGAGTTCATTTTATTTCTTCATTTGTCTTGTCTTTATTGCGAACTGGGGTGTAAAAACGCCTTCATTGATACGTCTGATTGCGGTTAGCGTGGTTCGGAGATTAGTTAGTACTGTTTTCCGGAGGAGTCAGGTAATGCTTCAAAGAGGTCGTGGATCCGAGCCCAGGCTCGACGGGCGTGGTCCGTCTTGCATGAAACCTTTGCTTTCCTGCTTTAGGAAGACCTCGTCTGCGTAGCTTTCTTTAGGGCGCTTTCATTTTCACAGTGGTACACTTACCGTTTTCACTAGCAGACAGGGACGGTATGGTACGGTGCAAGGTTTGTAATATACATTTGCTGGAAGAGTGGCTCATTTCTAAGAGTATGGCAATTTTGTTCGTTAGCTTTAAGCGTATGACCAAGCGTATATTTTGCTGCGCCGCGTATGACCTTTTATTATTATTATTATTTCAAAATGCCACGAAACTGCAACTGTTCAGGTCACGTGTTATATGCCAGATTATCAAGAAATTATCATTATGGGTGTTGTGTAGCATGTTCGGTGCCGCTGAAGGTGCATGGTGTAGAATTGCTGCAAGATAAAACACATCCCCTGCTGGACTTCTGCATCACAGGATGCAATGAGCTTGAAATAAATCTGACAATTTGAAGTCTGAAATGATTTCTCACCTTGTAGGAATTTTTAAAGGACGCATTTGATTTTAATCAAATTCATTCTCCTCTATTAAGTGAACCAAGTTATAGAAGGTTGAGTACTTCTTAGGCGGTATGTAACGGCAAATATAAACTATGAACATGGCTATATCACAACATCACACATCTGTTTCTTTAGGCAAGTCTGGGTTCATTCTTTTCTGCTTCTTCGATTGGTTAACTTTCTTTCATTAGGAATGAAAAAGAGAAAGCAAATTGGCAAGAAAAACATTTTCGAAATATTCCATAAAGTGCTACAGATAATGTGGAAAGTATATTGAAGACAAGATTGCGTGACAATATGCAGACATGGGAGTGCGTCCGTAATATTTCCGTACGAGTGAATCGGTAATGTCGAATGCATATCAAATTACAGGAATGCATACGATGCTAGCGATGCATGTGGATGTTATCTGCTATTGTTTTTATGTGTGTCTTCAGGTTTAAAGCGCTTTTTTATTTTTATTTTTTGAGCGTGACAGCACCACCCTAAATCACAAGCGTCATACGATAGCAAAGTGAATAGGCGACACTAAGGAAAATAAAAATGGGTGTTCTTTTCCTTATCAATGTTGATGCTGGAAGCGAGCGCAATCGAATAGATAACAATAAAAAAAGTTAACGAATAATGGATCGCAATCCGCGCTGATAAACAGCGTCTACCCAGACTGTGTCTTTCATGCCTCATATTGCTATAAGTCTTCTCCGTATGTCTTGTTTTTGGGCTAGCTGGTTTGTCACGCTCAAGGCAAAATGCAGCGCAACGTAGAAAAAATAAATGAACAGAGGGACAGAAATGCACTTTCGCCGAACATTCAGCAGATTTAGTTATCTCTGGAGCCGTCAATTTGCATGAGCGATGCAACAATTTCTTTGTTTAGCAGCGAGGAGATGTTCTCCTTACGCAGCATACTGCAGTGAAGCACCCATTTAGTTCTATATTTCAGATTGTTATCTCTGTTTGTGTGTTTAGCCTTACAGTGATTGTTTCTGGCCTCACTGCGCATGTGTGGAAATTAGGCCAAATTGACGGCTTCTCACCGAAGTAACATTATTGAAAGTTTGCTACAAATTATGCCTGCTCCTTCGTTCGTCTTTGTTTATGACGCGGAACATCCTCCCTTCACTGCTACTCTGCTATGAAAATGTTCACTGGCACCAGATGTGCGGTCGTATTTTAACGAACCCTCGGAGTTCCACGGCGAACAGGAGACTTCAGGTTTAGATGGCCATTTGTTGACGTGCAACGACATTAACCCGAGCACAAGATGATGTAAATGGGAATGATAAAGTGGAGGATGAAATGTTAGCGGAATAAAGCAGTCGCCATACAAACAGGGCTCCCGGCAAAAGGAATAGTGGCATATACGCCCACATGTCCTCACATAAATTGAGCCGGTTTGTGACCAGCGACATACCAGCGTCGAGTGTTCCACTGGCTCCCTGAAAGGTCACGTCGTGCCCTTTCCGGTCGAGCAGTTTTACTAAACGCCGAAGTGTTAGACTCTACAGAATTACACTAAATACCGAAGTTTTGGACTCTACAGAATTGGTGAGAACAGCAGAGACCAAGGCGAATAAAAACCACAGCTTATTCTTTGTTAGTTTCAGTTTTGGAATAACTCTGCGAGGACGGTGTACCTTAAGGATATAAAGCAGCGGGTGGCCATTAAGAGTTCGGTGTTTTGTTTGAATTTTTGTCTGCCTCTTTAGGTGTTTAACATAAAGTAGCATCATGTTGAGAGATAACGTATATCATGCAAAATTTAAGCGTACTTAATTCTCCTCGAAATTGTTAGCATTTTATTATTGTATGATGTTCTACAGAAGTCTGTGAAATCATTCAGAAAAAGTGAGATGCGGGATGGATTTCTCACCCGAAAATATTCAGTACCCTCATACAAGTAGCTTGAAACAAGTACGTTATACATCGCTTATTCTTTTCCTAATATAATTATGGCGCACACCGATGCCTCAAAGAAATTTACATTCAATTTTTTTATTGAAGCATTATTATTGATAGTGTTTATCAGGAAATTTATTAGTGATTTTGTCAAGTCTTTTTACATAGTTATCTCTGCTTGCCGCAGATGGTGTTAGAAATTGTATGCATGTCTTCTGTCTCATCGCCGCGATGAGATAGTGTACAAATATCTGGTACCGTTTGCTGACGAAACATTTCAAATATCGCAAAAATCACTACAAAAATGTGTAGAAAGTACTGCTCCATTTTCAAAAAAAAGTTGAATACTCTTGGAATGGCTCAAGATATTGTTTAACGATGGCGGCGATATGGCGGACAGGACAGCCTTAAGCTACACGAGGAGGTTTATGCAAACACACTACACTAGTGTCGTTCTACTCGTCTATAAGGTTAAAACATAAATGCGAGATTGTGAGAACTGGGCACCCGAAACGCAATAAAGTCTTTTTATTTTTCAGTGACCTGACGAATGCAAATGCACGCAACGCCGACCCACTCAGCAGATTGCTGCGCTGGACGAACACGTCGCTCGAATGCCCACAACGTAAGCTCGAGCTTTTTGAAACGTAAGCTGTAAAACTGCGATATGTATGCCGAGTGCGCACAGAGTACTTCATACTGCTGCTGCGAGACGGCGGCTTTCCAAAGAGAACCAAGGCAGTCAAGAGAATGGAAAACCAAGATTACAGCATGCAAGAAAAAAAAAGTGACAAGAGTGCTGAACACTGTAGAGACTGAAACAACGTATGCGATAAGATAACGGCGCAGCTGGCGCCTGCTATAAGCGTACATGTGGTCGTAAACCATTGTTTGCAAACCTGTATATATGAATGTCACACACACCTACACACTCATGCACTAGTATATTCACGCTAAAATAGCTTATCGTTTGGCCACAAACAATTGAAACAGTCACTGAAGTGACAAGGTGGAGAACTGAGCCATTTGGTTCATAATTAACGTGAAAACCAGCGATAAACACAACGTACAGAAGTGAAAGAGACATCGCAGGGGCTCCCGATGTCCTAGTTTCGTACTAAAGCCGGGTGTATGTGAAGTTAAGAGAAACTTCGATCGCTCTTCACAATAAATTGTGGTGCACAGTCGACGGCGAGTGGATTAGAATGGCGAATCGTTGCCGTTTCGTGGAGTTACGACCGCCGCTCAGGGAGTGGGAGATAGCGCGCGTCCGAAGAGCGTCTCTTGGAATTCTACGAGTAATTGAAGTTCAGGACCGAAAATAGACGGAGCGTATTGGCGCCGGACCGTCGGCGAGCGCTTGGGTTAAAATGGGGACTGCTTGACATAGAAATCATCTCGTGTGGAAGACAGAAAGGAATGGTCCGGAAAAACGGCCGTGAGATTTTACAATAAAGATTCAGCAGTGAAGGCAAGCTGTCTTTTACATTGTTTTCCAGATATGTCCGTAAGGAAGCCGCAGTTTCGACCGAAAAGCGAAGCATCAATTGTGATAGAAAATTAGTAGAGAGCTATACGGTGTAAGGATATTAGTTTTATCAGCTATATAAACTTTGACACATTCGCTTACTAACTGAATTAACAAGCATGGTGTCAGCGCGCACAAAAAACGTAAATAGATCCCATTCGAGGACTGCAGACAGCCGCTGTCAAAACGCTGGCGTGAGCAAGCGTGCTCCTTGTCTGCGTGATAATCAAGCCTCTTCCTGCATGGCTTGGTACGACGGCTACTGCCGAGAAAGGCTGGTTGTCTGAATGAGCGCTGCGAGTATTTTTTGAGCACCTTGAACGCTCAACTTCGAGATCTCCTTGTTCATCAAATCAATGTGCGTAGTTTGCTTAACTCAGCATTGTACTGGACCTTATATACAGGACTGGTTAAATATGAACACCTTCGTGTAACTCTGTGACAACCACCGGGTGCTTTCAAATTGTAATGTGTGGCCCGGTGGTCTCGGTAACTCTGCAAAAGCACCACCTATGCACTCTGCAAGTAACACCATGGACTATTCCAATGGATGCGTGATGATTCGAAATTCGGTGCCACTAATCAAAATGGTGCTGATGAAGTCGCTCGATCTGTAACTGGCAGAACGAATGGTTTCGCCAGATCTGTCGAAACTCAGCCGCCATAGTGCTGAGAATTCGACCTGTGACTTGAGCAGCAAAAAGTCAGTGGTTCAGCCACCGTAGCAGGTGTACGGGTTGCGTGCAAAAACATATCGAATATTTCCGTCACAAGAACTTGACATGGAATTGCTCAATGTTTAACGATGACACTATTATGACAGTACTTGACTAACGTAATGGGTATTTGTCCTTTTCTACATGCCCATATCTCTTCGTCTTTTCATCGCATGGGCGTGGCAGGTGCCATACTTACAAGAACAAGCACCGATTGCCATGTGACCTTTCGGTACCATATTCCCCTTCCTCGTCCTATATTACAAGTGAGTGTTTTGGACGCACGAGTCAAGCAAATCGCCAACTTCGCTACCACCACCGATTTCGATGTGTACGCGCATTCCACAATGACTGCGATGTCTGGTAAAGTGCACGAGCTTCCTTTCTCTGCATTTCTTAGTGTATCGGTATCCATCGTGGCCATAGAGTTGACACGCAGCTGTGACATTTGTTCTGTGAAGATCTATGCGCGAGCTTCAACAAAGCTAAACTTGTTTGGGCTATGAAGTGCGATTTCACCAAGCGTTATGCGGCTTCTGCTCTGCGTCCTCAACATTAATGATTCAGAGCCGTAGAGGTGACACACTGCTGAACGTAGCTGTACGCATGCAGCACGTGTTGACAGAACAGAAAAACAAAATTACATTTTCGGCTTTTAGGTGCCAAAATCATGATATCATTATGAATCACACCATAGAGAGGGCACTCCGGAATTATTTAGACCATATGGGGTTCTTTAGATTGAACAGAAATTTAAGTGCGTCTCTGCAATTTTCACCCAACGAAACGTGGCCACCGCGGCCGGGATCGAACTCGCGACCTCGAGGTTAGCAGCCCAACGCCATAGCCACTAAACTACCGTGACGGGTAACGGAACAGAAAGCGATGTCACGGTGAGGTGACGCAGCAGCGACCCACCCACCCCCTCTTTACCCTAACCTAAAGTAAATGGCTACTGGCCGAGTTTTCTGACCAGCTGGCGAACGGTCTGGAAAGCCATCTGCAGCCGCTAAAGCCTTCTACAGCTGCTGCAGAGACAAAGAATTGGGGTGGGGGAAAATGCGTCCGCGGGCGCTTAAAGGGGAGGCGGGCGAACAGGGAGTCGGGAAAAAAAGTTTCGGGGTAGAAGTGCTTGCAGAGTGCCGGCCTGCTGTGTTGATAACAGAACTGGGACGAAGGAATGTCGTCGCAGCAAAAGCTGTGGCCGGAGCATCTAGGCAGGCAACCCATCGTACCCAGGCATTGCAGGCAAGGCCGCGTGCAGGCTTCCAAACCGCCGTGTGAAAGCACGTTTAATGGCCTTTCCATTCTCTCCTCTGGCTTCGTTCCCAACAGACAGCGCGCGAACGCCGTCCACAAAGGCCGACACCGCTCGTCTCCACTTGGCCGCTCTCAAAATTCATCTTCATATCTCTCGCTAACCGCTTTTTAAAAGCGGGGACCTAGTTTAATCTTGGTCCTCACCGCTCTGCGCAAAAATTTACGGCTCTGCGAGGCAATAAACGTGCCGCCAAAGCGCGCGTCCACGTGCTACGTGAGCGCGGATTTCGATATATGTGATAATAAACGCGGGGTAAAAATTCGGTCGTGTCCCACTGCGTTTCGTACAGGCCTCGCTGCGCTCCTTAACATACCGAGAGGTTATCGCGAAATGCCTGCCTGCGGTCAAGCGGGCCGAGTTTTTAAATGGAGAATCCCTCTGCTCATGTCGGGCGCATTGAAGATGGCCTTCCGTCGCTAGCCTTTTGTGCACTCTATTCGAGTACTCTCGTACTTTATTTCGCCAGGACAGGGGCTTGTTGTCGCGGTACTGAAGGGTATTTACGAGCGCATGAAACTTCGTTAAAAAACTAGAATTCGGAGGGGGCAATCCAAACGGGCGAACACTAATATGTAAGAAATCGCTGGCGTGGCCTAATATGTAGTAAATACCAGCGTGGCTTTCTTTCCCTTTGGAGCAGTGTTTATTACACTGTAAACGTGAATGATACTAAATTTATTGTAACAAAACAAAAATACGCAGATACAGCGCACATAGTATTCCAATTTTAGTGATCTTGTAGCTAGATTTAGCGACTCTTTGATGGGTTCAGCGAGAAATGTTTGTCCTTAGTGACCGACGACCTTTTTTAACGACAAGAGAGAAAACGTGGCGTTTTAGCAGCTTCGAGGTTAAGAAAGTTATTACGAAAATGGCTTTTTAAAATACTATTAATTATTTAAAAGCTACAAAAAGGAGGTCTCAATTGCTGGCACGGCGGGTGGGCTGTGTGACTTCAATAAGGTAGCCTTGGTCTGCGCTCGCGGAGTTCTTGTGCTGTGGTTAATTGCACCTAAGGAAACATGCTTCATTTGCTCACAAAACACTTTTTTCTTTATAAAGCCTCCTAGAATAGGTCCTTGACGCTGTGCGAGCTGCAATTTAACTAAGTACATTCGATTAGTGGACGTCCGGAAGCGTAACAGTAAATTGAATTACCAAGACCTCCTGCAATAAAATTTAAGCTTATGCTTAGAATGAAACATGTGGTTAATATAACATATCAACATACGAAGGGATGTGTTTCGGAGCGACTGGGCTTGTTCACGCGAATATGAAAGTACCGCCTGCGTTTCTCACGGATTTTGTACAGATATATACTGCACGGAGCTTTCAGGTGAATCAAAGGGCGATGACGTAGTATTTGACCTGTACAAAGGTCATGTAATTATTATTTCCGTGTAAGCAACAAGGTCAAGATTGTGTCGCATAGTTTCATTTTCTTTTAGTAGCTTCGGAAGTTAGGAAATTTGCTATTATAATGTCGACCAAGCATGTCTTTCTGCTAGAAAATTCAGGTGACCCGTGTTCTTTTGAACGAGGCTGGATTTGTAATCCTAACTTCTTAAGATAAGCGCAGGATTTCAGCTGCCATCATGCACTGTTTTTTTAATACATTAGTAAAGGAAACGTTCTCTACCATCTGGTCCTAAATTTACTGTTTATTCATATACCTTCACGGAAACTAGACAAACGTGAAACGTTTCGCTATATGCGATACGCCATATTAGCCTATATTACCGTACTTCAATAGCACCTGCTATTATGCAAAATTCACTCGACTGTTTTAGCGACACCTCTAGCGACTTTGGAGCAGGAGTAACGAAAATTTAGCGGCTTCTTTGTCTCAGTTTGGCGGCCGGCTCGAAAACCGTTGGCAACACTGAGCCCACATGTGAGGACCGTTGAGAAGCTTCTTAAGTGAAGCGGTGAACGAGAAGAAGGGGGAACCGTAGGGCTCGAATTCTGTTAGTCATAGCCATATGAAGCCTGCCGATAATGAAGCCACGCAAAGCATAGGAGAAGTTACTTGTAGTTTTATTTGAAGTGTAGAAATAATAAGCTGAAGGCAAATAAATGTGGTGAATTTATTACGATGCAAGTAAATTTGAAGGGTGCAATAGTGTCGCATACGTGCGTACGTATGTACGCATGATAGTGCAACTAGTCAGTTGCCCTTCACTGCTCGAAAAGGCAGGACGTGTGTTGAATGAACTCCTGAACAGTGCTTTGCAGTGTGGTGATCGCTATTTAAATCAAGGATCCTGGACCTCAAATGCATTTGTCTCACATTTACCGCTAAATCGTCACTCAAATATTCATAATTCTTTTCTGTAATTTTTTTTCGTCCAACAACATCTTTGCATCACTTGCGCCAGAGACATCGTTAATAGCTTTGCACGTGGTCTTGTATTTCCCCTGATGGGTGTGGCAGCAATTTGTAATAAGCAATACACAAACGCATATAATACAAACATTTATTTATCTGTACGTAATTCAATGAATGTATCATATTGATGAATCAGTGCACTTAACAAAACATTCGGTGGAAACAATTAAGACTGCTTACGTGTGGGAATCCGAAAGCATTGTATAGTTGCTTTGGTGAAATGTTTTCGCTTAGGTCTTGATCCGCGTGTCGTCGTACACGTTGTAAACTTGCACGGCATTCCTTCTGAGACATGATGGCGGTCAGGCACTTGAGGCCATTATAAAAATAATCAGTTTTGCTTGAGGTTTCCAAAGTAGCTATTTAGTAAATTTTCTACGACTGCCAGCCATTTTGGAGCATAATCTTTCTCGCATGGAGATAGATAAAAATAAAAAGAGCAATGAAGTCATCCAGAAGTGCGCCCGACTGAAGACCTTACATTGCGAAAAAGAAACAAAAAATAACACGTAGAAAAGGAAGAAGGCACGGCAAAATTAAAAGGGCACAATTTTTCCGAGATATTCATCATGTTTACATATCACATAACTTGCAAAACCAATTTTGCCTTTACTTTGAAGCGTAAAGTTATATATAATTAAATTGCTTTAAATGGTGCAGAGCGGGTTATGCTGGCGCGGGAATAATTTAGACTGGTTAAGGTTTTTTTTTTTTTAATGTCCACTCATAACAGGGTGCATGAACCTTTTTGCTTACCGCGCCCCTATCGGAATGCGGCCAATTGCGTCACCCGTTACCACGAGAGGGCATTCAATCACTGCATTTATAACTGTGAGTAAATGTACTGTGCAGTGCGACTGCCTCCAGTGTCTGAATTACTATTGATGACTACTAAATATGAGCAAACAACAAAGCATATCTTTTCAGTTACTTGGTAATTTCATGTTTAATTTTCATCAGGGATGAAATGCTGATATCGTTGACGGAGGATATTCTTTTTTTCTTGGGTGAGCAGTGTTACTTCTGTCTTGAGGTTTCTTGCCGCACTGCAGTGAGAATTTCATTTCCACCCATCAGCCTCCTGCTTTCAGCTATCTCATATCAAGCACTCCCGTATGGCTTGCTTCTTTGCATTACATGTATGTCATTTCGCGTAAGGTAGTCTTAGTCGGAGGAGCATTCTATAGAGCAGGGATTCACATCAACTATCTATCAAGGTACGAAATCGAACTCGCGTCACCAATGGAACGCATTTTAACCACTCTTCTTGTTTAGTTAAAATTCTAAAATAGAAATACCACGATGGGTCTCGATAATGTTCGCTGGGCGTGCAGCTCCTGCGCCCGCCCACCCACAACCTCAAATAAAACAGTCTTACACTTTACACCTATTCCTCATGCATTCATTTCCTTCCCAGTAGAAAATTTATTGTACCTATTTTAGACTTCCATGCGTTTTCTCCAATGTGTGTACGAAAACGTTTCAAACATTTTTTCGAATTTCGAATTGCGTTCACCCGCACGGATAATGCGGAAAACAGGCGCATGACAATGTATGCGGACTCCTTTTCAGTTCGATCACGTCTCGCCCACGGGACCCTTTTCATTCACCTGCACTTGAGTATTTCGCAAAGCAAAGCGCGCGTGATATATTTGAAATTCAGTTGCCCAAGGCTGCCCATAAAACATTCACGACAATCCGCGCGCCACGTCAGTACGCAGGAGACGCGTATTGCGTCTGATTGGTTTTGTATTTATAAATTTTCTTTAACATTTGTTCATGCCACGAGCCTGCAACTTTTTTCTTTTTATCTTGGTGCAAGTAGCGATGGGATGAAGAACTCCGCCAGCACCCTGATTTCTTTCTCAAAATTCAATAATGCACATGCCTCTCGACTGAGTTATCCGAGTTTTACGGAGAAGCTCGTTTCCGTGTTGAGGCTGCCGAACGTGAGACGCCTACGAGTCACGTATGTCGAAGTACACAGCAGGTGAACGTTCTTCGCAATTAAAATAAACAGTGTCTAACAGAGAGCCCTTGAGCGTTTTTCATAGGTTATTGGTTTGCAGTTCATTTATTAAGCGTTACAAGCCAAGCATACATGGATTATGTAGATCGCACGTATTCTTGATGTGATCAGCGTTGTTCATATGAGAATATATTAATGAGTTCTCTGGGAGCAGCGAAATCTTGTTCTTGGTTTACTGGTTTTCAATGTCGTGCAGTTTCTAGCATTGCTATCGCAATGCTAGAAACGGGTACGGGTAAATTATACGGGAAAATTTATACGGGCAACTTATACAAACTGGTAAATTTATACGGGCAGTCGAGGCCCATTCGTGCAGTCGCCATTAGTGCCACTACCGTGGTGCTCTGTCCTGGTATCGACGGTGCATGTGGTACATTTGCGTGTATTGTTATTATGCTTTAAGACTTAAGTGCGTTTGGCTGCAAAAAATGTCGAAGTCAAGAGTTACTTTCTTAAGAAAACGTCGTTTTATGCATTTAAGCACGAAAGTAACTGGAAAGCCAATGCATTTCACCGCAAAGTTTGGGAATGAATATCTCGAAACTGGTGTCATCCTGAGAATTCATTCCACGTGAATTCGCCTTGGGAACCGCACGGCTAGAGTTGTGCTATCTGCCACAGGCAACCTTTACAATTTTTTTAAGTGTTCACTGAAACATCCGGTATAGCGGCCCCTTACACAAATACTTCTGGCCTAATAATCCCAGGAACTACACTACAGCGTACACCATACGTGAGGGATGTTAAAATGAATGAATTATTCAATAAATAAATAATAAATAAATAAATAAATAAATAAATAAATAAATAAATAAATAAATAAATAAATAAATAAATAAATAAATAAATAAATAAATAAATAATGAATCAATGCTTGGCAAGAGAAAAAAGTCTGACAAGAGCACTTGCTGAAAGGAGAAAAAAGAAGACAACTAGCTTTCGCTTCCGGGGATATCAAGAAGCTGGTGCACGACAGAAATGAAAGCGCTCGATCATGAACTTTTTAGACTTCGGTTTTCTATAGACGTTTTGTCGTTTCACTCGATGCCTGCGTACAAGAAAAAATAAAGAAAAATATTGCTCTTCATTTTGCTGACGGTACCCTCATACAAATAAAACGACCTGTATCCAAGAGATCCGACTGGCAATTTTAAGATCGCTAAGACGATGTTTCGGGATGAGCGCTAAAAACACACACACACACACACACACACACACACACACACACACACACACACACACACACACATATATATATATATATATATATATATATATATATATATATATATATATATATATATATATATATATATATATATGTATATATATAAAGCGAAAGGCGGTTCAAGCGGACGCATCAAAGCTCTTTGGGATCCCTTGTTCGGGAGATCGCCAGAGTGAACGCGAGTTACACGCTAAGAGCTTGGACACCGGCTGATTGCCGTTCGTGGTGCCCTGTCATTTCTTTCTTTATTTTTCTTATTTTTTTCCTTTTCTTTAATTTTTCGATTTCTAAGTGTAAATGAGGAACGCAAAGAAGGAATGGAAACATGACGTCCAATAAAGCATCGACGTACTGCCCCTGGAAAATAGTCATCAGCGCTTTGGGTACCTGTTATTTCCCGTGTCTTATCTCACTCCTACGTCTCTCCCTTTCTTTCTAACTGCCTTTCTTTCACTGCCTATAGAACTATACTCTGTCCCAATGCTGTCGTCCACTTGAGCGACAACTGCTGGCCAGTTATTTCCGATGCGGCATGAGCGCAATATGACGAGATGCTCCCGCTAGAAAGCATTTAATACGTTTACCGCTCGGTAGGCGATCTCTTCTCGCAAATCAGACGGCACAGCCGGGACATTCAAAAGCCTAAAATGTCACACTCTACACTCCTCCTTCATTTTAGACTGCGCTATGCTGGACTTACACAGCGCGAATATGATTATTATATTACACTCCACACTTGACTTCCTTGTTGTTGCTGGGTAAGTCTGTTGAGAGCGTGAATGTATGGTCCAAGTTTCCAGCCATTCTTTGGCTTGTTTTAAATTTGTTGAGCCCTTTCCCTGACGTCGTTGACGTGATCTCCTAATAATAACAAAAAAAAGTGATTCGAGGTCTGGGGATGTAGTCGCGGTAGTTTAGAGCTGATGAGAGTTTGCTCAAGACGAAGGCTTCACAGTGTTCACCCAGCTCGGAATCGCGTCGAAGAGAGCCAGAGAGTGGCAGTGTGTTCGCAGATGGTCTTTGCGCTGTGCTTGCCTTGGTTTTTTAACACCCACAATTTGAAGAGTCAGGGTACGAGGGGTAAAAGGGGCGTGGAGGAGAGGTGGCTGTAGAAACAGTTTGTACTCATATTGGCAGCGCAAAATTAGAGACGCACACAAAAAGACGAGTCGACATCCGTCGACATCTAATAAAGACAAGACGAGGTCTTCTTGGGTGCATTAATATAGCATGTGGTTTGGTGTTCAAACTGCACTACATTCGGGATCAGCTAACATTTATATACTGCCCTACTTCTGGGACTGGTGAATATATGTTGTTGAATAAAGCCCCACTTATGGTTCCAACTTTAGGCGCACGCAGTTTTAACGAGCGCATCTGGGTTTTATCTCGGCCCTTATTGCTCTAAATACGCTCTACTAGTGCTCCGCACATAGCTCTATGCTAACTTCGTATTGACGTTCCTTTCGTTTACCTACCTGCACTAGAAGGCTTCAAACCGTCTAATACGAAATTGGGCAGATGCCCATGCAGTTCCCACGAACCCCAAATCTATCTGAAGTCTCCAAATAAGATTTTGTCTTCGAAAAGATAGAAGCGATATAGGGGGTTTTCCAACTCTGGCCAGCATCGGAGACAGCATACGTGGACTACTAGGCCAAGTAAGGGAACGCGTTCCGAACCGTCTGGATGGCGTATGAAAGACGCTTCTGCGACGTGACGCCACCTCGCGGTGACAAGAGACAGTTGAGAAAAGCACAAATTATTTCTGTATCTTAGGTCTCTGCGCCTGCGAACCCATCAGAAACACGATGTGACTTACATTAAGGGCATAGGAAAGCGTGTCTCCGTTTTCTTGTGCGCAGACGACATTTCCGTCGAGTTTCCAAGCGTACTGCTCAGCCGCCATCTTGTTTTGGCAGGAAAGTAACCTGCATCGTTTTTTACTTCGATGCTGTCTTCACGAAGCTGTCTAACTTGACGTCTTCGTGAGAATTCGAACGAGGCTTAAGATGACAGCTGTCCTCTTAGCCGTCTACTTTGCCGTCTAAGGCGAGTATTGGAAGACAGCCGTAGAAGTGACGTTTGCTGGAGCGCTACAGCCCTCTCTTCTGCCTTTGACCGCTCTGTAGAGAAATGCTTATTTTAGTAACAGGCGTCGGTTTTCTTGAAAACGTGGTGTCCGCCGATAAAGAAGGACAAAAAAGAACAAAAATTAAAAAAAAACTTCACTGCTAACCCGCAGATTTCATCTAAAGCAAGACATCTTGTTCCGGCCTCCTAAACTGAGACGTGCTACAGAAAGTAACAATACTCCACTTGAGCGCTGAAAGCCGGCTTAATTTTTTTTCGTTATCGGGTAGCACGTACTGCTTCTTGCTAATATACCGAGGGCTTCATGGAATCCGCTTGTTTTCACTGGGAATGCGGACACACGAGTGGCGGCTTTCCCTTTATGTAGTCACCGATTTGCGGTAGGAAATGAAACCGTAATGATATCAGCGAGTTCACCCTACTGTAAGTAGTTGAACAAACACACTGTCAAACGAACTGAAAAACAATATGCATCATGTGCTAACATGTACTAACAGATACATCAGAAGGAACGCGAAATAAACGCACTCACTCATGAGCGCTAATGTTTGCGCAAACTAATATCTATAAGTAGAGTTTTTTTTCCCCAGAACAGTGACAGAATTAAATTCGTTAGCACGGGAGATTTTGGCTTCCATGCAGGAAAAAGTTCAAGTTTATGTTTCGTGTTATAGTGCATTGTACTTGTTTTATGTTGTCATTGATTCAGCGCTTTCTTTTTTCATAACTTCGCCGCAAAGCGTAAGAATTATTTCTTTGGTGTTTTGTGTTAAGTGCATTGTACTGCATTTAAGTTTTCATCAATTTAGTGGTTTCCTTTTTGATGATTTCACAGAAAAGCTTTAGAATTATTTCTTTCATGTTTTATTGTTTATTGTACTGTTTTCTTTTGTTTTTTATGTTATTGATTTAGTGCTTGTTTTTCCCCTCCTGCTTGCGCCAGAGTGTGGCGCCGCAGTATGCCTAAATAAAATTTTTAAAAAGAAACCTGAGCGCACGAATCCCTCTAGCTTCGGTTTGCTTTACTGACAGTGGCTTATCTGCTGTTTGAAGCAAGAAGACATGTCGTTCGTTCACGATATCATTTATTACGTTATTCCAACTTGAATTTATCAGCCGCTGCCATCACATATATATCCACACTCTTTGACAGCACGTTTGCATGCTAACTTTTTAGACATAGTATATATATATATATATATATATATATATATATGCGTTTACAATTTTATTTCCTCGCCGCCCGTAGGAAGAAACTTCTTAAAGCCCACCAAAAAGAGCGATGTGCTATGCGGATGAGCTTCACACGTTTCTACAAACTCGTAGCATGGAATTTCGATCGCCAGTAGAAAGCATCAAACAACATGCAGTCAAGAGACAAGTGTGATATGATCGCCCGGGAACCCAGGAAAGTTAAGCGTCTGATTTTTTCCATACCGACATTTAGACCAAAAAGCGCATGTTTAGGCGTCGTATTTCTGCTACAGCAACGACCGTCGAACGGTGCGCGATTTTAGAGGTTTTACAGGCGACAAGATTTATTCCGACAAGTGAACATCAAGTATATAAGGCGTGTGCCCAGATTCTAGGTATGCGTGTCTGAGTTGCTCATAAATTTATACGTCTACGCAAAATGAGCACATAGTGAAATCATCGAAAAAATTGTGGAGTTTATACATGGCGCTTGCGGTCATGTAATTGAATTTTATTGAGTTTCCAGCTACATCGGCCTGTTCGGAATCAGTGCACCGGACAAAATGGCGGAGCATGCTTAAAAGCATAAAGAGAGGTAGAGCTTCCGCGGCTCGCTGTAATAGAAAAATTCAAGGACAATCTCTGCGGAAAGATAATTTGCAGCATGACTTGATAACAAGCTAAAAGAGCCATTTTCTGTACCGTAAATCCTAAATTAAACTTCCATATATATATATTTCAAGTTGCCACGGCATGTGTAAACTTTTTTCACTGCCTTTGCATTGTTGTAGAATACACTAATTACTTCCTAAATATAATCGCGCAATCCCGAAATTGTGCATGTAAAGTGCCTAGGACAAATAAGCAGTGTATACGTATCGTTGTACTACCCTTTTATGCCCAGAAATAGCGGCGGTAGCGTGAAAAACAAAAGCGCTGAATAGCAAACCATTGTCACTTGGCACAGCAATCAGACCACGGCCTGTTACAGGCATTAAAAAGAAAGCCGTTATTATCATGGACAACTTGTTTTTAGTACTAAAATATGCTCAGAGTTAGCGACCTGCTTATGTACAGTGACGTACGTTTTTTGTTGCTGTTGTCGCAGCAGCACTTCTTTTTTGTTATTTGTTTATTCTTTCTCTGCCATTTTCTGCTTTATCCTTTCTTTCCGCACTCCCAAGTATGCGCTAGGGCTTGTTTCTGCTACACTGTCCGTTTAGGTTGACAATGTTCAATCTTATCAAATATTGGACAAATCCCAATTTTTCACCATTAGTGACGTGAAGTAATTGGAAGCAAGCTGCTTCCAGCCTCTAGAGTTAGACTCTCGTTTACTTACCTGCCTAGTAGAAAGCAGCGACTACCAGTTTGCAAGTGGTTCGAGCAACAGTGCGAGCTGACCTAGACCCACGTTTTCGATATTCTTGCGCTGGCAATCCTCTGCAGTTTCCGTGGGCGCCGATGCATTCCCGACTCGCCCATTTGCCTGCGCACGGAGCGCAAGCCCTTCTCGTGCCAATGGCGCGAAAGTGCGAAAAAACTTCGCTGTTTGTAAAATGCCTACTTCTTCTCAAAAGCCCGCTTCTCAAACCTCTCTTCTTCTTTTTTTTAGTTTCGTCGCTTCCGTCCTTTGCTTTCGTTTCTCCTGCCATTATTTACTTCTCTTGGGCCTTCCTAAAGGAAAAGTATGTCAAGGGGAAGCTCTTGGATAAAAGCAGACAGCGCCTCCTTTTAGCTTCACGCAAGAGCAGCCTTCTTCCGCGCCGGCTCCAGCCGAACTTATGGGCTGTTGGCAGTCAACGCAGCGCGACACCCCCTGTAAAGCTGCTAGCTATAAGGCCAGCTTATGTGGGACATTTAAACGGGGGAAGTGAAATGCGTCGCTAGAAGGCGGTGCAAGGGAAAGCACATGCCGTTTTCTCTCCGAAGCTAACGTGGTGAAATGGTTCGGGCCGAAATTGGCGATGGGCTTCCTTTACACTTTAGCACACCAGCTATTGCTTTGTCTTCGTCTTTTATTCGTCTAGTTCCTTCTGCGAAACCTTAAATTTTCATGTTTTCTTTTCATTTCTGTTTCTTTTTTTATTCTTCAAGCCTGCTAAAATTTCTCCGAGTAAAGGCCTGCGTTGTCATTCGGTCAGTTCTTGAACACCTGCTGCGTTTTTGAAAGCTTGAATTGCTTCGAATGACAAAGAGGAACGCAATAGGAAATGGTTTTCGTCGCATCTGAGATCGCGAGAGGCGAAGTAACGCGAGGGAACAACGGTTTCTTGTAATGATGTTTCTCACAGCTTTCCACGTCATTTTAACCCTGTAATGTTCAAGCACATTTCCCCAACCTTGTAAGTCAGAACTTTTTCACCGTTATTTCAGGCCATCAAGATTACATTTCTACTGAAAAAAGTCAAATGCTGTTTCAGCAAAATCCTAATTAGTATAATAATTATTCATTTAGTAATTGATTTGCCAAACTATCCACAACTGAAAACTCTTCCAGCGTAATGAACGCTATATACTCGTATGGCTTATGTGTTACGTGTCCCACACTTTAATCACAATTCTTGGGTATTGAACACAGCGTAGCATAAATGACTCACTATTCATTACAGGGTTAATTATCAGAGCGAGTATTGAATGTGATCAAACGTGTTAAAATAGAAGAGGAAAACTCTCTAATACAGAGAAAACGTATTGTACTTAATTTTAGTCGTTAGGTTTCATAATCTAGGGGCGACGACGACAGATGTATATTATTCCAGCTTAATGCTTTGCGATGCCATTGCAAGACTATGACAACAAGGGTAAGCAGCTCAGTTTGCAGTTATTCATGTGTGCACTCTTATGGATGGTTGCTATATTGAGGGGCCTTGCTTACATAGGTGATTATGGGATAGGAGATTCACGGTAGTTGCAGGTGGACTTAAACACATGAGTGACAAAAACTGCAGTACAAATAATACTGATGGTGAAGCTTGAGTGGCATTGAGCACATAACACCAAAAAGTACGTTTAAAAACAAAAGCCAAGTATTTTTCTCGGAAACTCATATATACCCTATCATCATTTTCGTTATCAGGCTTGCCTTCAGATACATTCACTGTCCTTGTCAGCGCGTTGAGCCCGAGCGTTGAGTAATATGCTGGTGCATACGCACTTTTCAGATTCAGTCCTAAACTGGATGGAGAGGATATAGCTTGCTTAATCAGCCATGTGGTGACGCATGACTTGTGTAACTAGCAAGTGGTTTTCTTTGTATCCTGAAGCATACACGCCCGATTTAAAAAAAAAAAAAACTTGCTTAAACTTATTCTCATCCAAAACAGCCCTATCCGTTTCACTATGTCACGTTTCACGTCTCGCTATCCGTTTCAGCATTACTGCAAGTTGGCATTCGAGAGAAGTCTCTGAGTAAGAAGCCTCGGAACAACATTGTGCAGCTTATGATATTGCTGAAGCGCGCTTTGAGCTCTCTTCAAAGCTCAAGAAATATCTAGGGTCGAGATCACCTCCGTTTCAAATGAGTCGAGCTATGGATCTGCACTTTCCCGCTGTATACGCTAAATGAACCAGGTGCTTGCTCTTTTGTGGAGAGCTCTCCATTCAAGTAGCCCTCGGCTCTGATGCTGTAGCAAGAGGCTTCCGTTCGAATGCGCAAAGCAACCATCCATGACATCAAACGCCTTTGCAGTTGGTTTTCGCCATTCATTTTGATGCTCAAAAAAGGTCAGTTGTACGTTTATTCGTTCAGTCCAGTGGGACGAAGAAAAGCGGCAGCGATGAAGACAGCCACTCCAAAACATTCCTATAATATAAAAGGTGCAACGTTATGGCAGCTTACGTTCTAGTTGGCCTCATTTAACAGTGGAGCTGTTTAAGCCGGCCGCTAGTCCAATAGTCGTCCATAAAATATGTGGGCCGATCCTGGCGGTTGTGCAGAAAGGTTCCAAGCGCAATGGCACATACCCCTGTGAACTAGCGAAGCTGAGCCTGGCTAAGTCTAGATAAGCATGGTTGGGACTACCTAAGCTTAATCAGTCATCGATATCCAGTCGATAGCCAATCAATAGCTAATCGATAATCAATCAATAAATTACGAAAAATACTGGGGATGACTTGGTAGGTGCTTAGCCTAGCCCAAATACGTAGCCAATACCTTGCAATGCGATTGCCTTAATCGATAGCTAATCCACAGCTAATCGATAATCGATGAATAAGCAATAAAATCCGGAAAATATACTGGGAATGACTTGGTAGTGCTTAGCCTAGCCCAAAAGCCAGGACTAGCTAGGTGCCCATCAGCTTCGCTAGCATTGCGCCTCCCGTGCAAGCTACGCAAAATTTTTTCATTAATTAATTTACCCAGTTTGTCATTTCACGCCTTAGATATTGCGCATACTCATCTGTGGAGTGAATATGCGCTGTCAAGGCGTTAAGTGTAGTTGTAAGCGTTGTCGCAATATTATTGCCTCAATAAATTAATCTCATCGTAATATTAGTGTTAATGAAATGGTGTGC
Organism: Dermacentor silvarum; assembly: GCF_013339745.2. Lineage (NCBI taxonomy): Eukaryota > Metazoa > Arthropoda > Arachnida > Ixodida > Ixodidae > Dermacentor > Dermacentor silvarum. Next base: position 139,594,286 of record NC_051159.1, on the reverse strand, counting down.
GTGCGTGCGTGCGTGTGTGTGTGTGTGTGTGTGTGTGTGTGTGTGTGTGTGTGTGTGTGTGTGTGTGTGTGTGTGTGTGTGTGTGTGTGTGTGTGTGTGTCAATACGCGATACAAAACGATACTGCTAAAACGCGCTCTTTTTCGAAAGATATTGTATATTTTCTTATGCGTCACTTGTGTTCCTTATGTGTCAGAAAGTATTTCCTAACCTTGCATATTTAGTGCACCACATGTCGAACAGTGGTACGTCCTTCTTGGCATCACTATTTGCGATGACGCTTAGGAATACTGATCAAGGGGGCGATAATAATTACCAATCGAGGGGGCAATAATTACATCGACGGTTAAGTATTTGTTTGTGGCGAGACAGACGGCGGTGATAGTGAAATCCGGAGCATTTAGTGCTTTTCCGGAATTCTGGGTACAAAAAGTAGAGTGTTTGTTTCCCTTGGGTGGTATAGCGGGTGGGCAGGGAGTGGCGGCTTATTTTTGCTCAGGCAAAACAAGGAATGTGTTCGAGAAATTTGCGGTCTGTGGCTTATGGAACACTGCTGTGAAACACAAAATTAGAGAGACAATAAACCGGCTAGCATATTCCATGTAAAAAGAGGAAGATATACGCAATAAAGGCAAAGACAACTCAAGTTCGACAGTGCGATACCTAAACCAGATGCGCGCACAGATTATGACAATTGTTGTCTCGAAGTGCAATGTTATGATGAAAAAAATGTGGTTGATCCCTCTTATATAGGAATCGGTATAGAACACGAAAGTGAAACGTGTCTTCACAGAAGTAGTGTAATGTTTATTGCACATTGATATATAATGTCTATTGGTGTTTTGTGGCTAAAGCGCCCTTAGGCGTTTATGCACCCACGCTGACGCCTGGTGGCACGTCTCCTCCATCACGACTACCAACGTCGATGACCATGAGCAACCGTCGTGCATATGGAAGCTGCACTACGCTGCACACGCTAGCACAACGCGAAAGACGAAGCACGTAACTGACACACTAATACAACGCGCAAGACAAAGCACGTAACTGAATCGTCACCGAGTCAAATCAGCGCGTACAGCGCGTCGTAATTGCAGCCTCCGCTATCAACTTCAGAAACATTTTCAGAGCTAATTGCGGAGGCCACGCTCCGCTGTGCTGAGTACGGTGAACGCCACCTAGTAGTGCTTCTGCGAGAACGCGTTGGTAGTGCTTCTTGATGCCAGCGTCCCTTCGAATGCTGGCATCGAGGCGTCGTAGTGCTGAGACCACCGAAGCGTTCACTGTCGGTGCGCGTTAGTGTCATAATGCAGTACTTCTCTTTTCTGCTCGTAGGCGGCGGCACCGCCCCGAGCAAGAGCGCGGGTACACGGAGGAGTGTTAGATATATAAGGCGCGTCTGTGTAGCTCTCTGCAAATGCGTTTGTGGCGCAATGGGTTAAACGCTCGGCGATCTATCGTCGCTGACCGAGAGGTCGTGGGTTCGATTTCCAAATTTTGCATGTTTGTGGAACTTTTTCTTCTGGTTTCTTTCTTTGTATTATGTTCGTGTATGTTCGTGTGACGTATTTCCGTGACGGAAATACGTCAGTGAAGTCTTGGTGGACCCCGGCATAAAACACTTTCGTGTTAAAATAGGTTATATAGGAGTATCTACTTGGGAAATTTATCTTGTGCGCTCACATCCTGACACACTTATGCATGTACGCCCGCGTACCGGCGTGCATGTAACAGCCCTACGCCATAATCCTGTTATGGTGACGTCAAGTCAAGCGTCGTCAAGTCTCTACAAACGGCCACACACAACCTCAGCTACGCACGCTTGCTCTGGGTGCCTTCAACTGAATTTACTCTTTCCGGAGCCTGCCAAATCTGCCTTCAACCTCGCCACTTTCTTCTTGCTCAGAATCCCTCAGAATCCCTGCGCCACAGGGAACAGTTCACTTTTCTTTTTCTTTATCTGTCTCTGTGTTATAAAAATGAGACCACGAGGGAAGCGGTCGCATCACGCAGAAGGAAGCACGTTCGATGGCGTACAAGGATAGCCCACCCCCTGTCCCCAATCCCCGATATGGGGAAGAGGGAGGAGGTTTAGAATAGGGGAGGAGCGACAGTAAAGGCGACTGCGGGAAGCCGGATAACCCCCCGGGGATTATCTTGCGCATTGATATATGGCTTCGAAGCTAGGCGAGTAAGGCTGGGGGCGAACCTGCCGCGTAGGAGGGAGGCTTAAGCCGCGTCGCTGCCCTGGCAACCACGGCGCCGTTGTCCGCGTCTCCAGTGGTGGTTCGGCGGATCGCGAAACCCGCTTGTCCAAGCAGCGCAGCTCGGCGGTTGTTTTTCGTAGATGTTGCACGACCCGGTACACGGGAAGGAGAATGATATGCAGTAAAAGATAGGAGGTTATTTGGGTGGTGCGTTGCTGCTGGGGCGAAGAGGATGCTTTGCATCAACAGCGGGGAAAAACACTGTGTTTTGCGCGGCAAAGAAATTTTAGAGCCCGTGTGTACTGAGGGGTGGTGGGACGGCGCGCAAGAGCACCGAGAACTTTTGTTTGCTAACGCTGCTGAAAGGCTCAGGCGCAGGCGTACTCCCCGGTGTGCGTCGCGATAGAGGGGATATTCTTAGAATGCGCGCCGAGATTATACTCCGTTATCCTTGAAATTTGTTTCTCCGAATGGAAAGAAGCACTGAAATGGAATGTTGAACGCTTTCTGTATGGATTATATAGTTTATATATACGGGCATGCGAGCCGTTTAAGCTTGGCATATCGTGACAATCGATATAAGGTGGAAAACAAGTACTTCTCGGTTAGAAAATATTTGCATCTTTGTTCCAAACAGCGGAGCTGGCATTATATTTCTATGCGTTCTTTAGAAGGGTCTTGTACTGACGAACATTTCTGAGACGCATGTCTTATAGGCAACAATTCTGTAAAATACATGGCGTGATTACCTTATAGCAAGGAATATGGAAACAAATAAAATAAAATACATATATTACAATAGTGGCTATGCGAAAGCCCATAGGCACTGTTGTGAAATATTCAAATGTCCTGGGAACCTACGTGCTCTGCAGTAAGCTAGTCGAATTGCACCAGAATGTCCCCGTGGGTCTTTAGTATCTATAACCACGAGTCATTTTCGATAACTAATTTTGTTCATGAAATATATTGTTATTCGGCTTTTTCCCATTCAGTTACGGTGGGGCGCGCGGCCACCGCCGAGAGATGTGTTGAAATCTTGGGGATGAGGGCTTTGCCTGCGATGAAGGTGTATTTAGTTCTCCCCTGGCACACTGACCTCGACAAGACATTCAAGGCAGCTGTTACTGCGCGTGTTTGTAGATCTTGTATGACGCGTTTACTTTGCACAAACGTGTAATTTCGTGTGTCGCCCTTGCCATGTTTTTGTAGCATCAAACTTCCAACCCTCGAATATGCGACGGGGTGCGCGACCACCCAACGGGCAAGCTGGAAAATGACGGCTGCGCTAGAACGGCTGCGTGTATCTTCCCGGCACTGCCCCGTCGATGGTCGGGCACGAAAGAGCTGACGAAGTTCTTGCCTGCGTCTTTTACTCATCTTCCTCGCAGCCAGGATCCCAACGAAATTGTGCAGGAAAAATGTACTGCATGATTTTTTTTCCTATCCTCCCACTAAAGTGGGCGGCGCGTTTGAGATGTCCCACTGGCTGAACAAAGAAACTTGTTTTCGCACTATATATGGGCTCTACTACTTATAAGTTTTCAGCGGCGTTTCTGGTCGTCTCGTAGGAAATCATCAGTTTAATCACTCAGGACACAAGCCTGTCTTCGCTGCACATTACTCTATTCATCTGTAGCAATCCGTTTTGGGATGTATCCAAAACGCTTATAACGTACGGTGATAAAACGGGAGAAATAGTGAAGAATGTTCTCACGTCCTGATTTTAAGCAACCAGCGTCATTGTCCTCAAATGAGCGTATAAGTGAATAAAGCCACCCGTAAACTCAGTATATATCCTACATCATCTTGGACAAAATAATGATTTCTGGGAAACCAAGCAACTTGAAGCAACAGCCGCTGCCTAGGCTACATAGGTCTCCAACAAACAGGAATTCACTCCGGAAAGGCGACATTTATATAGGGGGTCCCAGCTATCACGCAGCATGATTTTTTTTAAAAAGAGGACCGGCGTTAGGCGCAGCAAACCTAATGCGTATTGTTTCCAGTGCAGTGGAATAGCCGCCAGTAATTTTTAGTAGCTGAGATTTCATTACCTATTGTAAATAATTATTTAACTCGAGAAGTACTGTCCTAATTATCAAAGTGTCAATGAGAAAATTGTAGAGCAACATGAAAAACTACCGATACAGCTTTCTGTTGCTCAGTACGTGCTACATAAAAGTGTTTTTCCGAGCGTGCAAGAATCCCGCGAATACACGCAAAGTGCCTTGAGCGACCAGTCGCGCGGCAATTCTGCGTGTATTCGCGGGCTCATTCACACTCGGAAAAACACATTTATGTGCCACGTAATGAGCAACAAAAAGCTGTATCTGGAGTTTTACATGTTGCTCTACAATTTTCTCATTGACACTTTGATAATTAGGGCAGTACTTCTCGAGTTAGATAATCAATTACAATTACCTAATTAAATCTCAGCAACGAAAAAATTTTTGGCGGCTACTCCACTGTATCGGAAACAATACGCACTAGGTTTGCTTCGCGTAGCGTCGTTCCTCTTTTTTTAAATCGTGCTGCGTGATTGCTGGGACACCCTGTATATACAATGATTGTGTTTCAGAATGGAAACTACGATATATGGGCAGTTTGGATTCTTGTCCATTACTTTATAATGAGCACTGGTATGAGCAGCTATGCGCATATAGTTATTAGAGTTTTCAAGATCTTCGTCTCGCCCTAACGATACAAAACGATACAGCGGACAAAGGTGAGTGGCTCAAATTATTGGTGGTTCTTCCGCACAGGTTGAAATAAAACTTCCGGAAATGGATCTGAGATTTCTGGCGCTCTTTCGATATTTCGATGTTGTGAAATAGCGACATTAGACCACAATACAATATCATCTCCAAGACACATGTCATCTCTTTGTGGAATATCCGCATCATGAGTTATGATGCGGGCATTTGCATCTTATTTTTACCTTTCCAACACCGAAAAAGAAGAACACTAGACATCTTCTCACAGCTTGCGCAAGCGACTTTCACGTCCTGTTGTCAGACCACGTGCTGCTAAAGATAACGAAAGAGTTCATTTCAATGAAGTGTAGGACACGCAGCAACGTCGTACACACTGTGCTTTGTCGGAACAGTGTACCGGAAAATAGCACAAGGGGAAGGGGAAGACGAGAGAGTTCCTTGATCGCAATTTCGGGAGCGGCGGAATGACGGATCGAAGACGAGGCAGCTTGCAATTACGGGGTGTGCTGTGTAATTGCCACTTTGGCAAGCGAACGGCAGTGAACGAGCGGGTTGAGGAGGAGGGGAGGAGAAAAAGGAGAGGGTGGCGTTACGCCGAGTGTGATTAAGCAGCGATGTCCAAGCAATCCCAGAGGGCACCATAGGCGCTGGCGGGACTCTGAAAGAAAGCTGATTAATTACGGGCCAGACTCACCTCATAATGCTGTCTGGGAATCTCCCTTTTCTCCGAACCTCCGATCTCATGCTCTTTTTTTTTTCGGTATTGTCCGCTGTCTCGTTAGCCTACAGGACACGATGGCGGTCACTGAATTCCGCCTTATCCCGACAGTGATGACGATCGTACTCGGAGCACTACCAAAGAAAGGGACCATTATTGACGTAAGAGCTGAGTCGCCTTTCTCATTACTTACTTCCTCGATTCACGCGCACTCTTTCTATGTGCTTACGGCGAAGTAGGTGTTAATCTAACGTGTCTCAGGATCTGCCTTTGCGGTAGCTTTTTAGTCCCCCGCCTAATGCTTACTCCAGCTTTATTGATGGCTTATTTGCACAAATGAAGAGTCGTTCAACAGGCGATTGCTTTTGTGCAGTGATGTGCGCTTTTTGTTCTAACTTGGAAGTAAGATGTAAGTAGGGTGCTTAGCGCTTCTTTTTTCTAGCACAACTTTCGCAAGGACATCGCATGATTTGCTACTCATCGAGCAATAAAGAACTGGCATCTATTCGTGCCGTGTTCTTCAAAATAAAAAGTGAAAAAAAAAAACGGTCGCCGTATGTACACCTGTGTGTCAGAAAATCGAAACACTGTAGAAATGGGGACTGATTTTGAGCTACTTATTTGCAAATAAATGTCCAGGTACATGACGATAACAAATATACTAGGTCTTTTATGAAGTGAATAATTGAATCGTTTTCGCAGAACTTCAGCCGAAACCAAGCAGCAATAAGCGCATAACCTTCTAAGGTTAAGAATAAAAACAGAAGTCACAGTTATGTTGACTTTCTCGGCACATTGTGCCCGTCTGAAAGCCCTGGCAGGACATTACGGTGTCTTACCGAGAGAAATAAATGGACGTTCTTCGGCCGCGACAGGATATTGCGCTTCTTTCACGTAGCTATCCATGCTTGTCTCATACTGTGAAATATGCAGCGTGTGTGACGACTGGCGTAATCTGTAAGGTTTGAACTGGCGTGCAGAATAGACCTAATGTTTAAGCCAGTGCTACTAGTTTCGCGTTTCAGTCGTTGCTAGTACAGTGCGGACTCTTTTGCCACGAGCTGAAAATATATAGAGTCTTCAAAACATGTTTTCATAATCAAGTAGTTAATATACGTGCCCCCGCTGCAAAGAAACATAACCAGAACGGGCTTATAAGAACCGGCGCCGAGCAATTGGAATATCGAATGCAGATGTTGCACATAATGTAAACTTGAAACCTTTTGAATACGGCCTAGACTATCGTATAGCCTCATGTTTGCGACACAGCATACGCCTCGTGTTCCTGCCTTTACTACCTACAGAGTCGTTCAGAAAGATTTAGTTCAGTAGAAAAGAAGGACAATTGCTTTCACGAAACCAGCAATTTACTCAGGCGCAATATTTACTGTGTCTCCGATGACAGCGCCGAGGTATAGATATGACGGCGAAATTGAGTGTAATAGGACACAAAGTGAACCATGTCGCCGAATGCAGGTCGCATGTGTGCGATGATCATACTCTCGTTCGCGCGTAGTTGATGCGCTTCCAATTTCTTTTCGTGGTGCTATGCGATATGCGAATAAGTGCACAGAGAGCTTGTGCGATAGCCGTTATTGTGTACCGGAGAGGAAAACAACACAGTTTCGCAATATAACGGCTTAGAAGAACTTTTCTCAAATATCTGCGAGCAAAATGTGACTCTCTGTTTGTTTACTTGAAATCGCACGCATTCTAAAATTTGGAGCTTAACAAAAAAATTTCTGACCCTTCTTGTACGCGTTGGCGAATGACCTATGGACATTAATATCGCAGCTACGTCATTTCGGCAGTCAAAGCGCACAGTGCTCTATTATGACTATAGAAATCACGGCGGCAGTTGAAGAAATAAATGTATGCAGAATACAGTTTTTGTCTCCGAGTCAGCAATACACAGTGGCGAGCTATGTGCATTAGAATTTTATGATACAAACTAACGCCACAAACAAAACAGAGGGCACACTGGAGGTTTGGTACTTCAATTCAATTCAAATTCATCTAACCGACAAAAACTGGAAGGTCAGGCAGGGCTAAAAGTGATCAACCCCGATCGAACACGATATATCTCTGTAACAGACATCCCTTGTTCGACTGCTGTTGAAAGTTAACGCATCCATCACAGGGAGCCCACAATGCCTAAGTTTATAAACAGCTTGCGTACATAAGACAAGTGTGCAACTGTCGCATTGCATTTATCAAACATAACAACATCCACGTCACCATATCGCAGCTCTATACGTGTCATTATAACGTATGAGACATTGCCCAGTACTGAAACGAGGCCGTGTTTAGTTACTAGAATGCAGCTATTCAGGGTATCCAATATCCATTAGGTTAGCAAGTATACTAGTACTTAGTTTCTGAAAATATAAAAATGCTTTATAATGCTTTGAGAAACTGGTAGTTCCTCATCTTTCAGCTGCTTCCGGGTCATTGTGGGATAGGTTTAGACGGCTTTGCTGACGAGTCTGTCAAATCTACCCACGAAGGCATCCTGACGAAGCCAATTCATTTGGCGAGAGCGATCACTGCAACAAAAAGTTTGCTTTGTTGCACAACGACAGAAGCTCTTGAGCTTTTCTGAGCGCCCCCTACCAGTTGCGTATTTTGGACCTTTTGTTGCAACTTCAGCTGCCAACTACCTTCTCCCGCTGAGTTTAAATAGCCCTGGAGTCGTGTCTACAAACTCTTGTTAGTATCGAGTTGTAATTGTTGATAGACAAACGTTCGGCTCGTATGGGTGACACCAAATCATCAAACGCCTACTCTGTATCTGTCATCTGCTTTCATTGTTATCTCCGTTGCCTCTCTGTTTCCCTCGACCGCGATAAACCACCTGATGTGAATATGAATTTCAATTGCGATTATTCTAAGACCGCTACCCCGTCCGTTGCACGCGCAAGAACTAATTCGTTAAATTAATTTTAATATAAATACTGAGGTTTTACGTGCCATTACCGCGATCTGATTAGGCTACCTGGAGCTCTTGAATGTGCACCAATGTACAGGGAAAGAGCATTTTGCTCCCCCTCCCCCACCATCAGAATGGGCTCGCCAAGGGCGTGATCGAACCCGCGACGTTGTGCTCAGTAGCGCAACGCCATAACCACAAAGTAATTTGTGCACCACCAAAGTTTGTAAAGTGTGCTGCCTGAATGGCCGTATGTAGTAACGCTGTGCATAATTAGTATGCAAATCATGTCTCCCGTTTATTGCATTTATACCCCATTTTCTGTTACCTTATGTGAGATAGCCAACTATTCACTCTCATCTAATCAACCTATTTACATTTCATTCCTCTTTGATAACACTGTGTCTAAGATAACTCCGTCGTTCTCGAAACATACACGTTGCGAAAACAGTAGGAAATGAGGGGTAGGTTATTAAGATGTCGCACTAAATCTTAACTGGCCCATATAAAGCCATGTGCCGTCCCTGCTGAGCCTTCCCACCGCTTCTTTAGTGTAAGGCACTGAGGTATAGATATACTACGCTAGTGTTTATCGGAAATCGATGCGTGGGAGTGCGCAGAGAATTTAACGACCACGTCGACTCGACGCAACAAAATATCGATATCTGCTTCTTTGTGCGGTGCCCAAAGAGCTAAGTGTAATGTCCCCGGTAACTGTCGAAATAGCACGAGATCGATAAACTGGAAGCTCGCGACGGTGGATTATTGGACGCAGCTTTTTCTGCTCGGGTCCAAGCTGGCTTTTAATGAGCGGGTCACAAAATACTGTCGAATAATAAGTCAGCTTTACCCCTGGCTTTCACATACACTTAAGCGCACGGAATCTCGCAGTTAATTTAGCTTGACCATGTGTTGATGTCACGCGATGGCAACATTTAAATGATTTATTATACATCCCTCCCAAGTTTAATATTTTGTGTTTTCTCGACAATAACGCACTGTGCGACAGGTTACCTACAGAAGTAACACAAGCGGCGTCTCACCACCCCTCGGATATCGCCCGGCGAGCTGCTTCACTGGAGAGAATCCGGAATGCCAAGCGCGCTCTGCTGACGTAGGAGACTGAGGAAGAGCGAGTCGTTCGGCTCGCAAAACGCTTGAACTTGTCGGCTTATAATTTATACCTGGCTTAACGATGAGTGTATACCATAGTATAATAGTTACAGCTAAATCAAAGGTTAACCAAGTGAAACCAAGACTTAACCAAGCTTAACCAAGCTTTCGCTTTGCATATCCGGGTTAGCTGAGCTAAGCCGCAGCCATTTTTTATAGAGTTTATTCTGCTCTAGTGACCCTGAGTGACGGTCAAAATAATAATCTTCTGGACAACATTCCAGTCCGCCTGACAAATTGGGCGTATATGTCTAAAGATACGCCGAAGACAAAGGAAGCACCAATATACATTTGTTCTGTGCAATTGTTGAACGTGACATTGTATCCAGCAAATCTTGAATTCGAGACTCGTTCGAAGTGATAGAGTGCACGTATGCAGATAAGCGTCTATTGTGTGCACATCGGCTGCGCACTGAATCTTACTCGTACAACAGAGCCCGTCCGGGCTGAAATAGATCGCATAATTTGAACAAATACAAATTTGTGTTGACGAATGTCAACGTTTTCAAAATGTGAGACGTAGACCTAGAAGTAGGTATGTAGGCAGTGCGACGACCAATCTTGTCTCATTCTATTCGTACATTTATATGCATCGCATAATGGTATAGTTTAATTGATCTAATGCATTTCTGAAGAAAGCACGCACTCAAAGTACTTGTGGGTGAAATATCAATATTTACAAACAAAACACAATACGCAAAAAAGCTGAATACAGCCAAGCATCTCAGGACAGTAACTTTAACAGCATAATATACATAAAATTTCACTGTCGTACCCCATAAAGAATATGTGAAATTCTTTCCAGCCCCCGGGCTAATTGTTTCTCCTGAGATCTTTGCATGATATTACTTAAAATTTGTGCAATGTCACTATTAACCATGCAGATGGTGATAATATACTTTAGCGGGGAGCATGTACAGATCGGTCAATATCGAAAACCATTGGGCCCTTACAAACAAAGCAACGTAAAAATAATCAACTGACTTGAAAAATGACTACAACTTCGAACTCCCGCTCTCTTTCCACGTTTATTGAATGGTCAGGCATCATTCGCTTCTTGTTTTGTCTTTTTTGATGTTTTTTTTTGTTTTTCGTTACGCCGAAAAAGAGTATCATACCGATCAAAACTAAAATACTGTTTCTGAAGCGACGCTCCCATTTGCCTACGGCATTCAGCAAGATCATTAGATCAAGAATTGAGACATAACCATAAGCAGTATATAAAAAAAAGCTGCAGCGGATACTATAAAGAAAGCTTCATGTCAGCCGATCCTTCTCTTTAATCTTCATAAAGAGAGCCAGCGGCTCGTAGTCAATAAACTTCCCTAAATGTCCTCATACACAAATATTAGGCGATAAAACATGACCACCTCTCCGGTAAATCTGCTAACGGATGTCCGCATGAACTGGCTCTAAGTGCATCATTATTGTACCTTGATGCCGCTTACATTGCGGATTTCTTACAAGGACTAAATGCTTAAGCCTATTCGGTCACTGCATTCTTGTACCATTTCTAAAGGATCTGTTTTTTTATGTTGGTCATCATAGCTGTCTTTTTTAGCTAGAATGCCCCTCCACTTTGTTGGCCGAAAATTGTAACATTTAGACACATGTAACGTGCGTTCCCGTGCTGTTCACGGTGCAAGAACTCTGACATCCAATGAAACACTGCCAGACTGATACATGGTGCACCTTCTAATGCGAATGAATCTACTCTTGGACTGCTGCGCATGCTTTCATATACAGGCTACCATACTGCCCACTTGAATCCTATAAAACAAGCAAAAAGATACTTTTTCGGTTGGATGATTGATTGTTGACTATAAAACACGAGAGTGCACTTGTAGATAACAATATTTCCTGAAGTATGCCCAAGTTACTCGTCAAGGCTAGCAGCGTGAGAAAAAAAGAACACTTTCCAGACACTCTTGAAAAAATAATGTGGAGATAATTTTACGTGGATATATGGCTAGAGGCGATAGATATTTAATAATACAGACAAGGCAGAAGGCAGATGAAGACGTATAGAGTCGTCACATAATAAACGTAAGATTGGCCTAATGACTACATATTTTGCTTTTTTTCACAGTTCTTTGCATGACCTATGAGAAGGTGTACTTTCTTTTTCTCCTGGCAAGCGCACTTTTCAATAAATTTAATAAATACCGAAACATAAGAATAAACAAAAACTCAATAAATTCCCCAGCTAATTCACATTCGTGATGTAGGTCCATTTGGTCAGAGCAATGAGAACACATATTCAAATAAGAGCAAATATCTATGAGACTTGAAATACAACGAAGGACACCGTATGAGAGCAGGCGAGAACTACAAAGACCTGGTAAACAAGATGGTGTCTAGTACTACGTAAAATCTGAAAACGGCACCCTAGAAAAGACTAAAATCTTCGTAAACAGAAATTGCGAAGTATCGTAAGAAAAAAAAGGACGTATATTTGCACGGACAATTTATCTTGTCGTGTCAAACCCCTCTGTTATGTTGTTTATATTACGCTTGTCAGGATAAAAGCAGGCAATCAAAAAGATGGGCGGCATTAATTGGTAGGGTGAAATTTAAAAGCGTCACTTTTCACTCATAATCGCTTTCAATTATGATAAAATGAAGCCTTATTGAGATTTATTCGGGTGCTGTCACCTCAAAATTGATAAGCCTTCGATTCAAAATGAACATAACTGAGGTTTCCTTTCGGCGCTGTACACCGCTGTCCAATCGTACAGATCATCTGATTTCGTGTACAGCTGTGTTCATCATTGCGCGCGATGGATGTCCATAAAGCCAACATGACGTCACGTTCTGCAAGTTTCCTCGCGTTCTCACTCTGGCGCTCTTCTATTTAAACCTGTCATCCACAGAGTTTCTAATGTCAAGTGAATATCTGACAGGCAAGAGTTAGCTTTTGTACTTCATTAGCGACATACGCATGTAAACTGAATAAAAAAAGACATGTTCAAAACAAAGCTTCTTTTATAAGTAGCAAGACAACTGTTTTAAGTATTTGGTTAGGATTCATTCTTCAAGACTTGTAATAGGTCTAAACTACAATGACACACTCGAGTTACTGTGAGGAAACACTGAACCTGTTGCAGATCTTATTCAACGTTGCATATCAGCAAGGCTTGAGTTCTTGAATATTGTTGGTTTTCTTAATATTGTTTGTGCTGCTTTCATGAGTTTTTATATTAACTGTCCCTTATAAGTGAAATGGTCAACGTTTAGATATGACCGGTCAACACGAATCTTTAGTGTGGCTCCTATTGCTAAGTTTGTAATGGCAAACATCTTCCTTCATAGCTTACGGGGTGCTTCGCCGCAAGCTAAGTCTTATAAAGGCTGTGCAGCCTTCACAGGGAGCAAACAGCAATGTTTTTTTGTTCATTTGTTGCGGGTTTCTGCGACGTTACGACAACATTTTGGTGCAGAAGTCGTTACTACTGAACCATGTAATATCCAACCATGGAGTTTTCAACGTTAACGAGTCACGTTATTTTTACTTAGACACAGTCGTCAAATTAGCAGTTTCTGTTTACGTTAAATAACTTTCACAGTTCTCGTAAAGCGTGCTCCCCTGGTGATCACGTTATTCGGAGTACAATGAGTACAACGGTAGTCACAACCACATTTTCTGGAATGAATAGATCCATATTTACGTAGATTTTGTTAGGTTTTGCATCTCTGCATTCAAAAATGTCACACAGCAAAGTGAATGCTTTGTGAGAATTGAGGCGCAATGTTTCGTGGAAGTTGGCGCCAAGCCGATAAGCTACGTATGGCAGCAACAACATTCCAGTGTATGCATTGTTCCGTTCGAAGATTGTACTTTCCAGCTCGAAATTGGGAGTTTAGTCCGAAACATTGCCGCAACATTCAGTTTACCGACACGTGCATAACGCGCATTTCCTTTATTAGAGTGATTTGTACCTGATGAGCAGATATTCGCGAGAACTGCGCTTTAGCGCCTTGATAGCATGTGGCCGCTAGAGGCGCTGGTTGTTCTTGTCGCCTTTCTGCTCTCGTCCTCCACCTCACACACATGCACAAACAGTTGCATTTATGCATGCAGGGGGTTGGAGGCTTTTCGTAATAAATCTTCTTCTTCTTTCTGTGGTTTTACGTGCCAAAACCAGTTCTGATTATATTTTCGTAATAAATAAATAAATAAATAAATAAATAAATCATCTTTGATAAACGAATATTATAAACATTCCTGACTGCTTCAGCAGACGTTATTAGTCCATTTTATGACACCAATCCAGGCTACAACGCTACGCACCCTTTGATGAAAACTTTACGACAGCGCTTGTCATTATGTCCTTCAAAGAAACTTATTTAGCTAGCTATCACCTTAAGCGACATCAGTTAAGCTTGTATCTGCTGCAATTTTTATAGAACTTCTGCCTCTCTTAAGTATTGGCGCATCGGTCACATCGTCAGTACTAAAACGTTATCATATAATCTGTCCTCCAGACGACCTTGAATGTTTGTGCAAGAAGGAATGAATAAACAACCCCACGGAATAAAAGCTGCGTGGCAAACGTCTCTCAGCCATTTTCTCCAAGCGTAAGCTGGCAAGTGCCCAAGCGAGCATTCAGCTAGTCCAAATATTCCTCGCCCTGCACATAGTGGGGCTTACAATTGCGTCCCTATTCAGAACCGTGTTTACTGAATCCATCCATCGGGCATTGCTGAACGAAGCAACCGGTCTACTTTTTTTCTTCTTTGCTCTATACCAACGTTTCAACATGTCGTTTTCCCCCTCTGTATATGGTCTAGCACAGGCAACAGAAAGAATCTGCGAAAACGAAGGGAAAGTGCCCTGCCTCCCACCCACGTCGTTGGCTCTATTGAGGCCTGCCAGTGGTCCTCTTTTCTTGGGCCGTATTTGAGCCTCTCATTACGACGAGCTCTTTGTGGCTGCAACTAGGGGAGGAAACAGCGCACAAATCATTCGCCGAAATGTGCCCCAGTGGAGTCGTTTGCGCCTCTTTCTCACTCCCGATGCTCCCGCGATCTCTCGCCCTTTCCGCAATCTCCTCATCCCCTTCCCTACGGACCCAATGAGTGTGTTAGATCCCAAAGGCTCCCCTCTTTTGCTTCTTCTTTTTTCATCTGATTACCACGCATCCTCCGTAACTGTTCCCACCAAGCCGGGGCCAACTTACACTTCCACCCGCCTACAACACTCTCTATCCCTCCTACCACTTCGTTCTCGCCCCTTCCGCTCCTTCGTCACGAAGGGTTCTTCGACTATAGAATGAATTGCGTGCTCCAATTTGGCATCATTTCCACATTACCCTCCCCCCCTCTACCCCCCTTGCGCGCTTCCACCAACATATCTCCTCCCTGACGGTCAGCCTTTCCTTTTGGTCCAATCTGTCTCCGCGAACGGCGATCCGGGGCTCCTTCTCCCTTGACTAAGGACGGAAAGAGTTGCCTATGGCTAAAAAGGGTGACGAAGAAGAAAAAATAAAGGAAGGCGGGTTCAGGGGCGCTGCTGCCTCTCCGGGACCTCCTTCTTTTTAGGCATTCTGGCCCAGTGGTCTTGCACTGGGCTAGGTGTGGAGGGATGCAATCGCACGGAGGGATTCGCTGCTAGGAAAGAGCAGGGAAAGTGAGGGTAGATAACAATTTAGAATGAAATGACATTTAGGAAAACCAGCAATAATTATAGAACGGATAAAATAGGAGCGGATATTGCATGAAGTACTTTTGGGGTGACAAAAAAAAAAAAAAAAAACGTGATCGGAATCCGCAAGGAAAGATAGGCACACCCCTGTAACAGCGAGTATTCCTTCTTTA
Source organism: Dermacentor silvarum (assembly GCF_013339745.2). Taxonomy (NCBI): domain Eukaryota; kingdom Metazoa; phylum Arthropoda; class Arachnida; order Ixodida; family Ixodidae; genus Dermacentor; species Dermacentor silvarum. The sequence continues at coordinate 139,578,732 of NC_051159.1, read as the reverse complement.
ATTTTAGGACGCCGAGTCTTTTGAAGCGTTTGGTGGGGGGCTAGTTGGTGAGACATTTAGGAAAATTATAACTGCGCTAAAACGAGACACGAGGACGAAGTGGACAGGACGTCCTGTCCACTTCGTCCTCGTGTCTCGTTTTAGCGCAGTTATAATTTTCCTAAATGCCGAGTCTTTTGTATGAAGCTTGACAGCCAAGAAAAAAAAAAATGACACGGTAAAGAAGCAAGCTGGCTGTAGAGGTATTGAAGAAATTTTCTTGACCCCATTTTTTTTTGCGTGTCTTATCATTTATTTCATTTTAGTTGTCTACCTCCTGAATTGAGCGTACAGCAGTTTCGATTTGTTGATTGATTACATTTGATTGTTTACTTTAAGGAGCTCCTATGCCCCCATACGTGCTATATACCCATAATCATATATCATCACGTGATTCAGTATAAAACGCCGCATGTTCCCATGAAAAACCACATCACTGTATAAGAAAATGGTTTAGGGCATATTATTGTATAGTAGTAAATCTAGGTTGCACAAAAAGAGTGTAATCTTCGACAGGTTTGGACTATGCCTTTATTATTTGGCAGCTATCTCCATATTATCATGCTTGAGTAGGCTGTACGCTTTAGTTTTTCAGCAGTCGTTTTTTAAATTTATGTTGGAAAACAATCCTGATAAACAACATAAACTAGCTGAAAGCCAACGCACACACAAACACGCACCCCTACCTTCCCACTGACACACACACACGCATGCGCGCCTAACGCAATTTAAGACACGTCCCAGCGTTAGGCAAACACGAATATTTTTAACAACTTAACTGCGTGAGTGGACTATTTTGAGTGCATTATCAGAGAAACGTAAGGAAAGACGTATAGAAACTGCTGATCTCCACTTTAGTCTGCGTTCTTTAATAATGAGAATAAACGGTGGTAGGCAGTTGATATACTCATTCTTCGATTAAGGCGATGGCGTTTTGTTCTCAGTAACTTCTCTGCTAACTATTCTCGGTAACAGTGGGTTCCCATTACTATATTGGAGCACTCATTCCTTTACTCATCATTATCGAGTCACCCGTTTCTAAACAGGCATTCAGGATCTTCCTTGGTTGTATAGATTTGTCATGTCATAATTTGAGAAGCCACAAAAGCAAATATTAGAAGGAAATCTATGACTACGCTTCATTTGCAGATCAGGCACATTGTAGCCCCATCCTGCAGAAATTCGCTTCTGTGTAGCTATTTGTACAAGTTTAATGCCCTATGCTCAAAATATTCTGCTGTTGTTTTACTTGCAAGGGTGGGGAGCACGCTACAACTTGTGGTTTGTAAACAAACACAGTTGCATTGCAGTCCCACTAACAGTTAGCAAATAGGCGATGCATCATGTCGCTCCAGAATATCAAATGAACGGTATTTGTACGCCGGGGACTTTTTTTATTTTGTGCTGTGTCATTATTTGCGGAGGGCAAGTATAACGCTATCATGCACCGGAAATATCTTCAAAAAGGATTCGTTTCTGGTATACGATGAAGTGGAGGGCACATCTAAACCTCTTTCTTAAAATAATATGAGTATCTGATTAAGGGTACGCAGCAACTTTAGCAGATGGCGCACAAACTCTCAGAAAAAAGCTCTTAGTTTTCCCCCACAGAGCTCAATACTCTCAAGTAGCCACTTTGTAAGTTCCCTTCTACAATGTTTTTATTTTTCATCTTTGTGAGATCACAACGTCATTCTATTGTTTCTAAATTAGCTTTCTACCTACGCCAAACACGGAATCGCCTAAACTGTTCTGGAGTGAACAGCAGCAGAAGCGAATGTATTGCCACAACACGGCCGCTCTCCTAGAACCAAGAGGAAAGTAGTATAGGGCCGACGAAAGCAATAACTAATCCGAAGACCCGCATTCCTCGCGTTTCTCGCGCCGGTGGTCACTCGTCGGGGCACAGGTGAAAGACGGGCCACGAAAAGCAATCAGTCGAATTGACCCTGGCGTATACCTTATACTCAGGAGCCCACACACTGACACAGCGAAAGACAGCGTAGCGTGAGGCAGAGGAGCCCCACCGACCGAGATGAACAAACTCTCGCTCGGCCGAGCTTTTTTTTTTTCCGCCCGATCCTATATAGCCTGCAGCGGCCAGGCTATAAGCCCGACGAAGCCTCGGACGAGACGCTCCTTCCTTTCTGCCCAGCGCGTCCCACGCGTCCGGTGAAGCGTGTGGACAGGAACCGGGCAGCGGAGACTCTCCTTCGTGCGCGTGTGAGAGTGCGGGGGAGCGAAAAGGCGGCCGAAAGGAGAAACTGGCGACGTCGGCCGGGGGCCCCATTAACGGATGAATAGGCCTGCCGATGGGGTCCGCGCTTGCTTTGGAACCTGGCTTTCCCGAGCAACAAGAAGCTCGGGCCGAGTAATCGGGTTTCTACTCATTTCCTTTCCGGACCCCGTCCGTTCTCGTGGCGCCGAACGCCAGGGCCATGTTATTGGACTGGGCGTCCCGATTCGTTTCGGAACGCTCTTCTTTCCTGTGCAAAAGTCCGTACGTTTCACCGGGAGTATTCGACTGCTGGGCGAGTCCCGTCCGTCCGTGCAGCTTTGCTCCTGATGTGTCCGGCCTCGTAGGTATAGTTCAAGCCTCGCCTGGACGGACATACGAATCACGCGTACGGTGATAGGTTGCGGCTGGGCGCTTTCTGTAAACACTGACGCCTAAGATCTCGGGTGCTTCCAGTTCCCAACACCGCGCGCCATGGTTGCTTTCATTAAGAGTATATTGCCACGTTTCTGCTTAAAAGGGCTCTGAAGATCTTGTGTCGATGTATAATTTCCGGTGTTTGAGTCTTTCGCAAACATTCGTCGCTCTCTCTCTGTTTGTCAACTTCGCATTGCAGAACAGTATACGATCAGAGGAACATCTGTAATATGAAACCTTAAGCAGACGACAGGCAGTGGTCATGCTGATAGGCCGAGCGCCTCGTGTGCTGCATCGACCCCATTAAGACAGCCGATGTACGCCATTCTTAGAAGCTTCAAGGACATGGTAAATAACTCGCCAGCAGCGTAAGAGCGATCTCAGAATTCAAGCATTCTTTTCTGCCGTATCCGTCAGCGCTTCTGGTAGTCACGTACGCGTTACACCATATAGTTCAAGGCAGCACGCGTTGGACTTTACGCCGTCGTCCCACCCAGCGCTCTCGTAATTGGAATTGAAGTATTCGAACAGCTTATAAATCCGTGAGACTGCAACTGTTGACGTGGAAGTTCAACGTTTGACGTACAAGACAGCTGTACTTTGAACTTGCGAGACCTTGGCTAATAAACAATACATATTCGAGCTCGGAAACTGCTGCTTTCGCGTTGTCCCCTCTCTGAGCAAGTATTTTCTTCCTTTCCCTTTTATTTTCGGCAGACTAGTGGGATACATCAGGCCGACGTCTCTTCCTTTGCACAATTTAATTACTTCTAGCTATCGCTTCCTAAAGATCAAACGATAATTATCCACCACCCCGCTATTAACGTAGGAAAGACACTGTCTATCGTAAGTCTAAACGTGTCTGCAGGGAAAAAAAATTGGCTAACTTCAGACATCTCCTTTCCAGAAGACCACGACGAAGTCCTCAAGTTACGTGTGCTCCTTTCTTCTTAAACTCTCTAACAGCTGCAATTATAGTGCACATATGATGGTGTTGATACAATGCTCGTATTGAGACTGAACTTTTTTGTTTAGCCTTGTCTTTCGAATCAGCGCTTCAGCAACAGAACGTGGCTTGGTGAGTGAGAGATTTTCCAATTCTGTCTCATTAGAATCGGCATGTGTATGTGATAAAGTTGAGGTTTCTACTCCAGGCAGTCAATGCGCGAGGCTGTCCTAACTTACAAGCGAAGCTCCGTTATCGCGACCGTGATCAGATGATTTATGAGTGAAATGAAAGCGTGGGGTGGGCATCGAAGCACGGCCACAGTACCGCGTTCTTAGCCCTCTACGCGAACGTGTGTGTGGGCGAGTTTCTTTCGACGTGGTTTCCTTTACGCGAGAAGGAACAATGCGCTGCAGTAACGACGTGACAATGTGACCTTGCCAGTGGACCCTCCTCCGCGCTGCACACTTTCTCACACGCCACTCATAAATCAGCCGCCAGCACTATGAGAACCGTAAGCGGAGTGCTTTCCATTTCCTTCCCCGGCACGGGGTAATCTCACACTATCTGCGGCGCGCATCAAATGACGCGATGCCGCCGCAACTGCCACAAGCGAGATTAAATCTCGGCGTTGCCCTTTCTGCTTTCCAGCGCACACGAATGAAAAGCTCTGCGGCGCCAGAATACGTTGCAAACAAACGAGTCTCCTTGGTTCACGACCCGATGGTGTAGGAAATTGAGATAGGATCATCACTCTCTCTTTCTCTCTCAATCTTTGTGTGCCCCACAAATGCTGAGAACATTTGCGCAGTAGGGGTGGTGGTGGTGGCCTCCTGCGGGACAGGAAGCGATATCGTGCTTTGGGACGTCGCGAGGCTTAGAAAAATCGTTTTCAGGGGATTACGCCCGACTTCGTGGAACACGGCCACCGAGCGGCAGGCTCCAATGTTGTCATTGCCGCGGCTGAATGTCGCCATTAGCAGTAAGCCATCGTCGCCCGCTTTCTTAGCGAGACGCGTTTGGTTTCTCGCGGTTATTGCGGGAGATAAACAAGACATTGCGGGCCCCCACCACACTTTCTTTTACTTGCCTCCATATGTCCTTTTGTTGCGTTTCCGTGCACGGTGCTGTTGAAGCGGGTGATAATGTTTGTCCAATGAGAGAGGAGAATATGTCCATCTACGCTTTGTACGACAGCGTTTGTAGTGCTTTCCTTCAGTAGTTTCTCATCCCTCCCCGGTATATCAGACCGTCACCTCCTGAGATCACGTGCATGGTGCGCGGGGCTATGAGGGAACAGAATGCGAAGACATGTGCTCGGGAGAATAAAGTGTACAAAGAAAAGTAACATCTCCCTATCTCTCTCCGTGGCGGTCATCTTTAGCACTTACTTAAGGTCTCAACCTTAAGGGCGGCGTGCCCGACAAACACACCGCAAGGCTGAAAAGCTTGTTTGTCACTGGTCCTACATCGCTAATCTATAGATCTTAAGAGCCTGCTTTAAAATGCAAAATGAATGAAATGAATGGGCAGAAATCGACTAACGCTAATAGTCTCCACAACGGAAAAAATAATAATGCACATTATATGTACTCAACAAAACTACCTTTTTTGTTCTGGTGGACCAGCAGACCTGAATTCCAAGAACTTCCATAGTACGAACGTTCGACAAGCCAGACTACAGAATTTCCATATCGCAGTTCCTAAACTAAAAGTGCTCCTAAACGTAAATCAGTAATAGCAAGGGGAGATAACGCCGATATCATTTGAGAGTACACCTCCCCCATCTAGTTAACGTTCCTGCAACCGCCGCGTGCGACGAGATGCGATTCAGACGCGATGCGATTCAGACGAGGCGCGCAATCAACGCTATCCCGATGTTAGATGTGCGCCACGTATTCTGGGTACCTCTTCGGTACACGTTATGTCATCTCCTCGCTTCTAAGCTACTAACCGCTGCTGAAGAAGCGAATCGTACAGCTACGTGCGCGGCTACAACCAGGCATCATCGGGCTCAGCAGACTGCTGTGCAGAGAGCATTACAATTCGCAGCTCGCCGTCGACGCCGGGCGGACAGTTCAGATCGTTCTCGTCAAAATCGAGGCGAATACACTTTGCCGCGAAGACCTTGTTGTGCGTGGTGTCGAAATTGGAGCTACTCTTGCGCCGCTCAATCAGCTTACGCTGTGACTGTGCTGCGTGTGGCGCGCAGGCCTGTGACTTTTTTAAATTTTGTTCTCTTGTGTAGACCCACAACACAAGCCAATTTTTGTGGATTCAACTGCAGAGTGATGAAGAACCTCTTAAAGTCCTGTGAATGCTATATAAGCATCCACGAGATCGCCCAAAAAACGTTTTCCCACATTTTTATGCGACATCGTCTCGTCACTTCGCTGTCAATAAAAAGTAATGCACTGATAGGAAAAATACGAGAAATAAAAAAGTTACAAAGCATGTCAGAGCACCATGGAAAGTGGACAGAAAGCGTGATAGATAAAAGAGGCGTAAGAAAAGATGATGTTTCGGGGTGAAAGAAAGAAAATTTCGATTGGCCCTTAAAATGCCCTCCCCCCACCCCACCCCCTCCTCTATCTCTTTCGATTGTGGGGAGAAATCTTTCGCGCCGCGGAACATCTACTCGTCTTATTTTATTATTTTTTTGTTCTTACTGTCCGTCGCTCCATGGTCAAGAATTCCATCGACGATGTTGACGACAGGCCGTCCGATCTGTAGCCATCCCTTTCGTAGTAGCTGCGTCGCTTTCGTCTTCTCTGTTCAGCAAAACCTACTTTCTTCAGTCATTCTCGCTTGTGTGTGTTTCTATGTATAAATCTATCTACACCCTACAATGGAGACGCTGGCAATTCGTGCGGATGCCACTGACTTGTGGATGGCAGTGGGGCGCGTTCTCTCTTCGCAGAAGCCCGGCGGGGCATCCACGGCATCTTATTTATCGACGAGACTGTCCTCGCATCCCATTGTGCGATGCGGTCCGGGCAATGGGGGAGCGCGTTGCCGTTCCTTTTGTGCTCAGTAGGTCAAAGCTTCCTGGCCGGCTATTAATAAGAACACCCTTCCAACGCCTCTGCCACGCAAAGGCTTGTGCCAGTCTGCGCCGAACCAAATAGATAAATAGAAGTCATTGGAAACTCGCACTGAGGAGGCGCGACTGTTTGTCTCGACTCGGCTTGGTTTTGATGCACACACACCCCATATAGGTCGCTCTACCCCTTGCGGACGCAGTTCTCGCGAGTTGTGGCCAGCGAGCATTCTCTGTTCTTGTGTAACGTTTCTATGCTGCGAACAGCTTTTATGAGCTAGAAAATGGGTCGATCGTCTTCGTTCGTTCGTCCCACTTTGATTGAGGCGAGGTGCGACTGCACGTAAAAGACGAAGGCATCAGACCCAGTATCGAGCCAATGATCATGCGACTTCTAGCTCACCATTCTAACCTCCGGGCAGCGGTGGTTTGGCGTAAACAAGCAGGTAATGCTTGCATTGAGCGCTCACATTCATCGACGTATTGTCCATTAACCGCAAAGCACGGCCGTGCACCGCGTTGATCCAGACGGGGCGGGGCGCCTGCGCCGTTTGCGCGCAGGCATTGTGGTGCGCTCTTCGTTCGCTTCCCTTGTGTTGACATTTCCACGCACGCACGTCATTTCTGCGACATATAAAAGTTCCCATAGCAAATGCGCAAAAATTCAACAGATGTCTGTAATTTTCGAATGATGCACCAATATAGAGATAAAGTTATAGCAGCAGCATTGTAGACTGTGAAAGCATGAGCAAGACATTCGGAGTTCGTGCTTTCAAGAGCGGAAGCATGGATTTTGGGAATTAGGCTTACGAGAGTGGGCAAGTGGCATGATTTACTGGGAGGAATACCCTGTTCCTTTCTCCTGTTAGAAAAATTGCTGAGTAGTTTGAGAACATTATATCAGAAATGTATGAGGAAAGGCGAGAACTCGGTAGCAACTTATTGTCTTTCCTTCTCGGCCTTCCGGGGACGATGTATTCTGCAGTAGAAAATGCACAATCTGGCGATCGAGTACGAGTAAGCAAATACACATGATGAGGTGTTCATAATATACGACTGTTTCAACAGAATGTGTTGCCGGACTGGTTGGTTTATTTTTGCGTGGAATAATAAGCGTAAACATCAGATGGGACAGTGAGGCAGGCAACGGACAAGCACTAATTCGGGACTGAATTTCATAGGAAGCCACATGTGAACGTATATAGACAGAGAGCATAGCGCAAAATAGGCCACACATCTCGTGCTATCTTGAAAAACATGCAAAGGGGGAAAATCCCAACCGTAGTTCTAAAACATTTCTTCTTTGCTACGCAACAATACCGAGGTGTCACTTCTACGTGCCTTCTCTTTCATCATGATATGGTAGGCTTCCTTTAGCTCTCGTGCTAGCGTATCTCCTCTTTTGCCCAGAGTTTGTATGCTAGATAGTAACGGCTCACAGAAACAGGGATGACAATGCACCGATAATTGCGGTATGGTATTATTCTGGATGGAGAGCTCATGTGTATCAGCTTCGTTGTATTCGTGTGAGAGGTGCTAAGAAGCAACCTGCTTGCACGATTGCACTAGAAAAGCAGACTTGTTCCACTCTCTTCTTCTCCCATCGACATTCTCAAATTTTATGAGATTTCAAAAAAAAACGCAAAAAATATATATACGTGGCTTCCAACACATTCCAAAGCGACTTTTAATTTTTACCCACGAAGCTGTTTTAGAACATCAGCGTATAACAGCTATACACCGGCTAATGTGAGAGTAGGTTCCGTCGTTTGACTCGCTATTCAAGTGTAGGCTAGATGAACGCACATACGCTCGCTTTGGCAAACTCTGCCGTGCTCATTTGAGACAGGTATCCTAGATTCTGTAGATTTCTGTAACTAGTATCTGTTTCGTAATAATAATCAAGGTCTTTTAAACAGACTGCTTTTTCTACTGAATAAATACATATCCAGTCTGGCATTAGAGTTGGCCTCTAATACGATATCGAAATTCACTCAACGAGTTGCCTGGAAAGAATGGAAGGTTCAAGCTTAACTACAACCTTTTGGCCACCCTATTTTGGGACAAAACTGGAACAACCAGATTCTGTCTAAGCAGTCGCGTTTATATGCTTAAGCTTGTATGTATAAGCATCAATATATATTTATGCAAAGAACGTTTTCTAAATACAGCAATTGGGCCATAACAAGTCTTCATAGCTGGCTGTTATGGGTTAATAACCTGGATTGGATGTCATTAATTATGCTACCCTTCCTCCGAGTCCTAGAGTCCCTAATCTTTCATTCAAGCATTTCAACACAACGGGAAAGCCTATATAGCTACAACTGTAGAGGGCGCATATAAATTATATAAATTATCAATAGCGCCCTCACGATTATACAGCGACAGGCGGCGAATAAAAAGGGGATTTCGGAACGCTGAATTTGTGAGCGCTGTGTCATGCTGTCTGCTGAGCTTATGGCGCATTCGATCGCCTTGCCCTAACCAGCGGAACATCTTGACAATAACAACGAAAAATTGCACAATGTTACCTCAAAGGTGCAATAAAGCTTCCCCTCCTCCGATCATTTTAATTCCCGCAAAAGACTGTCCTCGAATGCGTTGATGTTTCCCGATAAATATTTTAGTGTTGATTAATATTAAGACAAATATGAAAGTTCGTTTTTTCTTAGCTTTTAGTTGCTTTATGTGTGCCTCTGGGTTAGCCGAAGGAAAGTTTATTCCAAACCCATCACTCATAACATGAGAACGCAAGCGTCACACCATATAACATTAACAAAAGCATGTTGAAAACAGGTCAGTGTAACGACACGTGAAACAACGCACTGTTTTCAAAATGTCACTTATGTAAGAAGAAAGTACCAGGATTTAATGTTGCTCCGTTGTGAAATCCATTAGTACAATAATAAGAGATGGGAACTCGTGTCTGTATATTACCACGAATGATAAACAAACGGGTGTGCCAGCTCCTTATAAAGGCGTCTGCACCATTTGCCTCTATCTCCTCGACTAGATAAGCCTAAATGACTCGTGAGCGCTATCTCTAGTAGCCTGTCTCAAGGAAAGATATCAATGCCTTTTCGTGTGAGCTTTTCCTTGAAGCCCCCGAAAACGCTCGGGAAACTCAGTTCGCGGTAAATAAAAGAAAAAGAAATCACATGGCGTTGACTGCCAGTATTTCGTTTCCTCGAGGTAACGAGGTGTCATTCTGTCACTCTTTTCTCCCCGAAAAATCGGCCAAGCCAAAGCCCTTACCACGTGCTTCTATTAACCGCAATGAGAAAACGAACGGCCTTCTTCCTGTCATTCCGAAACTGTCATACGAGAAGAAGAGCACTCGTCCTCTTTTACCTCCGGGCTACTAGTGCTGTCGTTTCCTCGATTCCAGCCTGGCGAAATGACACAAACCTTGACAGAAAGCCTGAAGCCGGGCCCGTTCCTGCCAATCCCCCATCGCGCGTGACGGCTGATGGGTTGGCACGACTCACTTGCCTATAGGCAAGCGTCGTCCGTCTATCTATATCGTGTCGCCACATGTACCTTGTTTCGGGTAAAAATTTGTCCCATCAGTACACGTGTCGCCTTTGCAAAGCAGCGACTGTCATATGCGCTGTGTTGCTGCAGTGAGGCATTATATACATATACTATACGGTCTAGACCTAGCTTACTTTCTGGTGAACTCCTGCTTTTCTCTTCTTTTTTATTTCAGTGTTGATTTAATTGTGCTCTCGCTATCGGGACAATAAGCTAATCACAGAAATGTCCGGACTCTTCTTATTTATTTAGATTGCAGTTTTGCATATCAGAGATAGTAATAGGCGGAAGTTGACGAGGGAAGTTTCCGCAGTGCTTTAGAGGATATCGGATTCGGCAAGCGCCCGGTACACCATTCATATATAGGTAGGGGCGGAATACTTTCTACTATGCAGTTACAGGTTACCGATGGTATGTAGTATAGGAATGACATACACATTTCAATGACCTGACTTTGTCGGAGCTAACACGAGAAAGATCCAGCTCTGACAGCGTTGAGTTTTCGAACTGATTTTTTATTCTCGCTCTGCACCTGCCGCGCGGTCGAATGCCAACTTCTTTTTCCTTGACGGGCGCCGCATGCTGAGGCGCTGCAAGTTCAATCATTCCAAAGAACACACTGGCTTTAAAAGTACATATTCAATAATGGATAACATACATTTTATTATAGAAGTGACATATAAATCTGGATAATAACCAGAGACATAACATTCATGTATCATTATTAGACGTTCGATTCAGTAGACATATCAGCAGTGCTCACGCCAGCGTTTTAACAGTGGTTGTCTGCGGTCATCGAGAGTGATTTATTCATGTTTGCTTGTGGGCGCTGACACCATGCTTGTTATTTCGGCTAGTAAACGAATGTGTCCGACTTTATGGAACCGATAAAACTACTATCCTTACTCCGTATAGATATCTACTAATTTGCTATCGCAAAGTGATGCCTTGCCTTCCGGGCGACAATATTATGCACATGGTTTAATCGGCTGAAGCATGACAGGGGTAATAAAAAATTGTTAGAGCTGGCTTCCGTCCTACAGTACACAGGGCGGTGATGATACGTGCAAGCAGTTCAAATCACATCAAATCAAAAAATCTTTATTTGTCGCAAGAAATATACAGGCATTAGGGTTAGTATATACATAAGGAGGTCCCATAGCACAAGGCTGAAAGTTGCCAACGTTGTCGGAAGCGTCTTCTTTAGCGCTCTCAGTGCTACAATTGAAACTCATAAATCTATGTGACTTGAAAGATGTGTACAAGACGGCAGCCATAAAGCCACAATATCGAAATCGGTAGTTCTGATCACACTAAAGGGTTATGTATTGTACAGAAAGGAAACGTTTACGTTACGAAAATGTCTGTTAGCTTTCTCTTTTTCATCGTCTACTGCCGTAAGCTTATCATCTACTTTTGTAAATGTTCATTTTGCACATCTGGCAGGACTTTCCCCTGGTACATCGACTGACCCAAAATGGAGTCTTATAACAATAACAAAGGCAGGTATATACAAGATACAGGCGGAGGGACATCGCTTTTATGAAAGTGTGCTTAGTTCCTAATCGAAAGGAAGAAATTGCCTTAGCTTGTTTTTCATTTCAAGGTTATTTGGTGATGAAAATGTTCAAAAGTAAAAACAGGTAAGGCTCGCGGTGCGTCTGTAGGGCATTATAAGTCAACGTAGAGACTGCGAATGGCCGAAATACCTTTACATTTCCAGCTGCAACTTCCCAGCATCGACCTACTCATTTTAGACCCTCTGCATGAATGATGAACAAAAAATATAAATAGATGTCATACACAAACTTAGAAGAACGAGCTAACTTATTACTCGGAATTTGCAGTGCGTGCCTTCGCCTCTGTTCTGGCGCCTCCAGTAATTGAAGGCACGGGATCATGTAAAAAAATGAAAGAAAACAAAATCGATCAGGATTTGCACGTGGAGGAGTAGGCGAGGAAGCAGCAGTGGTATTCGAGCATCAATGTGCGTCAGAGGTGTGCCCACGGGAATTGGTGCAGTAGAAGAGGGGGGGGGGGGGCTTTTAAGACGATTCAGTCATTACAGAGAGAGCGCCGACCCGGAACCAGAACCGCAGGCTGACAGGGACTCGAACGAGCTGACGGTGTGGTACGCCGCTCAGTCTGCATTGCGCTTTACCCGGAGGCATGCTCTTGATTTCTTTCTGTTTCTTTTTTGTTTTTTAGTTTACCGGCAAAGATTTCTTTCAACTTCTTGCCACCTCCTTGAACTACTCTCGACCTTCTTCCAGAGCCCTGTGGCACATTTTTGTTTTTCCTAAATCAATTCTCGCTATAATTACCCATTTGCTTCTTTCTATTTCCCCATTTCCTTTCCCGTCGTTCAGGTGCAAAAGCTGCGAGTATACGCTGAACCTGTAGTTTTGACGTTGTGTGAGCACGTTGAATGTGGTGTGGCTATAGCTTTTTGAGGGTATTGCTTTGTTTCTTTATGCGTCTACCCATTCTCCTCACCTCCTGTTGTCCATGAATCCGCCGAGCACGGCTCTTATTGGCGCTTTGCCCGTGAACCCTGAGTAACGCTCAGGAATAGGCGCACGTCAGCGCCACTGGAAAGGCATCACCGAGTAGCTTGCGCAGCATCTTTATCACATATAATATGGCCGACAACTGCACCACAAACTGGAGCCGAAATACTCTTTTTTTTTCACTTCTTTGCGTTTCCTTAATAAGACAACCACAGGACACAACTGCCGACACGTCACTAAAGGCGTATTGTCTGCATTTTCGCCCTACAGTGCAGCTGTTTCGTGGTCCTTATGCGTGCTTACTATGCGAATCCTTCTGTTAGCTGATATGTAACAAGGCATAGCCATCGGGCATTTCCCTGGTGCTTCTTTTTCCCATGCAGCTATTTTTCATTCGCCCATTGCATGGACACTTTATATATTTGCTAACTTGCCATGCAGTAAGCGGTGAGTGCATGTGGCGAAGGTACCAACTGCAGCATTAATAAACGAGAACGTTAGTTAGAGCTATGACCGATTCATGCTGGACGCACCTTCACCAGATGCACTGCGAGAAGACTACCCTTAGCAACATGGCAACAAGGAACCTCTGGCAGGTCTTTCGTGCCTTTAGTGATAGTCTCCCCTCGTTTGGACGAGAAATAAAGTTCATTCAATTCAATTCAGCATTTCTTGATGTGTGATGCGTTGTTGCTTTTTTGATTGCGTTCTTCTTTGTTTTTTCACTAAGCATGAAGTGTATATATATCATGTTACGTCTGTAAAATGATCGTGTGGCAGTTCGAAGGATCAAAGAAAAAATATTAAAAACTCAGAGTAGAATATTAGTAGAGACCTGCGATAGAGGCATCGTGACTAGCATGAGAACTGCAGTTTCTTTTTTTTTTCCTTTTCTTTTTTGGTCCTATGCTGCTTATGTCAGATATCGCCGTATTATTTTCCTGTTTAATATAAAACGTAGACACAATAAAACGCTGATTTATTCCAAAACACATCACGGGAAAATCCGGGCTTTTCCGCGGCGTTTCCCTAATTTCAGCTCCCTTGTCGGTGTAATTTGTGGCCATTTGTTCTTCCTGCCCCGTAAACCTAAACGCAAAGCTAAACACGAAACACATACGTCATTTGCAAAACTATCGGGCAGTGGCAGTAAATAGCGTATTAATTTTTTATTTGATATAAGCGGGAAAGTGAGGGGCATGGTATTTCTGCCAGGAGCACCAGGTTCGAAAGGTTCTGACTAATAAAGACCATTTTTCTCCAGCTACCACACAAGACACCATTCTCCTTGTTGTTTTCCCCTTTTCTATAAACGTAATATTCGCCTTGCTAGAAACTTTCTACTACAATTCACTTGTACCGAATTATTTCAGGCGGCTTCAAATGGCGTCATTTACGTGATACAGTGCTATGTCGTACTTGTTCCGAACATTTTACTTAGGCAACCGTTAAGAAATTGAATTCAGCTTTGATAATTTTCATCCGTTGATCAACAAAAAAAATATTGTTTGTTGAGAAGCCGAAGGCACAATAGTTGCCAAGACTTCCAATTTCATCCAAATAAATCCGAATAAATAATCGAAGCATATAAGTATATACATGCGACGGTGGTCGTAATGCGATCTGTACATCATTTTAATTAGTATACGATACATTAGTGTGCAAATGCCTTCTCAACCAAAACACCCTACATAATTCCTTAACAACTTACTTTAGAGCACACCTTGGGACTCCGGAATATAACCCGGTCATGCAGTGTTCTAAGCATGGTAATTTAGTGGGATACTTTTGACTAGCCACCACTTCGCTTATATCCTCT